>NW_027122188.1:4800000-5400000 GCF_030686945.1 Centruroides vittatus | reverse complement strand
TTAGGTTAGAACGTGCGTCCCCACTGTTTCAGAGACGAACCACCATGTTCACTACCATAGGTAACATTAACCAAAATTATTATTTAAAAATTTAATAATACAGTCAAAATTGTAAAATAATTTCAAATACAAAAACTTTTGAAAGCAAATAAATTTTGTCTAAATTAAAAATTATTATACCTATCAAGATTAAACATTTTTATGTACAGTATATACTGTATTATACTAAAGATATTTGTACACAGATTTACACTACAAAAAAAAATAATAATAATAATTTGACAGTAATATTTTAAAAATTTTAATGAAATATATTTTATATTTTAAAAAATGTTAATTTAAATAAATGTTTATAATCTATTATATCTAAAAGAGAACCGAATATAAAATATTAATTTATATTTTTATCATCTCTATAAAACATCCTGATACAAAGATCATTCTCTTATTTATGTCTATTGATGTTCAGTTGGGTTGTCTGGTTTCGATTCATGATGATAATTTTCTTTTACATAACCCAAACTAAAAAAAAAAGGAAATAATTTAAACAGAATTATCTTATAATTTAAGATTGGTTTTGGTTTGTTGAACAAACTGGAAATATAGTTTTTATTGTTTATTGAACAAGGTCTGTTACTATTACCTGGTTCATTGGCCCTAATGTATTGACTACATAATATTTTATAAAAGATCTATAGCATTCAGAAGCAGAATTAAATATTTCTCTTGTTCAATTGTCTTAAACTACTTGTTTGAACTGTCATAAGATTGTAGAAACTTGTTTGGCAGAAACATTAGTGAAGATATTGATCTCTTCTCAACAAACGTTTAGTAGTCTAAAGGCAAATTTATACTTCATACAAACAGAAAAGAGGAAAGAATGTATCTCTTCTGTTCTATTATTCTCTTCCCATAAGCAATAATACTTCAAAACAAGTAAAACAGCAAAGTCATTTTTGAGACGAGACAATGTCTCGGAGAGTGCGAGGAACACGTACGCTGTTTCTACAAATACTCATGCCTGTATGTAGAAACAGTCTCAGCATTTTGTATTTTCTTTTGACCTGGTTCTCAGTCCCCTGACTACATACAAATCTGGTTTTATGTGTGCATGATTTTGGCACCAAATACTCTGCCAAATTGCAACTCCCGACATGTACTCCATACCTCTAAGGTGTGCAGCTGTTGACAGCAGTGTGATTTTAGAGACAAGACATAGTCTCGTCAACAAAAGAAATGCACATGTTTTCAGTAAATACAGTTTAAAATAAAGCCTTGAAAGCATGTGTCAAAAAATTCTTAGAAAAACAAGAGTACATACAGTTGATTCACAAAGAAGAGAAAGCAGATGATAATATAACTTTATAAAACAAACCAAGGATGATGATTCCAAATTAAATTTTTGATATTTTAGGTAAGTTTCAGACAGATATGTAAAAATAATATCTATTCATACGTTTGATTAACTTAAAATATATAAATGATAAATTACAATACATAAGATAATTCTGCTCTACTACTAATCAATTCAATTTTATTAATGTATCTTGAAGAATGCAATGAATTTTGAGCTACCAACAGAGAAAAGTCCTTTTTTCTCTTTAAAACAAAAAAAAAAAAAAAAAAAAACAGACGTATGTCACTAGCAACACTCAAAGTGTTGCATACTAAACTATTTAGTGCTCTTAAAGTACAAACCCACCTTAAGTCTTCTATTATTTAAATAAAAAATTTTTATTTCTACTCTGGATTTCCAAAACTTTTAACCCTATTTTTCAGAAATTTATCAAGAACTGTAGATGTAAAACTGATAAAGTTAAACAGTCTTTAGTTTTAAACATTTAAAAATATCTAACAATCCTATTTTTTGCATGAGTCTTAAATGCTATATTAATTAATTAGGCATTTTTAAAAGGAAAATAAGCAACAGATTGTTTTCAAAGCTAGACATAACTGAGTTTGTTTTGACTATTATAATTTTACTAATTAACTATCTAGCAATGGAAAATCTGTTAAATTTTTTTTTCCTCAAATTTATAATTTTGAAATACAGTAAAGCATCAATTATCCGACCCCCGATTAACCGACTTATCGGTTAACCAACCGCGTTCTAGTCGGCAAATTCAAATGTCCGCTAGTGATGTGGTGCTACAATATTTGATTATGTCTTGGCTACTTTAATATTATTTTTGTTAAATTTTTGCATGTTTTAGCTGGCAGCACTGGCTCGACCATGAAAGGGAGGCTAGTATTTAAACCAGGCCTAATACACTATACTAATAATGTATTTTTCCATACTTTTCGGTTATCCGACCAACCCCAGTCTCCAATTAAGTCGGATAATCGATGCTCTACTGTAGTAGGAATACGAGTGATAATATATTAAATTTAAAATATATTACAGCAATAGATTCTCTTATTACAAGATCCTAGAGCTTTTCTCAAAAATTTTCAGTCATTTAAATATTTAAATGATATAGAAATCAAGTTTACTGCAGATATCTGATCAACAAGGGATACTTTTAAACAAACCTAAATAGTTTCGTCTAAATTTCATTGCGGCGTAATTAGGTAGACTTGATTAAATTTGCAAGCTAAGTTTCCAACAGTGTAAGATTAAGTCTTGATTTCTTAAGTTAGTTTTCATAAACCAGATTGTAGTTTACTACTCTAATCAACAAAGTAAACATAATGAGCAGATAGTGATTTCTTCACTAATACAGGATAATTATCATTATCAATATAAGGGTATATGAGCTTTTTAGATTAGAATGACTTTGATTAACAATATTAAGAGAAATATTTAGCATTTCTCTTCATTATTTGTACAAGGTTGTCAAAAAATTTCTACATCAAACAAACCAAAAGACCTAGAATAAAGTCATATTTTGACAAATTTTTTTCTTCTACATCAGGTTTTTGAAAAAGTAATTGTATTACTTAAACAATGGATAATCAAATTGTTAACTCCATATGAAAAAGCTTTAATGGCTCTTCGCTATGACTAACCTTATAATCAAATCTTAAAAATCTTAAAATCTTATGTATATTATAGAGAGGGAAAAAACTATTTTTGAGTTCCTAAATTTCATAATAAACTAATCTTTTGTAATTTTTTAAATATAAAATAACAGAATTTATACAATTTATGATTTAAGAAAACCTGTTGAAAAAACTAAGATATTAATAAAACAATTAAAATATCTCCAAGTTTCATTTTATCCAATACTTATGTATCCAATTTAATTTATCAATTCTTTCTGCTAGATCTGATAACTAATATTAGTCATTTATTTGACAATTACTCAATACTGTGTGTTTTAATCAGACAAATATGAAAAATTAAAATTTTATATTTTAGCATTTTTTATAAACAAAAATATAAAGATTAACTGTCAGTACCTAATCCTTAATTTTACAGAATATTTTTTTCAAAATCAAAATTTTAATTAGTTCTATATTTAAAAAAAAAAAAAAAATAGCATCAAGTTTCTAATGCATTAGTCTGTTCTTAGATTGCTAAAAAAAATTTATTCATCCAATTTAATCATTCATTGTTGAAGTGATTTAAAAACTTACATTATTAGAAAGATGAGAGTCAGCTCAAGTCTATGTTTTATTGGTTCATTATATACTTTATACAGTTGCTAAATATAATAAAATTATATCTAAAGATTTGAAATTTCAACATAATGAAGCATGCATTCTGTACTTTAATATAAAGTAAATACAGTTTAGCCCTTGCCCTCGTTAGGGCTAACATTAATTTCTTGTATGTTCTAGCCGGCATAGCTATTTATAGAAATCATTCCTCATACCCGTACATATAAAATCCAATATATCTTCCTAAACCTTTAAGTTTCCAGTACCCAAGACGAAAGGTTTAGGAAGATATATTGGATTTTATATGTACCGGTATGAGGATTGATTTCTATAAATAGCTATGCCGGCTAGAACATACAAGAAATTAACGTTAGCCCTAACGAGGGCAAGGGCTAAACTGAATTTTCTTCTGGAATGCAAGAGGAATAATCACATTCCATTTTCAAAACCGTCAAAGAACCTGACGAAGATCTCGGAGGAGAATCGAAAACGTTAGTTGTTGGTTAATTTTCGTCTTGGGTACCGGAAACTTAAAGGTTTAGGAAGATATATTGGATTTTATATGTACCGATATGAGAATTGATTTCTAAAGTAAATACACCAGAATCGATATTGTAAATTATATAAGTTAAGTAAATAATTATGTTTTTCTTTCTGTATTAATGGAAAACAAAAAATTATTTTAAAAATGTTTACGTTACATACATACACATATATAATATAATAAAATACATTTAAAAAGAAAATATTTGTTTTCCTTAAATATAGTGTTTTTATATATCTTAAAATAAATATATAAGAACTGGCATTGTTTCTAAGATAAGATTGTGAAATATCTAATGGTTGATTAGTTTAATTGAATTACCAAACATCAATGATTCATTTTAGTAATTTCCTGTTAATTGTTATTGAAGTATTATAAGTATAAAAGATTTATTACAAGAAATTCAATGCTCAACCTACATATTGAAAAACAAACTATAAATTAAATGTATAATCATATTTTTGTAACATTTGGTATATATTGTATAATTGTTTTTCATTGTTATTAAACTTAGTAATATAAATTTTGTTGAGAATCTTCTCTTGATGTTCCATTTTGTGTAAATTGACCTTGAAAATAAACTAGGAATAAAATATAAATTGGAAGATAAATTACTTAATTCAATAATCTCTTCTTAAATATCATATATCATCTAAATTCTTAATATTTTGTCCTTAGCAGTGAAGTCAGAGTTAATTTTGCTTATATTCATATAAAAGATTAACAAAAAACTTAAACCAACACCTTAATGTTCGCTGAGAGATTTTTTAATGTAACGAACGTTTTCGATCTATTCGTTAGATCATCGTCAGGTTAAAAAGAATATTTCTTAAATGGAACACCAATTTCAAAATTCAAAACATTAATAACCAATAACATTAATAAAATAACTGATACATTATAAAAGATACAACAAGTGTAAAATAAGAACTCATTACCCGTACTCAAGTATTAATATTACCTATCCTAACTAGAAATAATTCAATTTAAAATATACTAAAGTTCAAGCGCCTCCTATAAGTTTTTAACGGCATATTTCCAAGCTGAAGGAAGACCCTCCGCGTCCCTTGCGTTAATGCGTTAACCTGACGATGATCTAACGAATAGATCGAAAACGTTTGTTACATTAAAAAATCTCTCAGCGAACATTAAGGTGTTGGTTTAAGTTTTTTATTCAATTCTGCTGGGTACGGTTGTGATTTATAAAAGATTAACAATGAATTGTTGAAATTTGTAATTTCAGATAATTGCATTTAAAATTAAGACATAATTAAAACTATACAACAAACAAGAAGCGTTAAATAAAAATACTTTTGATTTTTATCAACTTATGTTCACTCGTTTTTGAATTTACTGATATAATTTTTAAAATTACCGTATTACAGAAGACAAATCATAACCAATACATAATTTAAGTTTCATATTTTTGAACAGTATAACCAATATTAGAATTAGCACAATAAAATATATAATTAATTAAACAATAACAGAAGATAAATAATTTAAAAATTAAATCTTTAATTACAAATGATGTAATAAATATGATAATTTATTAAATTATTTTTAATTTTTTAAATAATTAAGTTAAAAATGATTATTTAGTCTCTTTTCATAAAATACTTCCATCATTTAACTAGAAATGATTTATTTAAAAATGCAATATAAATAAAAATGACAGTTATTTGTCTAAACATCTTGTTTTATGTAAAAGCATTTATTTCTACATTTTTAAATATTACAACTTTATATAGAGAAAGCAAGCATCGTTATTTGATTCAAAAACTAAACGTTTAGATTTTTTTCTTACACGGCGCTAATGAGAATATAAATTTAGCCAACAATATGTCTTGTTTTAAACAGTTATGCAATAACAAGAAATACAAGTATATAATGGTTAATTAACTATTATTCAGTATTTTTAAATCACATTCCACTTAAATTCTTTTAAGCTTAAAAACGTCGGCTAGTTTCTATATTACCGGACGACTACCATCAATAACTATTATGTAAAAGCGAACATGAATTAAATACAAATTTAAATACTCAATTACTAAATTAATGAGAGTCATAACAATACTATGTAAAGTATTGTATATATATATATATATATAAATTAATCCGATAAATATTTAGTGTTTATTCATAAATGAAAACAGTATTATAGATGAACCTTATCCTGGTTTCCTGTGAAAACTTAAACGGATGAGACTAATTGACTATATAATGTTACACAATTCTTTTAACAACAGAACAGATATTAAATTACAACAACTATAAAGTGTATTAAGAGAAACATACATACATGGGTAATTACAGGATTTCACAAGAGCGTTGATCACATATATATGAAACATTTAAACTTATAAACTAGGCCACCATTGAATTCATTTCATGTATGATGTTTAATATATTTTTAATAAGCTTTAATTTAAACTTCCTTTAAATGCCAGATGATTCATTGGGGGGTGAGTAAATCAATTGTAAATATATTTAAAAATCGAATAGGAGAAAAGTTATTATAAATCACGTTAACTTTCGCGGGAATTTTTCCATTAAGTGGTTAATCACCATCTGGATTATTCATAAAACATATTTGTTAACGTATTTTACTTCATTCGAGTTTTAATTTAATTTCTACAATGATATACGTTTAAAACGGATTAAATAGATGAATAATACACAAACCTAATAATCCATATACGTCTTTTATCTATCACATTGTCCAAGTTCCGCGTTGTGGCCTTGTTCCAAGTTACCGACTTCGCAACCTTTTCGGTTCTGGTTGTGATTCAGATCGTTTATTCTAGTTTCCTCGTTAGTCGTTCGGTGGCGCTTTTTCGTAAGATAATATTATAAATATATTAATAATTAAAATCTTGTTTTTACTTAATAATATATGAGATCAATTTTTTAAAATTATTTTATAAATTATAAACATTTTTTATTTTTGACAATCGGTCGAAAATTTTTACAATGTTGTTATTTTTAAAGAATTTATTCTATTCATCTATTAATGACAATTTTATTAGCGGCCGGATGGCACCCTACCGCTCTGAGGGACCCGGGATCGAATCCGGACGGGTCGAGAAATCCCCAGGAATTTTTCGGGGGGTTGTCCGACAGGATATGTCGACCCCCGACTCTCGCCCCATTGTGGGCCTGGACCAACCCATAATGGGCTTGCTAAAAGAGGCTCTCGTAGTGCCCACAGGGCAGAAAGAGTTATTTAAAAAAATGACAATTTTACAAATAAAATAATGCTAAATTTTCACCATTAAATTGAGTTTAAAGTGTTAAAATTTTAATATAAAATCTAAAAATGTTTTATCCTCCGAAAATAAGGAAGATGCTTAATATTTATGCAGTAACAGAAATTGTCGTTAATAATAGTAAAAGTAATTTTAAAAATGTAATATATTTCGGTTTCGTGATCCTGATTTGACTATTAAACTTATTTATTTATTTACTTTAGAGATTAGCGTACGACTGACCTGGATAAAATGTTTCTCACGAAAGTCTTTCCTGTCCAGTTGTCCTTTTCAAGTATAAATACAAAGTATAATCATTGAACTAAATAAACAAGTTGAAGAATTCGTGACGCGCTTACAACAAACATCCGGAATATTTCTCTCGGTGGAAAAAGATTATAACTCTTAAAATTATATAATATTAGAATTTATATATTTAGACAGCACGTAAAAGGTATAGTTAGTGTATATGTTAGGACGAGTGTTACATTAAATCCCTTTAATAATAATTACGACGGAACAAAATTTGATGTTCGTTGTACGATAAAATTATTTTGGCTTTTAAATTATTTATCGTGGAAAAATATCATACCTTTAAGTTAACGGATGATTACTTATTAAATGAAAGGAAAATATCAACATATAAAATTAATTTTATCTAATTATTTAAAAATAAAAAGTCTGCTATAATGATTAATTTGCTAATAGGTCGCCTGAAATAATAATAATAATAATAAAATACTTACAGTGTACTATACTTACAAATCTAATTAAATACATTTCTTTCACAGGATATATGAAGCAACAACTAATGAATAGATTATAGAAAATTTATATAATCTATTATAAATTATATATTTTGTGGAAAAAGTAATTTTAATTCTTGCCATGAGGGAAAAGGCTTTTTTTTCCCTCTTTCCGCTTTGTGGGTACTAATAATATTTTTTAAAATCAAGCCCATTATGAATTCGGCCATGTCACAAACGGCCGGGCGGGTGGTGAAAAATGGATGGGATCGATATATCCAGATCGCCCATGAAAAATTTCTCGGGTGATCCAATGTGCTGATGCTTTAACTGTCTCGACCATCTGCCCGTCTAAGAAAGTGTATAGTCAATATGTAAACGAGTAGTATAAAATACCTACGATCATTCGGTATGTGCAAGTAATGGAAAATACCGGATATTTGTCTGGTAATTTTGCGCTTTTTAACTAAATTCTCAACCAAAATAGAATGAATGTAATTGCAGTAATATATTCGGAAAAGTTATTGCTCCGTCCTCAAATGTCCCTTTTCACCCAAAATTATCTTTATAAAACAAAATATTGTATAAAGGCTGGACAGATGTCCGAAGCGGTTAAGGCATTAACTGGAGTTTTCGGTTCCGAGTACTCCTCAGACTCGTCGAGTTTTTCACTTTTATTTGTATTCAATAATCCATCTAAAACTCGACGAGTCTGAGTCCAAGCGTCGTATATTTTAACATCACTAAATAGCAACTGTCGGTCATTAGTAAAGGTGTAAAGCAGGGCGTGCACAAAAAGTTGTAAAATTGTATTTATTATAGTTACAAAAATTATTTTTAATATTTTGCATTAAAATCTCGCGACCCCAAATGGGGTCGCGACCCATTAGTTTAAGAAGCCCTGGTGTAAAGAAACAAAATGTAATTAGTAAATATAACTTGCTAGTTGTATTTTATCTTTACAAATCAGTAGAGATAAAATACAACTACAGTTGTAGGTTTAGTCTAAATACAACTAGCCTAAATTTGTCGTCAAATCTACAATACCGGCATTAATTAATTAAACCTTGCACAAGTCAATCTGAGACTGCAGTGCAGAGAGTTGAAAATAGTTTGTCACAAACAGAAATTACATGCAACTCTTTCCCCGGCCCCTCTTTTAGTGTTATGGTTCCAGCCCACTGGAACGACGGAAGGTCCGAAGAACGTTCCGCCCTCGAAAATTCCCTCTCTCCGGATCCAACCACGAGTCACGGACATCGACTCTCTTTCCGCCGGTGGGCACTAAGAGGGCCTCTTTTAGTAGGCCCATTATGGGTTCGGCCAGGCCCACAATGGGGCGACCGGGTGGTGAGGGACGGGGCCCGACATATCCAAACGGACCACCCCCCGAAAAATTCCTGGGGATTATTCGACCCGTTCGGATTCGATCCCGGGTCCCCCAGAGCGGTAGGCTGCCACCTTGACCGCTCGGCCATCCGGCCGTCGGTAAAAAGTACTAATAAAACAGTACTTGTGACTTCAACATGGCATTTTTCTAGGGCAATAATAGCTCTAGTAAGAAAAATGGATAAAGTTATACCAGGAGTAGCTCCTTTGCAACAGAATGAGGCAATTGTTTGTGTCCATCCACCTAAATAGGGCTAAAACATAAAAACCAGAGCATGATCACCTTCAGCATTCTGCTGGCAAATGTAGCTTCAATGTCACCAAAATCAACATGTCCAACAAATGATCCTTTAAATTTGTCATAATTAAGGCAACCCAATAGCAGATAAAGCAATATCCGAATCCAACTGTGGGTTACTTACCGAAACCATGAAATGAGTGCATACCATACCATTTCTAGTTTTTATGCAAAAGATATTAAGCAATAAAGCAGAATTAAGGAACTTTTGTCAAGGTTGCAATGTTTTTTCTCTGCAATCCAGTCCAATTCCTACACCTTATTGCCAGCCCTAGCAAGTTTTTTGAGGGCTGTAGTAGTGTACTGGCATGTGTCCAAATAAGTCAAAAATAGAGATTTTTCTCATTTTTATATATCCACATGAAAATACATCTTGTTTACTATATTTCTGTTATTATTTATTCTTTTCAAATTTATAACTATTATTTTCGTGTGGCCTCTGTCAATATCATTTTTACAGTATTAAAAACTTCATTTTCATACATTTTGATGATTTAATCGTTTCCTTTCAGAAAAATTGCAGTGTCTTTGTATATGTAATGTTAAATAGAAATTTACTGTTTTCGTTAAATAAAATATTTATTTTTAAATTTTTACTTTGGATGATTTGGTATTTTTTTTTTTATTTGCTCAATTAAGTAGTGTGAGGACGGGGTTAAACCCGGCCCAACAAATCTTAAATTTTTATTGTTCAAATCCCCTCGGGAGATATCGGAGAAGCGATCAAAATTCAAAGAATGTGCAGCCTTCCGCCGTCGAAACGCACTTCCCTCCACTCCGGATCCAACCACTGAGTCACGGACATCGACTCATCACCCACCATCGCGATTGGTGATCGCAGCGGACGACACCTGGAGTATATAAAGGGGGGAAATATCTGTGAACGGGGTCGCTGAAGGTCCGCACAAGACACCCGACCCGTAGGATCCGTCCCGAGAATCGAGGGCCGAGACACGAAGTCACCGAAGCCCGCCGACGACGAGCCGCCCCGATCTCCTGTTACCTCCGACCGGAGAACCGAGACGATTAATCCTACGATTACAGCTAATCCTACGACTAATCCTAGGAAGAGGTATGATCCCCCCAACATTTGTACTCTCTCTCCCGCGGTTAGGAACTGAATGCGTTAGACCTTTTGTATTTGTTTACCGTCTAAATAAATCGTTATTTGTTTTCCTCATGGTTCCGTTAATTCGGGTATCGCCTTAAACTTATCGACGAACCCACACACTTCCTCCACTCGACCTGACAAATAATTACCCGATCCCGACGAGTCGGGATATCATAAAAATTTAGCCATCCTTGACAGTGGGGTGGGTTTTGCCGACCTGTTCGCCGAAAAAAAAGAGGTACGACTCCGTCCTACGTCCCGGCGTTCCCACAGTAGCAAAGATGACTTTTTTAAATGTAATGACTTTTCATTCCTAACAGTTGGCAATATAGCTCCCATCTCCCCAAGATCTCATAACTGTTAGTTATGTCTGATATATTGCAGTAGAGATTTGAATAAATAAAGTATTTAATTAAGTGTTGGGAACATATTTTTTCATTGTATAAAATTTGAAGCAAGCAGGAAAAAGTGTTTAACAAGATTTAAATCCTGGAAAGATATAATCAATATATATCCTTTTTTCACATCAAAATATGATTATTATTGTGTATTTTACTTTGTATTATCTTGTATTAGGCTATTACATTAATTTGTTAAATTGTACTAACTTCGGTTTTGTGTATCACTGTATGTATTTTATTTTGTAACATCCTGTATTAATTTATTATGTTGTACTAACTTCGGCTTTACGTAACCCCTTTATAATGAACTAAGGTTCAAACAATAAAGAATTGATTGATTGATTGATAATTGTTTCATTGTATATTAAGTCAATGCCCAAGACATCAGTTACAGCAGCTCTTTGACTATGTGAATTTTCTGATGAAGGGAAGATGGAAATTCATGCTGCGAGTACTGTAATACTATGGTCAGCCATGAAACGAAATTCATTGTGAGTACACATATTACAAGACTGAAACATTGTAAGGGCATGAGTACTATCAACAGAACAGAACCTTGTCATTTTACTGCTTCAGGAAGTAGTAAACCTTCAAGATGGCAAGGCATGGTTTCCATATTCTGTTCTGTGGGACTACCCTTGCACATGTGGGGTTTGGGGCCATCAAGATGTTTTATTACGTAGGTTTTAGGTAGAGTCCTGCCACCAGGTGTGTTTTACTGGACACACCGCTGATTGAAACAAAATAAATGATTAAGGCGCGAGGGTAAGAGTCACTCCAAAGTCCAGGAATGAGCCTCTCAGGAGGAAGAATGCAGAGCCAGATATAATCAATTAAAGGGAATTTATTATTAAAAAAAATGAAAGTTTAGAACAAAGTTATCAAATCCAATTTTTGGAAATTTGCCTCTCTCTATCTATGCAATGAGAGGAGGGGTACTTAACGGGGGGTATTCGAACTATGCAGCTCACAACATACCGGACAAACCAGATGTCTTCTCTCGTCTGTTCAGACAGTCGGTCTGTCTCCAAGTCCAGTTTCACTCACTCTCTTGGTCTACTATTGATGCTTACTAATGATAGCTTCTGTTGACCTCTTGGTAGCGATGGAGGGGGCAAGTGAAGTGGGTCTGAAGTGCGGTCAAGGCTGCAGAGGTTTCTGGTGTCTGTCTGGTCTGGTGCTTGTCTATTCTCTCTCTCTCTCTCGCTCCTGCTGGTCAGATTAGGTTGGAGCTCTCCTTTTTAAACACTTTCAGCATGAGAAAGTTCGTCATGGATGATGATCAATTGGCAGTGTCATCATCGTGGATGAGAGGGTTTTTTGTTGTTTGTTTATTTGGTAATGACATCAAACTTCTGAGAAAAATATTGTTATTTGGTAATGACATCAAAAAGTTTTGATGACTACTTTTGTAGTGTCATCCTTGCATTGGTGTGACTCATCTTTGCTTTGTAACAGTTCTCATCATTACTCATTGATTGCTTTGACTAGGTTCTTCATTTAATGAGTAAACATTGTGGAAGTCAGAGCCTCACCATGACACTCGGTGCCGTGAGAAAAGGGGGGTACGATGTTTCCCTTTTTTATATTTTCAATCCTTTACAAATTAATTTAATCCTCTAATTGCTGCTTCTTCTTTTTCCCTTGGCATGTTGTGTGATTTCTGATAGTTGGATAATAAACCATTTTATTTTAATTCGTTTATTTAAATCATTTTAAATCGATATAAAAATTTGGAAAAGGGGGTTTGGTAAAATAGATTGGTAATATTTTACCCTAGATTGTTAAAATAGGTGAATTTCCTCTTACACTTCGATTGTTGTTCAAGACATGGTTAAGGTTTTAACAAAGTTCAAGTGAATACATACTTAGCAAAAAAAAAAGTTAATATAAAGTGATTAAACAAAAATTATTACAAATATCGTAAATAACAGTTCACAAATGCTTACATCGAGGTATTTTTGGAGGGGGGAAATGGTGGTTTTCACACACATTTTCCATCACAAAGGTTCCAAAAGTGAATGAAGTCAAATTTGAAACTATCTCAAAGTGAAAACTTGCCTTATGAAAGCATCTTGCACAAGATTTTCTCCAATGTTGGAAACATATTTAGTCACTACTGCACAAATGTGTCAAGGTGCTGACATTCTGTGGAAACTAGATGAGTTGGTCAATATGAAAAACAGGAAAGTTGTAAATACATTGGTTGTGTGCCTTGAAACCACTCTGTCTAGTGCAATCACAGACTGTAGAGAAGTGCAACAATGATATCATTGTCAAAGAAGTGTTTGCCTCTCTTAAACTTTTGAATGTTGAGTTAAACAACTTTGTTGGAGTTTTGACAGACAACATTCTGTATATGAATGCTACTGTTTTGAAACTCATGCCAGTGTGCAAGAGATTGTTCCATATGACATGATGGGCACATTTTACACATGTAGGATGCTGAAGAACAGCATCCTAAATGTTTCATCTCAGGGATAAAGGCAGCAAACAGAAGGCATTCGTTGCAGATAGCTCTATCTGCCAAGAACCACTCTTTCACACTGCCTGTACCAGTTATTACTTGACTTGATGGGGGCATGGCTAGACACAGTTTTGTACTATCATAAGAGGTGGAATGCTGTAGTGACATAGATTAGAGAAAATCAGACTATGGAAGAAGCTGCATTACAAGAACTCAGAGAGTTACTTGATCATTCCAAACTTGAAGAACAGCTAAATGCAGTTGCAAGCCAAGCCTTATGCAACTTGATCAAGAAACTGGAGTCAAAGCATGGATCCAAATCTAGTGTTGTAGGAAGTGATATTTGGCAAATTCTTGAAGGCATTTAGTATGGATTTGAAGCTCCAACTTTATCTAGATCACAAACATCCAGCATGGCAGTTCTGGAAAAAGCTTGAAGTCCTAGATTCAAATCATAACCAACAATGGACTTCTCAATTATGCAGATTCTCTAAGAAAGAGGTACCAAAGAAAGAGATAGCATACTATAATGCTTTGATCAACAATGAAAACAGAGCTGTCTGCAATGATATAATAAATTTCTGGAAACACGGAAATGTTGATTTTGAGTTAGCTGGCATTAAAAGTCAATTCCAGCCAGCAGGGCAGATATAGAGAGGAATTTTTCTACCCTGAACTATCTTCTCACACCAAAGAGATCATTATTTACCAAGGAAAATTTGGACATTCATATTCACTTCATGTTCAGATGATTTATCAGAGTCATACAAAGATATACAGTAAAAGTAGTATTGAGAATCAGGTAAACCAATAAAAATGCAAAGAAAAAAATTTGTGTGCTGAATGCAAGTGTCAAAAAAATAAATTAATTAAATAGAATAAAGCAATATAGCAGAATTTTTATTTTTTAAAGCAGATATTTTTTGAAAATAAAGCAAATTGTGGGTTGTCCAAGTCCATAATGAAATTGCATTACAAAAGCACATACATCTCACATTAAGATTCCTTTGCATTCTTATGGATCCATTTTATACGATTTTATCTTTTAGTCTGTCAAACAATTCCAGATCAAATCCAAATCATGCATCAATGCCACTTATATACTTTCTTAAAGTAGAACGATCAGGAAGAGGCATATACTTATTTTTCCTCATAAACTCATAATTTTCAGGTGATCTTATTCTTAATAGCACACATTCTAAAATCCATTCAATGTCATACCTCATTCTACATTTATTTTTGCACTGTGACAAACGGACAGCATTAGAAATAAGTAATTTTTGTCTGTAAGGCAAATTTGTTTTGTTAAGTTGATGACTCTCGAGCTCTTTTTGGAGTTTGAGCATTCTTCTCTTCAGTTGCCTGTTTTCTTCTCTGAGATTCTTCTTCATTTTTCTGCAATTCTTTAATTGCTTGCAAAGAGAATATATCTGTTCTTTGCATTTAAGCATTCCTGTAGAATTTCCCAATGAAGTAGATGTAAGTACTATGTACTTATTTGTAGAGACAGAAGATTCAGTGGTCAATTCTGGCAAAATCTTATGATTGTTGACATTAGTCTCTTCTTGAAGGGTAACCGTAGGAATGGAAGCAGTCTCGACATTTCCTAATAAATAACTAAATCACTGAGATAACAGTATTAGAAATAAATGAATGAATAAATAAAATTAACTTACCAGTAAATTTACTTTCTTTTTCATTGACACAACTCCTTTTTGATGGTAAATTCCTTTCTTTTGGAAGTTTTCTTGTCAAATATTTATGGAGGTTGAAAAATATTGTTGGATACGCATCAGAAGTTAAGGTCCATTTCTCTCGTTCTATTTCCACAAGCTGTCCATTTATATGATGTTTAAAAGTTTTTATTATGAACCTTTCCTCGAAATGTACATCGCAGATGTTAGAATTATACCTTAGTTCCCTATCTTTCCTGGGAATTTTTATTTCCCAGGACTGTAAGAATTTTTTGCCTGGTTTAAAAAAATGTCTCCTCTCTTCGCTCTTGCTGCTTCTGTAACCGCTTTTGCAGCCAGGAACAAAGCAGGTTGTAGGCATAATGAATGTCTAAACAAATTCAGATTCTAAATTTACGTGCCTTTCTTCGTAAAAAGTATACTTTTTAAAAAAAAACTCAAAAAATAAAAATCGACATAACTTTAAAACACTTGAACAAATACACACGTGGTAATACAGTTATGAATCGAAACCACCGGGCCTCTCTATCGGGAGCAGTTGTCCCTTCCAATCAGTTCTGCAAATAAATTTCTTATAAATTTAGTTATATTAATATCAAAAATAATGTGTTAAAACACGAATAAATATTAAAACAAATTTTTAAAAATATTTTAACATAATAAAATCAGATAAATAAGCGGAAAAAGATCAAAATTTGCAGGTGGCGTTGCATGTATTTGTAGCGCCTATTACAAAATATTACGAAGTAAATAAGATACATTTTTAAGAAAACGCTTTATGTGTATGTAAATATAATGTTTTATATACTTTACAATAAGTAAAGGTATGTTATAAAATGGTTGAAGGCAAGTTACAGTTATGAACTCAGCCGCAAAAATAATTTCTTCTGCAAATTGTTTAGAAGGCGCTAATTGGGAAATTTATTCAGACGACGATTTAGATGTTGAGTGTTTATTTCAAGAGATTGATAAGAAAGGTAAATATTAAAAGTATTTATCACAATACATTAACTGAGAAATGAAAACAAAAAGGAAATCTGTTCATTATGAAATAATTATATACAATCCATAACGACTGAACTGAGAAGAATTAAGATAAATATAAATAATAAACTTGAGCTCTTACACTGCAGATACAAATTTTACACATCACTCAAATGCAATACAGTGAACAAAATTGAATTGTTAATCTGAGTTAGATTATTGAATATTAACAAATATATGAAATGTTTGCTTTATATACAGTGGTTGCGTTCGGCAGACTTGACAGTTCCGGAGCTATTGAGTGTTTTTCTGTCAAACAACCTCTACAGTAGCACTATTTTGGAACACGTTTGGTATTTTGATGTCACATTTAGTAATGTCTTTAGTAACTATCGCTACCTGAAAGTGACCAATGATGGCTGCTTTTTGATCCAACACATACGTTGCTTGTCGTTTGGCAGGTGTAATTTTGTAACAGCTACCGATTGAATCGCCTTTGCTCGGTTACAGCTGTTGACTCTGCTGAATGCAGCCAATGACTTTATCTAATATTTGGACAGATGTTTAAGAAATAAATTAAAGGGATATAAGAAACATTTTCATATTATTATTGATATTTATAATAAAAAACGTGTTATTGATGTTTTATAGAATATTAAATAAAACAATTACCGTATTTTATGGACTATAAGACGCTACAGACTATAAGACGCACTTTAATTTTTAAGCATTTTTTTTAATAAAAAATACATATAAAATACATATAAGATGCTACGGACTATAAGACGCACCTGAATTTTGGAGGCAATTTTTCGAAGAAAAAAATGCGTCTTATAGTCCGTAAAATACGGTAACTGAAATTATTTCTTAAAAAGATATTTGTGTTAGCAGTGATGGGACTAGAAAAATGCATCCATTTAATATTTGGACAGACAACAACAGGAACCAAACAGATGAAATTAACCCTTAATATACCTGAAAACTGAGTCTTGTTCAGTATTTACAGAATTTTTGCTAAGTTGTGCTGTGATGCTGAACTTGTTTCTATCTACTTGACTCCTCCCACTGCTTAGAATTCTAATTAGTTCAGTTGGTTTGTTTTGTTACTACTAGTGATGTCTTTGTTTTTGTCTCAACATATGATTTGCAAGATGAGTGCTTGTGCTGGACTAAATATACTTGTACCTTTTTGTAATGATCATAAAATTAATTATAATTATGATGATTATCTCATCAACCATTTTAAGACAGTGTAACTTACCAACTTAGCACACCATTTAAGGATACTCAGAATACTTAGATCTGCTCTCCTATCCCTTAGATTTCTTACTTGGCATTCTATGTTACTGAACATGGCCTTGATTCAGTCAATGCTGAAGAGATTAAAGGCTAACTAAATATTCCCAACTAAGGAGGCCCAATTAAATATTAAATTATTAAATTCTTTATTTCCAATAATAGTTTTTTTGTGTGTTTGGATATTAAATTGCAATGTAAAAGTTGTAGAAATCAATCCCAATTTCATTTTTTAAAACAAGTTGTTGTATACAATTTTAATTTTCAATTTATATGTTTATAACATGTGCTCATTTTTTGTGTTATAAATAAACAAAATAAATTCAACCTTAGTTTTTTTTATATGTTATTAGTTACACATCTGTCTGAATATTAAATTAAGTCACTGTATCACTGTATAAATATACACACAACAAACAAGTTAAGCATTTAACTTGTTTGTTGATTATAAAGTTTGCTAAATATTGTTATTTTATAAATTAACAGAAAAATTAAAAATGAAATAAAAAGTTTTGAGTTTAGTATGAGATAGTTAAAATTTTTACAATTAAGTAACTTTAAATTCCATAAGTAAACAGAAAGACTTGAAAATGTTTGGAACTTTTGTACAACTTATAAATGTTTTTATTAAGCCATATTCTTCATCATTTGATCAGCTACACTCACAGTTTTAATCTTATAGTACAGGGCTTTAAAATTCAAAATAGCAGAGATCAGTCTATTTACTTAGTGAAGAGAATGGATTGTTGACAAATCTTTGACTAGGTCACTGTGTGTTACCAAAAAAAGGCTCTTGAATTCTTTATAATTTTCAGAATCCCAACTGATACCATTCATCTGATCAAAAGATGTGAAATGATCTGTAGATGTATAGTTGATTTTGGTAATAGGTTTTAATGTGTGATGAACTTGTTATTTTTATAAGCCATCCAGCATTATTATTATTAATATGTTGGGTTAAGTGAGAGATGCTCGGTTAACACCGGTGGCTGTGTACTATGCCGGACCAAAGTCAAGGCATAGTAACCAAAACAGAAATTAAAGAAGTGTATCAGTGTGTGTGTCTGTATTCAGGAATTTTCTCACAATATGACATGTATTCAATATAGTGGCCTTCTGTAGTGTGATGTATGTGTTTCTATTCAATTGTAATGTGCCCAGGCTTTTGTGTAGTGTGTGTGGTATGACACCTGTAGAGGAGAGAACAACAGGTACAATAAGCACCCTATCCATCCTCCACAGATGCCTTATTTCCTGGGCGAGTTCTGTGTACTTGCTAATTTTTTCAGCACATGCGTTTTGTATATTGTGAGTGTTTGGAATGGATATGTCTATAATGTATGTGATTTTATTGTGTTTGTCAATGAGTGTGATGTCTGGTCTGTTGTGGTAAATTGTTTTATCTGTGATTATGGCTCTGTCGTCGTACATTTTGTGCGTGTTGTTTTCCAATACTGTCTGTGGAATGTATTTGTAGTATGGTTTGTGGATGTCTACTAATTTGTGTTTCTTTACAAGCTCTTGGTGTATTATATTTGCTACTTGATTATGTCTGTGTAGATAATCTGTCTGTGCCAAGAGCTTGCAACCAGAAGTGATGTGTTGTATAGTTTCTGGCATGACATGACATTTTCTGCATGTGTCATTTGTGAGTGTTGTATCTTTGAGTATGTGTTTTCTGTAGTTTTTAGTATTTATAACCTGATCCTGTATGGCGATCATGAATCCTTCCGTCTCCCCAAAGAGGCATCCCCGTGCTAACCAGCTGTTTGACGCAGTTTTGTCAACAAAATCCTGGGCCAGATCATAAGGATGCCTGCCATGGAGTGCCTTTCGAGCCGACGATTGCTTAATGGTGTCTATGCTTTTTATATGTTGCGTTGTGTCCATATGATGTGAGTGTAAGTTTAATGGTGTGTTATTCGAGTCTGCTAGAGTTACTGCTTTATGTAATTGTGATGTTTCTTGTTTTTTGTAGAAAAACTCTCGCAGTGACTGTATTTGTTTGTAGTGAAGGTTAACTATGTCAATCAGGCCACGTTCGCCATCTTTACGTGGAAGGGTTAATCTTTCTGTGGCGGATTTAGGATGATGTTGTTTATGCTTAGTAAGTGTAGTTCTTGTTTTCCTTTGGAGTTGCTCAAGATCTGTGTGAGTCCAATGTATAACTCCAAAAGAATATGTAAGTACTGGAATGACATATGTGTTTATTGCTTTGACTGTATGTTTTGCATTTAACTGTGTTCTGAGAATAGCATTTAACCTACTTTGGTATTCTTTAATTAATCTTTGCTTTATTTGTGTATGTTCTGTTAGTTTGGCCTGTTGGAATCCTAAATACTTGTAGAACTCGCCCTCTTCCATGGATTCAATAATGTCTCCATTTCCAAGCGCAAAATCTTCTTTCTTCAGGATTCCTTTTTCTATGTGAAGTGTTTTGCATTTATCTAGGCCAAATTCCATTTGTATGTCTTTGGTGTATGAATGTGTGATTTGTAGGAGTTGATGAAGTTGTTTTTGTGTGGATGCATAAAGTTTTATGTCATCCATGTACATGAGATGTGACAGTGTAAACTGTGTTTGTTTTTTCGTGTCTGATATTGTAACCATATTGCGTGTTGTTTAACATGTTGGATAATGGGTTCAGGGCTAAGCAGAACCAGAGAGGACTCAAGGAATCTCCTTGAAAAATTCCTTGCCTAATAAAAATTTACTTTGTTTGTATGGAAGTGTTACTAACCCTGAGATGTAGTGTTGTTCTCCAGTGCTGCATAGTGTTTTGAAAGAATGCAATGAGTGATGGATGTATTTTGTACATGTGTAGAATATGTAGCAGCCAACTGTGTGGAACGCTGTCGAATGCTTTTCTGTAGTCTATATATGCCATGTGTATGTTTCTGTGTTGTTTGTGTGCTTGCCGTAGAATGACTGAATCTATGAGTAACTGTTCTTTGCATCCCCTGTGATTTCTACGGCAACCTTTTTGCTGTTCCGTTAGAATGTCGTGTTCTTCAATATGTTTGTATATTTTGTTTGCGATACAGGATGTCAATAATTTGTACAGTGTTGGAAGACACGTAATTGGTCTGTATTGTGTGGGGTCTGTGGTATTGTTGTTTTTAGGTTTCATGTAGGTGATGCCCTGAGTAAGAAAATTTGGCATGTCCTGTGGATTGATGATAATGTGTGTTAGGTATTTAGCTAGTTCCTGGTGCAGTGATGTAAACTTTTTGTACCAGAAATTGTGAATGTTGTCTACACCAGGTGTCTTCCAGTTGTGTGCTCTGTTAACAGTGTATTGGAAATCATGTATGTTTATTTCAGCACAGGGCATAGTTGGTATGTTGTGCAAGTTTCTGTTCTCCTCCTCGATCCAGCCTGCATCAGCATTGTGTGTGACAGCACTGGACCAAAGAGAAGACCAATATGTTGTGAGTTTCTTCTGTTGGTGTGCCACTGTGCTGTGTATCAGTGTTTGCTTTGTTATTAATTTGTCTGTAAAAGAGTTTTTCATTGTTTGTAAATAATTTATTTTGTTGTTTTTGTAGTGTACATGTTTTGTATCGTTTGAGTCTACGTGCTTTGGCAGCAAGTTTTTGTTTTAGTGTATCAATGTATTCTGTAATGCGTGTGTTGTGATGTTCATGTTTTGTGTGTGTTTTTATTTTCTTGAAAATGTTTTTGAGCTGTTTCTTTAATTTGGGTGTTATGTTGCTTTTAGCGTATTGTGTCAGCCTGCCTAATTGCTGTCTAATGTCATTTATTTGTATTTCTATTCTTCTCTGCCAAGCAGGCTTGTGATAGAATTTTGTTTTCTGTGTGTTTGTCTGTGATTGTACTTTCAGTCCATGGTGTGTCACTACTGTGACTGCCCCAGCGTAAACTAATGTATGAATGTCTGCGAGTGTAGAAATTGAATGAATGTAGTGTGGTAGTAAGTGAGTGTTTACGTAATTTAGTGTTTTTCCTACTTCTTTTGACGTGTTGATTTTTGGTATTCGTGGTCGTTGTGTGGGATCTGTGCCTGTATATTTAGTGAGTGTTTCCTGAAATATATGTGAGAGCGTATTAACTAAATCCATGTCTATGTTATCAGTGATGGATGAGGAAGTGTCTGTAGTATCATTAGTGGTAATTGTTGTATGTGTGTTATTATCAATGCTTGTTGCTGGATTATCCTGACAGGTTACATGATCTTCATTAATGTTAGATGTTTCTGTCTGTTGATGTATTTGATCAGCAACCTGTTGTTTGATATGTTCAAGTGTTGTTTGTGGAATAAGGTTGTTGTGTATAATTGTTTTTTTTTGATCAACAACCCTTTGTTCGGTGACAGTGAGATGAGGATACTGTTGTGTGAATCTATGGTGTAGTTGTTGTCTGTATGCTGTCATGTTTGTTTCGAGTTTTGTGATTGTGTAGTAAGTACGGATGATAAACTCGTACATTTCTACTGTCCATTTCATCTGTTGGCGTGGTTTTCCAGTCTTTGTGGTCTGTGGATGCTTTGCCACAGAAACACCAAGGCTGGGTTGGTTCCTCACATCTGTTGAGGGCATTGCAGTAGCCATGATAGCCATGCTTGAGCCGGTGCTGCTTTCGCCACCGGTAACCAAGGGAGACTGTGGCCTATTTTTCGAACGTGAGCCTCTGCCTAACCCACGAACACAGACCTTGTTAACCCGGGCGACGTCCGAGCCGGTATCACACTTTGATCTAGTTATTATCATAATAAATATCACCACAGAATGTGGTCACTCTTAGCTTCATTTCTCCCCATAGACCTTACTGGCATGGGTGTCCCTACCAGGAGCTTGTGCTCCAGCCTGCATTGCCCTATGGATCAGTCTCTCCCACCACGACCAGGTAGTGACCACGGGAGAGAGATTATTATTATTATTATTATTATTATATCTCATTAATGTTTAACTTGACTTGTGATTAATTACACTTAAATAAATTTTATATGTTGTAATCAGATTTAAAAACAAAAGTAAAGCAGTAGATGATTTTTCTGAAAAAAATAATAAAATTGATCAATCCCTCTCTATCATGTATTAGAATACAATATATTTTAACGTCTGTCTTATTATTTTTTTCAAGTTTAAGAGGACATACTTGTATTAATTACATTTAATTTATCTTTTGGATAAATGCAATAATTAATTCTCAGTGTAATGGTAAATGATTAAATTTAAGAAATATTATACAAAACGGAATAATATTGTAATTGTTTGTTTTGTGTAATACTTGTGTAAAAAAATGATGCAATTTGAATATTCATTAAACTACAATGGTCTGATGATGGAATGATGAACATTTCAAACATCTTAACTTATCATTTAATAAAAAAGATATTTTCTGGCTTCTTGAAAATTTAAGTCGTTGTTTTGCTAATCAACTTATAATTTTTTCTTCTTTCTTTCCACAAAGATATATTTTAAAATCAAAAATTATATTAAAAAAACCACAAATGAAACTATTACTAAATTATAAATTTATCATAGAATGTTTATAATTAATCTATAAAAACTTATACAACCAACTTGATAATTAATTTAAATACCAAACAAACCTCCAGATTCTGTATTAGGCTACTTAAGTAATTAATTATCCTTAAGTAGCCTGATGAAGAATTCTGCTGTTCATTTGGCTATAAAAATCTTTCTAGTTAATGTAATATAACAGTCATGGGGAAATGCAGCTGTGAGGTCGCCGAATTCGTGATTTCCAAATGTCAGGACTTATCGTATGTGGGGTGAAGGAAAGTGAGGCAAATAGCTGCAGTGACAAACAAACCCGTTTATTTACACTAAGTCTTACAATCTAGTGTGTCTTGCGTGTCTTGTCTTCTGGTTGCTCTTGATGGTTCGGTTGTTGGCCCCGGGGCAGACAGTTGATGCTCGACCGTGGGAGGTTGTGACGAATGGTGAAAGCCCGAAGTTCAATCGGATGGTGTCCACTTGTAGAGGCAGGGAAAAGTCTGGACAGTTGATTATAGTTGTTAGCTGGGGAAAGTCTGAACAGTGGTTGACACGGACAGAAGCTGGGAGAAGTCTTCACAAGGGGAGGCAGAGAAAAGTCTGCTTTGCCCTTGAGATCCAGGTTTTTATAAGATCTTTCTCCCCTGGATCTCCAGCTCCTGATTGGTCGGTTTCCTGTCTCTAGGCAGACGACCGACCATTTCGAGCTATCAAAGGTTTAAATTCGACACTGTGTTTTATTCCGATCAAGGGAATTTAATCGCAACTTGAAACCTCTGCTCGTATTCAATTGTTTCGAATTCTTATAAGTCTGATACATAATATCAGCGCTGCATCTCCTTTTAAGGTTAAAAAAAGAACATTTTTCTCTCGATTAATAGCTTTAATATTTCCCGATTTAAAGTATCCTTCCAATTTCTACGAGCATCAGAATCAAAAGCTTGTTCCCTTGATTTGACATTTTTTATGATATCAAAAACACATGAGCTCGAGTATCGCTCGGGCTTCACAGGGCTCCGGCGCTTTTGAAAATGTTGCTACAAAATGGAATGCAACATTTTTCCATAGGTACGACCGCGCGGAAAAAAACATTTTTCTTTAAATCGGTTATTACACACCTTGCGATACGCGACAAGGAGACGAAGTTTACTTTGCGCGCGCGCGAGATTGGTTTCGCGTTACAATCATGAATATCAGGTGTTTCCGGTCGCACCCAGAATAACGTTCTTCAGTGCTTGGGATACATATAAAGTTTATGATACTTAACAGTTTTTCAAGGTATAATCACACGGATAACAAAAACGGGGTAGGTACAATAATTAATATGACAGAGTAACGTCGTATTTATGTCTTAACAATCGCGTTTATCGAAATAAAATGTCAATAACATAAATTCTGTTTTTGACAAATGATTTTTCTAAAATAGGTGACATAATAGCATCGTACTGTATTTGGCTTTATTAAATTTTTCAATAGTAATAATAATTATCTCTTAAGAATATATTTTCTTACAACAAAGCATATATTGCATATACATATACGTAGTATATATTTATTTGGTGGATTATCTTAAATGTTTTTTTTTCTATAGAAACAGTGTATACAATAGGAGGGTTTTTTTTCTCTCCCTATTTTTTTTTCTTTTGTTTTTCTTTCCTTTCTACTGGGAGTCTAAGATCGGTTGTCCATGCCCTCTTCCTCTTCCTCCAACGTTAGTGGTATTTAAAGCGGAAGCTCTTCGTCCTTTTCCTCTTCCTCTAAAATTGGAAGTATTTGAAACGGACGCTCCTCTTACTGATCTACCTCCTTGTGGATTGATGTCGTTGGAATTACATCGCTCTAGTGTTCTTCCTCTTCCTCCTACATCAGTAGATCCTATCGCACCCGCTCGCTCTAGGCAAGCCAGGTAAAATGCCGCTCTCCGACCTTGACCTTGGGATTCGGATAATGGAGATTTCTGTGTAATTTCTTCGGTTAGATCCGTCGAAGTTTTTCTTTCTTTTGTGCTCTTTTCTTCCTGTATCGTAGCGCCCCTCTCGTCCGCTTTAACCTGGACGAGTGAGTTTACCCTATCCAAATCCCTTTGAAGTTCCTCAGTTAACACGACTCCCTCCGGTAGGACGAGAATTTCAGCTCTCGGAGAGTTCAATTTTCTGCGGGTTCTTTCGATCGCATATCGGACCGTTTCTGTATCTACTTCTCTTTTCACCGATTCATGGGATGTCGAAGCAGAAACAAACGGCTCCCACTCATCATCCCAATTATCGGGGCCGTCTCCTTCTCCGATTGAACTGTGGATCTGGATTGGTCCCGTCGCCATTCGGTCTGGGTAAAATACAGAAAGAGACAGTCAAAATAAACTTGAGGGAATCATGATTACCGATATATACATATACATTTCAAGGACTATGACCATAATCATTTTCTCATAGGAAACCTTTTTCCTCCCTTTTGTTTTTGTTTTATAGTGGACCGATCTGTATCATTAAATATCTTCTTCCTCCTGATTCACAGTCAAACTGTTCCTTTCCGTCTGTGTTGGGCGTATAAATACTGCCATCGACAAGATGCGATTCACTAAAAGCTGTTTAACTGTGGGTGCGCGGATAGTCATACAATCCCCGTTTTTTGTGATTTGGTTTATGTCTCCTGCGACGTCTCTGGGAATAGACTCCCAAATCGATGTCTTTCCTCTTCCATTCACCTCTATCCGTCCTTTGAAATGAGTTGCTTCATCCCGGTGTCCTACCAATCGGACGAGGAGATGAAGTAGGTAAAAATCATCCTCTGTTTCGGTTTTGATGATTTGGATTATAAAATGATGTCGGTAGCAGGTCGTTCTGGTAGTCCAAGCCAAACGTTGAGGCAAGTCCAGACCGAGTAATGCCATGTAAACGGTATGATTGTTCAAATGAATCACTCGGGGGTGCTTGTCTACTACGTGAGGGATAACCTGGTGATGGGTTCCCTCCCAATGGCAGCCTGAGCTGAGCGACGGACAGGCGCAAGTTCGAAAAGCGCACCGTCTCTCATGCTTTCGTCTATCCCTGAGAGCCAAAATCTCTTGACAACCATTGTCTCTAAATTTACAAGGGAGCGCCAGCATCTCCGCCACCTGATCCAGTAGGAAATTCCTGTTGTCCCTCATCCATCCCCTGCAGGTGGGACATCTTTGAACCCGTGTCCTGCATTCTGCACATACAACGTGTCCCGTGGAGCATTGATAGACCGGAGGTCTAATGTATTCATAACAAACCGGGCATTGGAAGAGGGTCATCAACGCCGGATCTGTTGACGAAGATGGAGGAATAGCCTGAGTGACTCCAGACACCTCCCGACATTCGGTTGATTCCTGTCCCTCCATTCTTTTATTTATTTATTTTTCTAAAAAAAACAGAAAAGAAAGGGAATAAGTTATTAATATAATATTCTGGATAGTGTAAAGTTTGAGGAGATTAAGTCCCTTATTTTGCTGGGTGACACAGATATCTCTCAGCTTCTTGATTATAATCGTCTCGTTTGTATCGGCAAAGTTTCTATTCCGGGGAGGGGTATCATATTTCCCTCTCGTACGGCCGGAACGAAGATCTTTTCCACTGATGTGTTGTTTACCTGTAATTGATCGGTTCTGCTCGGAATCAAAGTCAATTCTACCAACTCAGTTGGCGTTGCTTCTTGACGTTCTCTCGGTCTGGAAAAAGAGGTCGCTTTTCTCTCTTTCCATCTCTTTATTCGGCGTATGCGATTTCGACAACGCCAAACGGTTACGAGACCTATAATAACTGCTATTATAGTAACGATAACGACTATATTCCAATTTAATAACGGATGATTGTAAGCCTCCAACGAATTTTGAAAGACATCGGTTTTCACTGTCTCGATATCCCTAGAAATATCGCGTAATGCACGTCCAGCGATCTCTAAAGACCAGTCATCCTTTCGTTCTCGGAGAAAACTCGGGGATGAGTTTCCGTGGATGTACTTTTTTAGAATTTTGGTTTCCGCAGTACTAAGTATATCGGATATTGCTGGTATGACGTAATGACTGCGAGCTGCGAGTGTAAAGGTTGCTCTCGATTGAAAGTGTGATGTCAGACGAACTCCCGGCACATGTCCAGTACATGTCATTGGTAATTTAAAAATGCCGGTATTATTTAATTTTATCATTTTAATTTCGGGTTTTGGTAAGTTGCTTAACTGACGACATTCGACCACCAAATTCAGTGGGGGAAGGAGTCGAATAGATCCAAGTTCCTTCCTCATCTATTCGGCGGAACATCGGTTTTGGATAACTTGTAACCCTCCGTTTGCACATTCTATTAACCGATGGTTCGTCGGCCATAAATAATGCATATTCACACGAATGATAAGGTAATTTCCATACTGCTACTTCCGGTGCACTTACGGTTACTACACTCGCTCTGCACTTCTGAAGGTCGTGGGCCTCCAATAACATATACAACTGCCGATCTCGCGACAGAGCAATGTATGGATATTCAACTTGATAAAAAGCGAATACTTTCGTGTGCGAAAAATAAGCGGGGAATTTTATTATTTCAAAGAGGTCGAAATACCCTTCTGGAGTGATTAACGGAAACTTAGCGAAAATCCGAAGTATACCAGGAAGCGCGACTGCCGTCGTCGTGATCCATTGGTAGTACTTAAATACGTTATCTTCTGATACTGGTTCTATTAAGGACACTTCACTAGGTAAGTATCCGTTTATTTCTGCTAGGACATTTAACTGGGGTTCGTTCACTATTAAAACTACTTTCTGGACCGAATTGACCATAACGCGCTTGAGAAAATGTCAACTGTTCGCTATTCTGATCAACTCCTCGTCCACAAGGACCATAACGTGCTTGATAAAATGGTATCTGTTCTATACAATTATATCGTGGTGAAACTGTCGAACCTACAATTGGGACCTGCCATTCAGGGGCATTCGTTCTTAAGCCTCCTTCCACTCTAAATTGTGGAGGAACATTTCTCCCCTGCCACTCCGTTAATGGTCCAGCGTAATAGCTACTTCCTATCCAAGCTGGATCTGTTGGGGAATACCCTGTCAGCTCACCTCCATTTCCCAACCAAGAGGGAAACTGAACATATCTATCATAGGAATATCTTGAGAGGGGTTGTCTTTGCCTAACAGCTGGTGGTATTTGCGGGTGATTTGGAGGGGGTAAGGAGTGCTGTGAATTCTGATAGGGACGGTAATTCCCTATGCTGAGACTTGCTCTTTCTACCCTCTGAGGTGTATGCTTAAATTGAGACCTTTCACTTTTTCTAGGACTATTTGCTAATCCAGGGGTGGTTTTACTTCTTAAATTTTTGTGTAGCATCTCTAACTGCTGGGTAATTTTATTTATTTTCGCATCTAGTGTGTGGTTTTGGTGAGACTTTTCCTTATTGAACCTAGTTGAATGAGACTCCTCTGTTTTTCCTATGCTTGCAATAACGTTACGTGTCTTTCCTGTTAACTGCTCTATTGTCTCTTCCCTAATAGCAATCTGTAGTGCTTCCGAAAATGTAGCAGGGTCATGAGACATTACATTTCGTTTTATGCGTTCATTTAGGCCATGCAAGAACTGAACTCTAAGTTTCTCGTCCAATTCTTTTTGTTGATACCTCCTTATAATCGCACTTTCCTGTTCTGTAGCACCCGTCTGTTCAATCTTAGTCGCGTCTGCCAGCGTCTGAAGGCGAACCGCAAATTCCTGCACTGACTCATCGCGTTTTTGAGTGCATGCATGGAACTTCTGTACTCGGATAGAATACGGTTCTCGATCGAACCTTTCAATCATGGCGCGTTTAAAATTTGCATAATCTAAGACTGCTTTCATCCTAAGATCTTGCCAAGCAAATTCTCTAGCTATTCCTGAGAGCTTGCATTTTGCAATACTTAAACATTGTCGTGAGGTCCAACCTGCCAAACTCGAAATTTCTTCCAAAGTATCGAAGAAATCTGAGACGCGTCCACTTTCTCCTGAGAAAGTCGGTATCATTCCCCCAAAAGCCGAAAAAGCACCGAGTGAGCTGCCACCTGCATCGCGAGATCGCGCTGCAGTACTTGCCTCAGTATCCATCGTTCAGTCCCACTTTTCCTTCTACTAAACCAATCGAGAAGCAAAATTTGGATGTCGGCCACCTCTACGATTTGGTAGGACTGCCAAATTGCATAACAATCCCACTTCTGACACCAGTGTGAGGTCGCCGAATTCGTGATTTCCAAATGTCAGGACTTATCGTATGTGGGGTGAAGGAAAGTGAGGCAAATAGCTGCAGTGACAAACAAACCCGTTTATTTACACTAAGTCTTACAATCTAGTGTGTCTTGCATGTCTTGTCTTCTGGTTGCTCTTGATGGTTCGGTTGTTGGCCCCGGGGCAGACAGTTGATGCTCGACCGTGGGAGGTTGTGACGAATGGTGAAAGCCCGAAGTTCAATCGGATGGTGTCCACTTGTAGAGGCAGGGAAAAGTCTGGACAGTTGATTATAGTTGTTAGCTGGGGAAAGTCTGAACAGTGGTTGACACGGACAGAAGCTGGGAGAAGTCTTCACAAGGGGAGGCAGAGAAAAGTCTGCTTTGCCCTTGAGATCCAGGTTTTTATAAGATCTTTCTCCCCTGGATCTCCAGCTCCTGATTGGTCGGTTTCCTGTCTCTAGGCAGACGACCGACCATTTCGAGCTATCAAAGGTTTAAATTCGACACTGTGTTTTATTCCGATCAAGGGAATTTAATCGCAACTTGAAACCTCTGCTCGTATTCAATTGTTTCGAATTCTTATAAGTCTGATACATAATATCAGCGCTGCATCTCCTTTTAAGGTTAAAAAAAGAACATTTTTCTCTCGATTAATAGCTTTAATATTTCCCGATTTAAAGTATCCTTCCAATTTCTACGAGCATCAGAATCAAAAGCTTGTTCCCTTGATTTGACATTTTTATGATATCAAAAACACATGAGCTCGAGTATCGCTCGGGCTTCACACAGCTCTTTTTCAGTTACATGTGGTTCTTGCTGAAAGTGTTAATTTCTGTTTTTATTTTTACTTTTATAATTTTGTGAAAATATATTTATTAAAAAAATTCAATATTTGTTTTATATTATATTTATATTATATAATAAAATTGCATGCCTTACCATACTATTCGCCACGATAGTACTGAACTGCGGCTCCCATGCATTTTGCAAAACCTACATTTTGGCTCCCACTGAACTCTTGCTTGCCCACCCCTGTAATATAACATACAACAGAAATTTTATGAAACTAATATATATAAGCACAATGATGGCAGATGTATTCCATTCTGTCATTTTAAAATTTTATTTCTGTATAAATATTCTTTTATAATTAGAAGTAAAATCATAGCAATTCCTAATACAATACAGAAAAGTATTGAAGTCTATATAAATCTGCCTATAAAGAAGTAAAATTGAAATAAAAAACGATGGATATCTATCATTTACATAACTGTCAGTGTTAACATATAAAGTTTGCAAATATTCAAATGTAAATAATTATTGAAGGTATAAACAATATTAAAAACATTCTTTTATTGTTATTAGAATATCTATCTCTCATATTTCTTCAGAATATTTTGTTTGTATATAAAATTCGTCCTCGTCTAAATTTTTCGAAGAATGTATACATAGTATTTTTACTTTATTTTCCATTTTTGTGAAGAATAAATATATAGTAATTATTTTTATCATTAAAATGGAGAGAGTTTAAAACAGTAATAAAACTTTAGAAATCCCACAACATTAAAAGTGAGAAAAAGAATGTTTACATAGTATTTGACATCTGTTGGTTACTATAATAACTAATTTCTTCTATTGTAAGAGTCTGTCGGATGATACATTTAATTTGCTATAATTTTGATGATAACTTTCTTATTTTAGGTGTAAAATGTATTTGACGTTTTTAAACTGGAGTTTTGGTTTTGTTGCACATTTTCTATAATCTTATCCAGTTGGTAATGTGTTCTAATTTCTGAAACAAGTAATATCAGATTACAATATTATTATTGTTAAATATTATTATTATGGATAGGAAGAGAGAAGATCTCAGATCAAGAATTAGAAGTTAATCTATAAATATTTATTTTACTTGATGTTTATGGAAATTTACTGTATTAAGTTCTAATATTTGAATTCTTGATTCTGGTTTATGAAAATGGGTGTAAATCACTTAAAAATAATGTTACATTCTCATTTTATTCATATTATTAATTTCAATAATTTGAAATATTTTCTTAAAATAAAAATTACTATTGAATAAAATTTTAGAATCAAACAGAAATGTGAAATATTATCTAAACAATAATCTTTGTGAAATGTTTTTTATACAGGGTTTTTCATTTGTCATGTGCCATAGGAGATTATACAGAGAACTATCAGACTTGTAGGCAGAGCATTGGGCAAGTGTACTGGTTATATAATGCATCATTTCAGGTTTGCAATACTGTCAAATAGAAAGTAAATGCACAAAATTCATACTGATTTTGTCACTTTGTCAAATAACTTTCAATTAGTGTAGGCTCAGCTGCTTTGTTCTGTTGTGAGGATTGAATTTGTGTTCTTTAATACTCGATATGCAGATGATAGCAAGAATATGACACATTACTGATTTTTTTTAAAATGTTAGTTTTAGTTTTCAGCACAAAACACCTTAAAGTAAATAATCACAGACAGAAGGACTAACATTTGTGATCCTTTCAACAGGTCTTTGAAAACTAACATTTTTGAAGGAGATCTGTTGAAAGTTCTTCCATCTGTTTACTGGAGTTATTTATGGTTCTTTAAAGTGTTTTGTGCTGTGTACTTATATTTTAGTCTAGAGAAATATTGTGAGTGGAACCTTACAGGTCAGGTTATTTTTAGGTTTATTTAAGTAAAATTAAACACAACAATAATGAAAATCTAGTGTGAGAATCAGAAAAAAAAAAAAAAAAACACAACCAAGCCTAACATCACAACTTTCAATGATATGATTTCATTAGAAGTCAGAATATGGCACATTTTCCTCAACTGACCTGCTAGTCACTGCTTTGGATAATCTCATCTTCATATAATATGGTTTTTAGTCCTTGGGAGAGTTGCTACTTGTTCTCCAAGTTGTCAAGATCTGTGTTTATTCTTCTCATCTCATCTCATTTTTTGAATTCCCAAAGTTCTATTTCATAAAGAACTGGGTCCTGGTAACCTACTAGGCATTTCCAACTTAGAAAATATTCATTTGTGGGATTTGTTTGTTACAAAACGTAGGAAATATTCATCAGAATTTGAACGTATTATAATCTGTAAACTTTTTCTCTGCAATCATAACGAACATAAACACAAATACTATGTAACATACTGTACAAACTACTTTCATTCTAATAAACTTCTTTAGTTCACTGTGTTGAGTGACTCTTTCCAACTAAATCTCATCATTTCCTTCACTATTTTCTTATCCCTGGTTTCACATGTGACTGAATCATTGCTATCCCAGACTCTGAAAACTTGAGTTGTAGATATAACCTATTACTTGTGTCAGAAATTCTGAGTGTAATCACTTACATTCTGGGACTAGTATAACAAGGGACTCCAGATACCATACTGGTAATGTTTTGTGTATTAATTAGAACAAGGTCAATCCTCACAACACACTGGTTAATTATAGACAGAACTATGCAGCTGTGCCTATATTACTGAAAAGTAATTCAACCACACATTTGAATTTTCTGCACTTACTTTCTGTTTGACAGTATTGAAAACCTGAAATGATGCATTCTCACAGAACAGAATAACATTATTAAGTGCATAACATCACTTCATAGATGTATAACACTGCATATACTTATAACACAATACAGTGGAACCTCGCTTAACGTGCATAATTTGTTCCAGAATCTTACTCGTAATGTGAAACATTCGTTAAGCGAAACAGTTTTTCCTATATAAATTAATGTAAAATACAATAATATGTTCTATGCCGAAAAAAATACTCAAATATTTTATGTATAACATTTATTTAAAGACAATTCTACAATATATATTGTTAAGGAGTGTGAATTATCATCTTTTCTTCTAGCATGGAATGAACCAACCTGGAATGCAAATTTGATTTGCAGAAAACAAAAAAAAATCACAGATAATATGTCTGATAAACACGCAAAACGATATGCCAAATTCTTGGGCTATGTAAAGGCTATAATTAAATATTATAAATTGATTAATTTGACTAGAGAGTAGGCAGTTATGTTTCTAGTTTGTATTAAATTTAATAATTATAAATAAATAATTTTTAATTTAGACATTTTTTAAAAATTTAATTTGGAATTGGTTATTAAATTTAATATAAGATAGCAGAATAACTGCCTACCTCTAGTCAAATTATTTAATTTCTAATAACTGCCTTTACATAACCCAAGAATTTGGCATATCATTTGGTGTGTTAATTATACAGTATAACAGGCTATGGTTGTTGATGTTTATAAATAATATGTGTGAACAGAAGTTTGGAAAAATGTGTGATTACAAGTGACACTAAGATGCTAGCGGAATGAGTGCTAAACACAGACTGATGGAGCATGTGCACAATCCGGGACTTCCTCTCTCCTTGTCACTCATTATGCAAAACATCGCTCGTTAAGCGAGTCATTTTTTAACAATTTGTTTTTGCTTGTTATGCGAGATTCCACTGTATAGCATAACACAAAGTATAAAATACAAAAAATACATACAAACATTAAAAATTTAGTATGTAAATATAAAATTACTTATTAAAATTTACTCTTTATAATTAGCCATGGTAGAATTAAGAAAAAAATATTAATTAATTTTAAGCCTTTTTACAAAATAAATAAATAAAAAAAAACTTTTAATAATTTGGCTTTAATCTTCTTATAATTATTAAATTTATCAAGAGATGACAAATGTAAACATCTATAATTCTAATAGTTACATTAAAGCCAAACAATTTCTGGGTTAGATCAGACTATATTACTGCTATCGGTACTGCTAGTAATAATTAAATGGTAAGTAATTTGGCCTAGAGATAGGTATTAGGCACCATCTCTAATTAAATTTAATAATTATAATTAAATTAATATTTATTAATTAATTTAGAAAATTTTGGAAGAAAAGAATTGCCCAGAGTGGGAATTATATTACTTAGCATTTAATTATTAATAGTAGCATTAATATAATCCAATGTAATCCAGCAATCATGTGTCTTTTTATACATTATATAAACAGTACACTGTACACTTGTCCCTGATGCTTTGTCTACAATCTCCTTATGCCCTTATGCTTCTCCACACAATCTCCTATGGCATATGTCTTATGAAAAACTCTGTGTATATATATATATATAAAGATATATAAACATTTTTTTTTTTTACAGAGTTGGGACCGGTAAATGAAAATTGGTATGTTGATTCAAACGATGAAATAGATGATTTCCATACTTGTAAAGATGTAGAAAATAAAGATGTTAATTTGACAAACAACAGTGATACAAATTTGAAAAATTTTAATGATTGGAAATTTACCACTAACTGTGAATTGAAATATTGTGATATTGAAAATAATACTATTATTCCAATAACTGAATTATCTCCAAATAAATGCTTAACAGAAATTACTGACAAACATCTCTTAATTAAACCTGAAAATGCAAATATTGAAAATAATGATACTTATTTGTCAGATCCAGTAAACAAACATAGTTTGGAAGATGTTGATAACAGCTTTGCTGAACAATTAAAAAATGATTCTTTAATCAATAGTCCTATTACTTTAAGATATATTGATAAATCTTTGAAAAAATCTGATCAAAAGAACAATTCTTTATTGATATCAAATAATGTTTTTCAAGAAGGAAATATTTCACCACATGTTTCTAGTCCATTCTTCTTATGGAGCCCTATTACTCAAGAGCAAAATCAAATAAAGTAAGTATAATTAATAATAAAAAAATATAGTTAATAACTATTTACAAGTATGCTTAATTTTACTTTATGAATTTAATGCTTATAAGTCAGTCTTAACTTTAAGGAAGAATTACAACTGAACCCACAGTCAGCAGAAAGAATAATTATTAAAAGCATCACTAAACACCTTTGGCTGCTGAGACACATTTATTTGCTTATTATATACTAGCATTTTCATCCTAATGCATAGGATGTCCTCAGGTGACTGATTTTGAAACACCAGTTGCAAACTGTTCCAAAGTAGAATATAATAAATATAGAATATTAGAACATTAAACTTCAAACACTTGAATATAAATGCACCATTCCAATAATTCAAACATAAAGTAAATTAAAACTAAAACACAAAAGTAACATAAAAATTAAAATTCTAACATAAAAAATAAAGTAAAACAAAATAAATGTAAATGTAGAACTAGAATTGTAAATTTTCAATACAAAAATATGCATTAAATATGGTATCTAGGAGTTTCTATAAAGAAACTTCTTTTTACAATGAACTACCATGCTGATAATAAACTGCCTGTATCTCTTGCATTAATTTGTCTTCCAACCTGCTCTTTTATGTTTAAGTTTTTTCAGCATTCAGTGCCAATGTTGGAGAGAGTAGTATTAACTAGCTCCATCTCATCACATTATAATGATTTTAATTAATTTTTTAACATAAATTAAGTAAAAAATAAAAAATTAATTTGCTATATTTATAATTGCTGTTGAATAATAATAAAAATATAAATTTCAGTGATGAATTTGTTGTTCCTGTCTTTCATACTCCATTAAGTTGTTTTAAAACTAGTACACCACTTAAGATTACTGAAAGTTTGGGAATTCAGCCTTGTAAAGATATGTCATGGAATTCAGCAATGGAAACTCCTGTCACAGTAAAAGGTATTAGAAATCAGGAACATTTATTTTTTCAATATTAATAACTATTAATTACATATAATCAAGGTAATATTAATTAATTGAAACTTTTTCAGAACTTTTATCATATAGTTTAACTTAGAACTTTAAGCTGGTACATCTTTTTTCTTCATTCTTGGAGAACATAATCATTTTAATGAAAAACTATTTTTTTAAAGCAAAACAACCACTGGATTACATCAGGCTACTTTTCCATGATTATATTTAATTAATTACTAAATAATTTGTTACTAGAAGAAGGCATTAGGTGTCATCTCTTATTAAATTTTAATGATTATAATTAAATTAATATTTATTAAATAATTTAGAGTATTTTGGAAAAAAAAGAATCTGTTCAGAGCAACTCCTGCTTACCTTGCAGATGTGCTGCCAGTTACACTACCCAAGCTTCCAGTCTGATCTCCTCTTCCAGACATATTTAAATATGATATAACCATCCATGGTTTATCATATTTAAATAAGAGTAGGAGTTTATAGGATGAGGGCACTGAAGGCATCCCCAGTTGGCACTGTAAGTAACTGAGGATGGTTATATCATATTTAAATATGTCTGGAAGAGGAGATTGGATTGGAGGCTTGGGTAGCATAACTGGCAATGCATCCACATGGTAAGTGGGAGTTGTGAGTTTGAATCCTGCTCCGGGATGATTCTTTTCTTCCAGAATATTCTAAATTACATAATAAATTTTAATTTAATTATAGTTATTAAATTTAATAAGAGATGGTGCCTAACACCTCCCTCTAGTGACAAATTATTTAGTAATTAATTAAATATAATTGTGGAAAAGTAGCTTGATGTAATCCAGTGGTTGTTTAGCTTTAAAAATTTATTGGGTTTTGTGATGTTACAAATGTACAGTGGAACCTTGCTTAACGAGCATAATTCATTCCAGAATCTTACTCATAATGCAAAACACTCGGTAAGCAAAACAATTTTTTCCATATAAATTAATGTAAAATACAATAATGTGTTCCATACCAAAAAAAATACTCAAATATTTTATGTATAATGTTTATTCAAAGAAAATTATACAATATACATTCCTAAGAAGTGTGAATCTTCTTAATCTTTTCTTCTAGCGCAGAATGAACCAACCTGGAATGAGAATTGGATTTGCAGAAAACAAAAAACAGATAATATGTCTGATAAACACTCCAAACGATATGCCAAATTCTTGGGCTATGTAAAGGATATAATTAAATATTAAAAATTAAATAAATTGACTAGAGGTAGGCAGTTATGCTGCTATCTTGTATTAAATTTAATAATTATAAATAATTAATTTTTATTTAGACATTTTTTTAAAAATTTAATTTGGAATTGGTTATTAAATTTAATACAAGATAGCAACATAACTGTCTATCTCTAGTCAAATTATTTAATTTCTAATATCTAATCATAGTCTTTACATAGCCCAAGAATTTGGCATATCGTTTGGCGTGTTTATTATATAACGTGCTATCGTTGTTAATGTTTATACATAATATGTGTGAACAGAAGTTTGGAAAAATATGTGATCATAAGCGACATTAAGATGCTAGCAGAACAAGTGCTAAACACAGATTGATAGAACATGTGCATAGTCCGGGACTTCCCCTCTCCTGGTCACTCGTTATGCAAAATGTTGCTCGTTAATCGAGTCATTTTTTCACAATTTGCTTTGATCATTACGCAAGGTTCCACTGTATAAAGTATTTTTTGGAGATTTGTAAAAGTTTTATATTTTTTACATGAAGAGTGTACTGTTAATTGAAAATTTCTATAGAAAATTGACTGTTCTATGATGAAAAGTGTATTTCCAAGAGCATTTTCATTTATATAGTTATACGGAAAATCATGCCTGTATTATAAAAATAATAATCACATAATACTTCTAACCCAATAGTAAATCTGTCTTTATTAGTTTTATTCATTTTTGAAAGTAAATTTCTGAAAGCTAAAAATCTCAGCAATCTTACCATTTATATTGATCAGAAGCTAATTGTTATAATAATGGGCAAATTATGATTTTTACAAGTAAGGTGTTCTGTGAAAGTGTTTTACTATTCAGACTGTACAAATTCATACTATTCAAAGTGATTATAATATATAACTTATATTCATTCAATGGTTATTTGTAACTGTTGGGTCCTTAACTGCTGCGACAATCTCCTTCCATTTTCACATCTTGCGCCTCTTGCATCCACCCAGACAGCACACCCACTCTTTGTAGTTTCCTCTCCAATCCATCTTTCCATTGCAATGGAGAGTGTCCAACAGGTAGTTATTGGGCTGAAATTTGAAAAAATGGTAGACCTATAAATTTTCACTGTCGTCTATCTGTCTGTCCTTCCTTAATCTCAAGAATGAAGTTAGATAGATGAATGCTGAGACCAGATATGGAAAACATAGAGGAAGGAGGCCCCGATTAAGTATATATGAACTTCTGATGCAAACCGGAAGTTATGTTATTTCAATTAAAAATTTTTTCCTGAATGGAATTAGATAGATGACTGGCATGACTCTACTGATAACAGGAAAAGCATGATGTACGTACAGGGACAAGATACGACTACTTTGAGGTGGAGAGCATATATTTTATTTATATATTTAAATTGAATAAATTAAAAATTTGATTATAAATTGCGGCCTGGCATTGAGACGGTATAATTGAAACTATACTACATTTAAAGTTATCAGTGTGAAATTATTAGTAATATAATATTAATATACAGCCGAGTCCGCATAAGTCGACACCATCGGTTAAGTAGTCAGTTTTTCGTGGTCCCAGCCAACTTACATAGGCATTAATGTTAAAAAACTCTGGTTTACTCGACACCGTTTAACTCGTCACCACTGGATAAGTCAACATTCTTTTGCTGTCCCACACTCCGATAAGTCGTCACCCCTCCTGAAAAAATGAATTCACTCCACATGTGTGGTGCAAACTCATTTTTTTTCAGGGGGAGTCGATTTATTTATAATATAAAATTAATATATTTAATAATATAATAATACATTAATATTATTAATATATATACATATTTAATATTTATTAATAAAAATGCCTTAACATTTTATGTATTTTTATGTATAAAATAATAACAGATAAACAAAAAGAAAATATACAATCTACATCAACGTCACATTAGAATATAAATTTGCATTTTCTCACGCTAGAGGCATTAAGAATCCTTAGGCATTACTTGCCAACAATTGACAATTGCGAAGACAATGTTTTCAAGGCGTTCATGATTGTTGAAAAAGAAAGTTGAGTGTTCAAAACAAACAACACTAAACGAATTTTTTAGTTTTTCATCTACAGAGTAATTGTAAATAGAGGACACAATGTATTATAAGCCTATACTACTGTATAATGCACTACTGTATTTTATTAATTGTAGTTTTGTGGGTTTTTTCCAACTTCGCTTTAGTCGTCACATCGAATAACTCGACACATTTCCGCTTCCTCTTGGGGTGTTGACTTATGCGGAGTCGACTGTAATTTAAACATTACAAAATCTAATGTTTAAACTATTTAAACATTCAAGTTTTTAAAGGACATTTTTTGGCATTTTTAACAACCTTCTTTAAAGAAAAAAAATACATTCTAAATATAGAACACCATCAGTGTAGAACTTATTAACTCGATTTGAAAATTAGTATATTAAAGTGTAATTTTACAAATTCAAACAAGTGTGCTGAATGTTTCTTATTCATATAAAAATATAATAACTATCAAAAATTTACAGTAAAATAAATACACAATAAACATATAATTAAAACAATGAATAAATAAATAAATGAAATAAAATACTAGAATAAACAAAATAGTATAGGCTTAATGTAAGTAAATAAATATATGTATAGATTCATTATTTATTCATTATTAATTTTATTATAATAAATGTGAGTAAAATTAATAAGTAATTTTAAAAAAAAGCTTATTGAATTAATTTTATTTTTTTTAATTTGTTAAAATAATGTTTTATTATCTTTGCAGATACAATTTCTTCATTTGTTGTTAAAAATAAATCATTTCATTCCAAATCATTAGTAAGTATAATTTTTAAAATAAAAAAATAAACTTAGAATAAACTATATAATTGTACATATATACTATAGTTATAGTTACATACATTTGTGCATATACAGTAGCTTTTTATTTTTGAATTTCTAGTACAATGAATAATGTTCTTTAGTATTCATTATGATATTTGAATTGAATAATTCTAGTATAAGTAATTTGTTGAAATTGGTTTTGTGAAACTCAAAAGTTCCAACAATAAATATAGGAAGTAAGATTTGACTCTACTTTCAGTGACTGTTTTTGTTTGTTTTAATGGTGCTTTGTCTATGTTAAGGTTTTAATGATTTTCAGTGCAATTTTATGAGCTACTTCTTAATAACTCATTACGCTGTTATTTTATTTTCTCTGTTCTTTATTGTATATTAAACAAAATATAGTTCACATACAATTTGTAATAAGGTGTACTATGCAAACTTATTTGTTGTATTACTACTTAAAGTTGCCCGCTAGTGATTAAATGGATAAAACCATTGAACACTGTTAGTTATTCATTGGTTTGCACCTTGCCTGTGGGTTGACCACATGGAGTTTTCTTGGTTAATTCACATTTGTAACATCTAAGTAGGGGCAAGTTTCTCATAAAAGTCCTCTTAGGACATCCCCCATAGCAGATCACCTACATGTTGCATTGCTGTAACTAAACAAACTGTATTACTGCTTAAAGATGTAGCCTTTAATAACCTCGTTAAGTATTTGTGATTAAAGTAATTTGTAACATTTAATTTCATGCTAAAATCATGAATTGATATGTTTTCTGAAGTGTTTTATTGTCATTTGAGATAATTTGGATGGACAGAAACAATTTAGAACTTTCCCAAAAGAAACAATGAAAAAAAATTTTGTGATATTTGAATTATTTCAAGAACACATTAGATTTAATTGAGTATTGAACACAAGACTGTGTTATTTATTAAACACTTGGCTTTTTCCATCTTTATTAGTTGATACGGGTACTTTTACTCTTAGTCGTTTTGGGCATTTTGCCCCTCTTCAGTCAACTAACAGGAAAGAATATACAGTAGAGCATCGATTATCCGACCCCCGATTAACCGACTTATCAGCTAACCGACCATGTTCTAGTCGGCAAATTCAAATGTCCGCTAGTGATGTGGCGCTACAATATTTGGTTATGTCTTGGCTACTTTAATATTATTTTCGTTAAATTTTTGCATGTTTTAGCTGGCAGCACTGGCTCGACCATGAAAGGGAGGCTAGTATTTAAACCAGGCCTAATACACTATACTAATAATATATTTTTTCATACTTTTCGGTTATCCGACTTTTCAGTTATCCGACCAACCCCAGTCCCCAATTGAGTCGGATAATTGATGCTCTACTGTATAAATATTACAACATACAAAGATAAATTGTATAGAAATTATCCAAGCATATGCACATTTTCTTAGATACCGTTAATTCCTTGTACACAAGGGTGTGCATATACAGCACAAGTTCGAATATTCAGAACGATAAAATGACTGCAACAACTATATAAAATCCACGTACAACTAATTAAAATTTAAAAAATATAAAACAGCTTATACTGCCATAAATTGAGGCATATCAAACATATTTAATATTAGGTCTTACTTTGAAATACACAGTAAAACACAGTTTCAAAAACAGATAAACATTTAGGTAACAGGGTATACATAGAAACAGATAAACATAGATTTAGGTAACAGGATTTGGCTGTATTTTAATGGATTCATTAAGTAATATTTAAAACAAGTGTTATTCATACTTGTTTATAAATATTATTTGTTTATTATTATTATTGACTATTAATGATTATAATTGTTACTGGTTTACTCAATCAGTAACAATAATAGTCATTAACAGTAACAAATATTAGCAGTTACTCTATGATTTGATGTTGGAAGAAGACATAATTTTATCTACTTGCATATTATCTGACAATAGGCATTTCAAATTCATCAATATTTGTTTGAAGTCTTGTCTCAGTTACTTCTTTCAGACATTTTCATCTAGGAGAAAGAATTGGGACACTATAATTATTATGCTGATTGATGAAGGCTTAGATATATTGTTAAAAGGAAAATAGACTGATAATTGACAGTTATTCCAATCTCTAATTGATCCTTCTCTGGAAAATAAAAATTGTAGGTTTATGGACTTACTAATGCTACTTTTGAAGTAAAAAGCCAAGTTTACTCCAAAACATTATTAGAACAAACTGCTATTAAAGTGAGACATTGAATACTGGAGAATATCTGTTGATCAAACAGAAACCTTATTGAATCTCATTAGTTAAATAAAGAAGTCAACAAAGTCTTATTCAAGAAGTCTTTTTGAAAGTTCTTGGTCATCTCTGGTGGTATTGGTTAGGAAGAATGACAGCATCTGGAGATTTCACGAAAATTGTTGAGATGCAAAGGATCTAGCTATTTGCTTGGCTATCAAAACAAGCAAATAGCTAGATCTCTGTCTTGTTTTGTGATATTTCTTGTGGGGATAAGGAGAGCATTGCTTTACAGATCCATCTGTTGAATGCTTATCTTATACAAGAAAAATCTTTTGTTTTCTTCTATACTGGAAAGTATAAGAAGATATTTGCAACTTTTTAGATTTCTTCAACTATGTATAAGTTAGTGTCCAAATGATGTATTACCTTTTCATCTGTTTGATATACTCTTGTTACTCCAAGTTGATTCAAATTGATCATGTTTATGAAATCCATATTTTCATTTTTACCTCCATAAAATAAATCATCTATTTAGTAAAAAGCTACCAATTGCTGTCTTTAACTAGTTTAAATAGTGATGAAGGCATCAAAGTCAACAGATAAGATTTGTAATTATTTGCTATTTTATACATTATTATTGTTATTTATTTTTTTAGTTAATAGGAAATGTTAATTTTGACTTTTTTTGCTTTCATGATTTAATTTACTATATTTATTCTAATAAACAGCACAACTATAAATAAAAAAGTTTACAGACAGTAATAAGTACACTAATAGTAAGCAGACTGTGTATCAGAGAAAGATAAAGTTTATTGTAAACTGAAAAATTGCATGTTTTGTTTAACATTATTACACTTATCATATGTTAAAATAAGTTGTGTGTGCTGACTGTTACATTATTGTTCAAGTTAGGGTTTGTCGGTTTTGTACCTCACAAATCAGAACTAGAATCCCCGTTGAGGATCTTCAGAATGTAGTCCATCTTTGCAGATAAATAAGTGATCAATGATAAAGGCAATATTTTTATACTTATTTCAGGAAGCCAACATATTTTATTAAATAACAGAAGCATTTTTAATCAAGTATCTGATCATTTTCTGCTTTAAATCATTTATTTATTTACCAGTCTAGAATCTTTTATAGTAACAATTTGACACCTAAATTATGATTTTCAAATAATGAGATTTTGATGATGGAGTTTATATATTCTGAAAGAGTATAATAAATATAACTTCTAAAAATTTAACAGTTGATGTGAGAATTTTTATAGATACAAGAAGAGTCAGTTTTACGAGCAATAATAATTTAAATGAAAAAGTAATAAAATTTAGTAAATATTTATTGAATTCAAATTAGATGCTAAATTTTAATTATATTGATAAGATTCATAAAAGTAAATTGTGTTTTGAATTATGAAGTTACAAATTTTGATCAAACTGATTTATTTTAAAAATAAAATTTCGATTCAATTTCTTTAAAAATGCTTCTATAATTTAATTTTGTATTAAATTGATAATTTATATTTACAGTTTTAAAGTACAATGTTTTGATATTTTAATTTTAGTAAATAATACTTAAATGATTATCTGATTTTACAATAACACATTACCTTTCATATTCAGTTTTAGGTTTAAATAATTGTAATAATCATAATCATATAAATGTTACTATATAATATATTTCTTCAGTTTGGATAGTATTGATTATCTGATTATTCATATATTTATACTTGATTCAATATTTTAGGTTGTTCCAAAGAACTTGTTTTCTGTAGAAAATCAGAAAATAGAAGAAAAAAATGATAAAGTAGATGATCCTTCTTCTCATGTAGATATGTGTCTGGAAGATAATTCCATAATTGACATGAATACTTATAGAGAATGCAATAAAATGCATTTTCGGTCAGAATATATTGATATGACTCTTATAGCCAATCCTTTTTTAAAGGAGAGATTTATCATTAAAACTAGTGAAAGTACTTTAAATGAAAATGTTGTTAATATATTGCAAAATTTTATTTCTTCTCAAAAATTTATAATAGAAAATGAAGGAATGAAAGAAATGCCATTGACTACATGTAAAGCAGGTAATTCAAAGATTTGTACAGAAGATAATAAAACTGATAATTCAACATATAATGTAAATTCTGATTTTTGCACAAATTCTATGAAGCATGAACTATGTTCATTTGGTAATAATGAAACTATTTGTAAAACTTTGAGCTTTCTTTTTGCTAGTCAGTTTTCATTCCCTAATACTTGTAAAAAAAATGAACTTTGTAACAATAATGAGAGTGTAGTTATGCCATATATAAATGTTCATAAGAAAACTCAAGACAGTTTAATTAAAATATCTACAGATGAGGAACAACATTCAGTTCTTAATGTTGATGAAGTCAGAACTGATGAATCTAAAAATCAATTATTTAATGAAACATCAAGTTTGGCTACAGATGATAAACTATTTGAAAATATGAATATATCTTATTGTAAGAATGATTCAAATTATGATATTCAAAATTTTTCATTTATAAGTCATGATAACAGTTATACAAAACTTGAAATAAAAGAGATAAATCAATCAAACAAAGATATTCCTATGCCAAAACTTAATTTTTCTGATATAGAAATGATAAAAGAAGACTATTCATCAAATCTCCCTCAAGAAAATATTGATTGTCATAATGTTAATTGTGAAGTAATAACTGGAAGAAACTTGGACATTTTGCCTCAAAAATCTGCCTCATTTTGTTCAGCTAATGGTAAACCTATTATTATAAATAAAAACTCTTTACAGCAAGCAAAAGAAATGTGGGAAAAAGTAACAAATGATTCTTGGAAGTGCATTTTAAATCAACATAATCCCAATATTAATCATCATGAAAATAATTATGCAGAATTATTAGCTAATACATTCCAAAATACAAATGAAAATGTTTCAAAGTTAAACTCAATAAATGCTCAAAAGTTTTGTAGGGATCCTGTAAATAATAATCCTAACTTAATTGAATTAAATACAACAGAAAATTATAATCAGTCAAAACATATTAATTCTCAAACAGATCAAAAAGAATTAATAGAACTTCCATCAACAGATATTGCAGAGTGTAAATTAAATATAGATTCTGATAAGAATTTAAGTACAGAAAGTACATACAATAAAAATTGTGATGTTGATAAAGAAACAGAAAGTCAAGTATATCATTCTCCTGATTTTCCTTTAACTCAAGTAATGGAAGTAGCTGAAATCACATATGCTTGTTTACAAGAAATGGAAAAAGGGTGTAGTCATACCTTCAGTCAGTTTTCTCCAAATCCTACAAAAATAAACAATGATTTTCAAAATGTTAATGAAGTTAACTTATTTCAATGTGGAGAAAATATCTTAGAAGAGAATTCAATGAAACATATGGATAGCAATGTAAAATATTTTAATAGATCAATAATACAAAAAAGTAATTTGGATACACTGGAAGATAAAATTAATATAGATCCATTGATAATTTCAAGAAAAAATAATGTAAAAATTTTATCTAATCATGCATCAGAAAAGCAGATTAAATGCAGAACTGAATTATTTAAAATTAACAATAATATAAATTGCTTATTTAGCAACATGGAAGGTGTTAAAAAAACAAACTAGCTCAAATTACCAATTTAGTTTTGAGATTAAAAATGCAAAAAATTTTAAAGGATTTACAACTGCTTCAGGAAAAGATATACATTTGTCTGAAAAAGCTTTGAACAAATCTAAAGAAATATATGCTGAATTAAATAAATGCAAATTATCAATTTTTGATCAAAAAGAAGAGTTAAATAATAATTCTGCTGATTTGTCATTGATTGATCTCAATTTTAATTCAGATGTGGAACAAGTGAATTTTCTGAACTTAAATAAGAAAGAGTCAATAAAAGAATTAGCTGTAGAATCTTTTGATGAAAACATAAATTTCAATAAAACTGATAATACATCAAAATCAACTATGACTACTATGATAAGTTCTTTGAATGAGAACAGTAAACGTGAAAACCAACACTATTTATTACTTAATGATAAAAATTTAGAAAATCATTTAAAAGAAAAAATAAAACAAATTCCACATCAAACTGCAGTTTTAAATGATAATAAGCTATCATTTTTCACAGCAGCTGGTAAAGAATGTATTGTATCTGAAGATGCTTTAAAAACTGCAAAAGAATTACTTAATGAAAGCAGCAGTAAAATTTTTACGAAAGGATCAGATATTGAAGGATTTATTAATGAAAATAATGACAAAAATTTAGATACAGATGAAGCTGATTACCTTCCTACTTTTGATATGAGTTATTTTACTGCTTGCAGTCATCTGGATAATATTGATGATGATGATTCACATGATGATGAAAAGTTATTTATTAGTAATGACAACAATGAAAAATATAAGGCTGTTTTGGAAAGTAATAAACATGACAATGTTTTTAAATTGGAAAAGTTTCCATCAACTAAGATTTCAGATCATGAGCTCTATGTTAATGAAATAAATGAAGAAGAAAATCCAAAGATGCCTCATTTAAAACAACATGAGGAATGTTTCGACAATCAAAGAATTCAAACCAACAATGAAAATATTCTATTGGAAGATCAAAAAGATAAAGCTAAAGATGTATCTAGTAAAGAATATATCAAATTAAATAATACTGATTTAGAAATAAAAACTGATAATCTAACTAAAGATGAAGATAAGTTAATTTTGAATGAAAATATAGTAGAAGCTAAATCAAATTTAAAAGATGAAAATCCTGTAGAACTTAGTGATGTTCAAACGACATTTACATATAAAAATTATAATGACCAAATATCTGAAACATTACATGCCAATATTTCAGATGATTCAGCAAAAAATATTCCTGCAGATTTTCACACTGAATATGAAAAAGAAAATGTAAAATATGAACCAGATGATAAAGAGATAGAAATATGTAAAAATAAATCTGTACTCAAAATACATAATTCAAAATTTCCTAGCTTTTCCACTGCTTCTGGAAAAAAGATTTGTATATCATCTGATTCATTGTCAAAAGCAAAAACAATTTTGAATGATATCTCAAATAATAATTTAAACAAAATACAAAAAAGTAAAAATCTTATAATGAATAATTCAGAAAGCATTGAGCAATTATATTTTAATCGAGTTTCTGATGAAAATACACGTAATGTTACATACGAAACAAATAAATTTCCCAAATTAGAATTTAATTTAGAAAATAATGTTGAACTGAATGATAAAAATTGCAAATATTATTTTGAAAATGAAAATAATGTGATGTTATTAGAAAAAAGTGATTGTGCAAATGCTGATAACCCACTAAAATTAATACATATTGAGAAAAATTTTGTTCGTGACAAATCTCAGGACTTTAAAGAATGTAATAAAAAACAATATTCTCTTAAAGAGGAAGAAATTAGTAATTCTGAAATTACTGTTCAAAATATTAAAATTACTAATGAAAATCTTGTTCAAAATGAATCACATTTACAAATTCAACAACAGTTTCCCTCAGATATAAGCAAATTTCCTGGATTTAATACTGCTAGTGGAAAAAAAGTTACAATTTCTGAAAATGCATTAAAGAAAGCAAAAACAATTTTAAACAATGATCCTGCAGAATGTAATTTGTCTGTAAATGAAAAGTTCCAATTAATGAAGGAAAGTGAAACATGCGAATTGTTGAAATTTCCAGGATTTTCCACAGCAGCAGGAAAAAGTGTGGTAATTTCGGAAAATTCGATACAAGCTGCTAAAATTCTGCTTAAAGATAGTGAAATTAAATTGAATAAGTTAGATGAACAAAGCAATTCTAAATTTGGGTTTATTCCAACAAAAAATCAAGATTTTTATAATAATCAGATTGGATTTAATAGTGCAGCTGGAAAAAAGATTTTAATATCAGAAGAAGCTTTAAACAAAGCAAAATTATTATTCCAACAATCATATACAGAAAGTAATAATTTAGATAGCAACTTTGAAAAAGATAAACACTTCAGCAATTTCCATGATAAAAACAAATTGAACAGTGATTATTGTGATGTCTATGACACTGAACAGGTCATAAAAAATCATTCCATTTTAATGAAAGAAGACAAAAAAACAACTAATGATAATTTGAATGATACAATTAAGTCAAATAATGTTCATCACAGCGAAGTCTTACTCGCTAAAACTTTTAAACGACAAAAAACTGAAAATAATAATGAAGATAGAAAAGATAATTTAGTAAAAAGGACTTTAGATGAATCAAATTTATTATATTCACCTCAAAATCAAAAAAGAAATAAAATTGAAAAAGTAGATTTTGGAAGCAATGACAAAAAAGATACAGATAATATAAATGATAATGTAGATTATAATTTACCTCAGACAGTTTTTCCTGTAACTAATAAAAGCAACATAGAAGAAAAAAGATATTTTGCTATGAAAAATCAAGAAGAAAGGATTAAAAATAAATACAATAAAAAAGTAAATATTCTTCCTGGTAAGCTGTGGATAACGAAAACTAGTGGCGTATCACGACAGAGCTTGAGGAAATTTGTTAACAATTTACTCCCCTTCACTTCAAGTACAAAAAAGGTAAAATTTTAGTTATTATTAAATAAAATAAATCATATATTACATTAGTTATTTAATAATTTTATAAAGTAAAATAAAAACTATTAATATATTTTAAATTAATTCTAGAGCTTGCTATAGTTTTTATAGTTTTAAATTTTTAAATTGAAATTGTATTAGTTCAACAGAGCATTGATTATTTAAAAATCTATTATATGAAAAAATGATTTTAAGAAATTATTCCCTAATAATAATTGTTTGCTATCTTTGATAGACCTGCTATTGAGCTCTCTCATTATTATTAACTTAACTATTATGTATTTTGAATTCAAAGTTTCATCAGTACATTATAGATTGCAAGGGAAGACTAATGCTTGTTTTTAATAAATTAGACAATTTTTTCATTATTTCTAGTCATTTATATGTATAAAGCTTCTATGCTTTAATCTTTTTTACTCTTGTATTAGAATTATAATGAATATTTTTAATTAAATGTTCTATTACTGGTTCACAGTTGCATTTATGCAAGTGCAACTGGTTCCTCTACCTTATGTAACATTAAATACTTAGTTTACTCTTTTGGTATTTTAAACACCACTCCCCTCATATTTTCTACATCTACCATCTACAGCAACCCTTGTAAACAGATTCTACCCAGTAAATTACTCAATATTTTCTTTAATGTCAACTTGTAACCAATAGTCAACTATTATAAGGATTGAAGAGTGGTCATTAAGGCCTGAAATGCATTTCCTCCAATAAAACCTATATCAACAACTACTACTTGTATGATATGTTACTGATAAAAAGCCAATAACTTTTAATTGTTTAATATTTTTACTTTATTTAAGTAAAAATATTTACATTTTATTCTTTTTCTACCAAGTGTGATCATTTTTTCTGAAAAAATCAGTTATCCAAAAGTGTCTGCCCAATTATTTCAGTTAATTAATCTCTACTGTAATTAATTCTAAATTTCTAAACAGAAATACTATGTTTTATTAACTGCAAGTAAAATTTTAAGATATTCAGTACATTGTTAACAAACAGAGACTTAAATCATTATCATGTTCAATTAATTGTTAATTTATTATTAATACATAATCAGCTAATTAATAAAATTTACTATATTAAATTCTAGATTAATAAAAAAATTGCATTGCAGAAAAAAATAAAAAGTTCGTATGAAAATATATATTGTCTTCTGAACATGAAACAGAAAACTTAAAAAATATATATGTAAATAGTATGAGTAGAATTATATTGAATTTGCATTATACGCAAAATTTTCAATAACATTTTCAAATTTTAGTTATAATTATTACTGATAAAAACATGAATTTTGTTATTTATTTTGTATTGTGTTGGCATAATATGTACACAGTAAGCAAAAATTGCAGTGTAACATGAGTAAATTGTGTTCAGAATTTTTAGTGTTTTGTTGTTTGGAGGTTATCCAAGCGTGCCTGTACTATGCAGTCAAAAACATTACACACAGCTGATGAAGTTTGAGAAAGACCAAATTATTGATGTGTGGAAAGGATGGCTGATTTGCCAAATTGCTTGCCATCTGGGTAATTCTGACTTGACTTTGAGGTGGTGTTGTGGCAGTCAATACATAGGGCACATATACACAATGACACTGGACACTCCAAACTGATCACCAGGAGAGATGATCATGAAACAAGCATGAACAACTGTAACATCATCATTGTCCACCATCTAGAGATAGGTAAAAGTCTCATTACAGAATGTTGTCTTTTCCTGTACCATAAACTGACAACTATTAAAGGAAAATTTGCATGTCTATGGTGATTGTTATGTATCCCCAACATGTTTGCATTGATGTCATGACAATGAATCATAGATTGCTATAGACTGGGAACATACAGTAAAGTTCAGATTGTGTTGTCGATTTCTGGATTTGTGGTCCGTCAGAAAGAACACCTTACGACTCATTTAACTCAGATTAAGTCCATTTATTTTACACTATTTACAGTATGTACAGCATGTGAGAAACCGTGGGCTCCAGGGATGTCCCTAGGAACCACTTACTTGGCAACAGTCTGCAAAGACCGCCCACGTTGTTGTTTCAGATGGCTTTTTATCAAGTGGTGAGGGGGTTGAGCAAGTCGGCAGATGTCCTTGGATAGACAGGAGACAGGTTTAACAAATAAAACAAGCATTTATTATATTACTAACTATAAGATACAGGATGCTACACAAAGTTCGATACATAGACAGGTTGTATGCAGCTAAATGCGATTATATAGTCTAATATTTTACAAGAGTACTATCTACCAGCTAGGCCTATTTTTCGAGAGAGAGTGAGAGAGTTCACTGTCTGCTGATAATTACCTTTAATGTGGGTGGTGAGCTATATGAGGCACTACTGTGTGGAAGTTCTGGCGTCGTTATATGTCTTCCTACCAGGTCTTCTCCTTTCGCTGGGCCAGTGGAGTTCCAGGAGACGAAAATGGCACATTCACAATTATAACTTCCAGGTGCAAATTCTCGAGCTTCTGGTGGGCTCGTGCTTTTATACACTTAGTGTGAGAAATGAGTCACATGATTGTATGATGTTTTCATTTCAAGTCGCAGGTGCGTGATGATTTGCATTTTTGCCAGGTTGTTTCATGCTAACTTTCACATTGGATTGTTGACTTTAGCGGCGATGTCCGACCCGATTCTCCGTGAGGAGAGGTTTTTCTATTGGGGATATTTACATTTTGGGAAAGAATGATTAACATTAATTTTCTAGAATTCCTTTAAAAATCCGTGGGCTCACAAGCAATATTTCTTGATTGCTAACAACAACAACATAGTCTTATGTCTTGCTTGTTTCTCCTTGTTCCAATGGTCACATTGCCTTATATCTAATTTAGAAGGTCATTGGCCGACCAATCTGGAGTTGGGTCGATAGCTCTCCTGCGGGTCTGCCTTGGTTGCATACCTGTCTCAACTTGTCCAGGATGACTCACACTAACCAATTCATTCCGTAAAACGTGTTTTGATGAGTGGAAACTTGAATTATCTTGTCCCTACTTGATAGGCCTCCTTGACACATATCATCTTTAGCAATGAATCTCAGCTTTGTGAACAGACTCAAACAAATTATTTATTGGACTGCAATTTGTAAAATTTGTAGTCCTATGGATTCCCACTGTCTGTCCGTCCTTCCTTAGTCTCGAGAACAGATTTAGATAGATAAAATACAAGACAAGATATGGAAAGTTTAGGGGCAGGAGGTCCCAATTAACTATCTTCTAAATAACTAAATAATGTGACTTCTGGTTTGCACCAGAAGTCACATTATTTCAATTCAAAATTTTTCCTGAATGGAGTTAGATAGATGACTGGCATGAACTCTGTTGTTAACAGGAAAAGTATCATGTATAGGGACAAAACACTACTAAAAAATTCAGAACATTGTGAATAAAAATTACAGCTTGGCATTGTGACAATGTCACAATAAAATAATTGCTTGTTTTGTTATGTACTTTTATTTTATATTTAAAAGATGTCACATATTTATGTTAAATGATGATGTATTTATCAGTAAAGTACAGAAACACAATAATGATGAAAATCATTCCAAGTTTGGATAATATAAGTTCAAAATTACAAACATTTTAACATTTTTATATGACACTGTGACTGGTATTCATTAAGGCAGCTTTCAAATAACAAAATGCTAGATAGAAAAAAATATTTTTATTCTATTAATATATAGATGTATTGATAGTAATATAATTATTAACAATAATTGAATATATGATTCAAATTCTGCTCTGAGTTGATGCTTTCTTCCACATGTCTTAATTTAGTTTTATTAATTAATTCAATTTGATTATTTATAATTTTCAAGTTTAATACAAGATAACAGCACCAGCTATTTCTAATTAGTTTCAAGCAGTAAATTTGTAAAATTTCAGAATTTTAATTTAAAAAGTTCAATGGTAATTAATTGATTTATATTTAATTTTTAACATAATTAGTTAAACTAATACAGTAAGACCCTGCTTAACACGGGAGATGCGTTCCTAGACGACAAAGCGCTAAACGAAACAGCATTAAACGAGGTCATTTTAACATAGAGTAAATAGGGATAGGGGAACAGGCAACCAAAAATAAACAAAGTTTACTTTAATTTTAAATTATTTTTATATTAATTTGTATAATAATATATGTTAAATAACACACAAACATATGCACACAGAAATGTAACGTTCATTTTTTGTGATGAAGGTTCTGGCTCTTTTGAAATTCTTGTTTTTTGCGATAAACTCGTCTAGTGTCATTTGTCATATTCATTTTCTTTCCGGAAGCAAATGTTGGTAGCAGAAGATCCAAAACGCCTCATTTTGCTTTTGCACTCCTTTCAAAATCTGGATCATTCGCTACAATTTGATCAATTATTTCAGTTATTGTTACTAAACTTTTACTAAGGAAATCTGTAGAGAAATTCTTTGGGTTCTTCATTTTCATAATCACTGTTTTCCAGTTCTACACAAATTCCTTGTTCTGCCAATTATTGAAAGTCGTCATTGGTAAGGCTCTCACCAGAAACCTGCTGTAACTCCTCAATATCCTGATTGTCTACATCTTCTAGTCCTGCTGTACAAATTAGATTGAGTTTGGTCAACCTAACGATACGGCGATAGGCTCTTCTGGTTGAGAATTCTTGGATACCTTCAGCCATAACTACCTTCAGCTATAACTTCTTCTGCACTTCATTCATGCATTTATCAGTAAATTCTTGCTAAGCAAAGCTGATATTGTCTATGGTATCCGTAATGTTATATTTTTTCCAAAATTGCACCAAACATAGATTTAAAGAAAGTACAGTACATCTTTTTGCCACCTTTTGCTGATTGGTTCACATTCGTAAATAATTGTATTATGTACGAATCAATGAAATGCCACGATAATTTAAATCAGTGTAAATTTTGAGCATTTTTTTAGGCTTCGAGCAGACTGCATTACATCGAATCAGTTTTAAGCGAGGTAGCATTAAGCGGGGTCTTACTATATACATATTTTAAGAATCTCGTTTACAATTTTTTATGTTTACAACATTATTTTGCTTATGACTCATATTTTTTTAAAAAAAATAAACATATTAATGGTAACTTAAGAGAAAATAAACATACATAATTACTGAAGTAAAAGAAATGATAAATTTTAATTTCAGATTTATGAAGGTGATGTTTTGGAAGCTCTGTATTCATTAACAGCTTCAAATGCAATAGATTTTACTTTTAAGGCCAAGGACTATTTTGATTTAGATACATGCAATCAGTGTATTGATATTAAAATTGCCGATGGTATGACTATTGTTTTAAATAAAAGTAACGAAATAGGAATTGAAGAAATTTGCAAGTAAGTCAATTTCATAAAAACAAATTCTAAAAATTTTAATTTTTAATATTCTCCATTAGAAAGTTTGATTTAATTATAATTAAATATTTATTTATAGTTATTTTAATTTTAAAGTTTGTCTTTTGAACATATGAAATTACTTATTTTTTTTCAACATCTTACTTATTATCGATTTCTAGAACTTGTTTTATTTTTTCTGGTTCAGTTCTAAATTTATTTTAAGTGATTTGTTTATGTTGTTTATTCTTTTGTGTTTCTGTAAAATTTTTCAAAAATTAAAAGGGCTAGAGTTGATTTTTGGCATTGTAATATAATATAATTTTTATTAGTATGCATATTCAAGGGGAGTTAGAATTTTTATATATGTTAAATGTGAAGAAAGTAAATTGCCACTTATACTAATTGATTTGTTAATGTCATAGTATGACATCAGCTTAACTCTTGATAAATATATTCATACCTGAAAGAATTTAGAAGATATAAAATAAAAACTTCTATAATTCAGTTTACCATAACTTTGGACTATTGCTAAAGCTAAGTAACCTTTTAACACATTTATTATTATAATGTATAATAATAATAATTATGTTAGGGTGATTAATTAAGGATATAACATGTTACATCTACCTTTGTGCTATATTTTGTCATGAATTACTTATTAGTGTTTGGTGGTCCAAAGTTAAGGTAAATTTTACTACAGTATCTTTATTAGCCTCACAGATATGAAATGTTTGGATAGGTAGCAAACTATTTATAAAATAAAAAATTGAAATACAATTGAAAAGGAAAATTGAATATGTTACCAGAAAATTTTAAAAATTAAAATATTATATGTTTAATGAGAGGTCAAACTTTAAAACTTGACACATTATAGAATTCCATCATATTTGATTTATTTTAAGCAATATTAACATAACTTATTAAAAATATAAAATTTTTTCTTATATGCTCAAATATAAAAGATAATTAGACAAATTAGATGAAAAAAACTTAAAAACAAATACAAATTTAATTAATAATGACAGAAAAATTATTTAGTTTTTACGTAAATTATATCTATTTGGTTAGCAGTTAACATAATGAGCCTTTTTAAACTATTTTAATTAGTTACATAAAACAAAATTATTCAAAATTAATATCTGCATAAATCTGGAACCAGTGATCTTATTAGGGTAAGCAATCCCAGAATTTTTAGGGCATTGTTTTAGGTATATTGAGTCCTGTCCCTCACTATCCAGTTGCCCCATTGTATACACAGGGCAGAACGAGAGGGAAAAAATGTTCATAAGAATAAATTTTTTTCCTAAACTAAGAAATTAAATTATAATTGGAATGAAACAAAGTGAAAGATTTGAAATTAGAAACATACAAAAAAAATAACCTAATTCAGTAATTTATATTAAATTTATATTATTTATATATTTATTAAATTATTTATAAATTTATATATTAAACCCATTTATATTAAATTTTATTTAATATAAATGTTGATGAATTTAAGAATATAATTTTGTAAATCATTGTATTTGTTTCAATTATTTAATCTGAAACAAAATATAAAGATTATAAAAAATTTAATCTAGTAAATTTGTTCCAAAAATAGTGTATATTAGTGCTTATATATTTAATTTTTTATTCTTAGAGCATTTTTAGATGGTCCTGGAGTGGATCCTAATCTTGTGAATAACGATTGGATACATAATCATTATACGTGGATTGTATGGAAATTATCATCAATGGAGAAAGCATTTCCGTGCATATTTTTAAAAAAGTAAATAATTCAGTATATATTTATCTGTAATTTTGGCAATTATAATTTTATACAGATTATGTAGACCTTATTTAATATTTGCAGATTTTAATATTAATTTAAAAATTTAATGTTAAAGTATGTAAATCTTAAATTAAAAATTAATTTATTGACAAGACTATGTCTTGTTTATAAAGTCGTATGACCTGCTGTCTTATCAGCTTATAGGTATGAAGGAATATATGTCAGGAGTTGGAACTTGGCAACAGAGTATTAGATGCCCAAATCATGCACTCATAAAAAAATCCAGACTCATAGGTAGTCAGGGGACCAAGAACCGAAACACAATAAAATACAAAATGGTGACACACTCTACAAACAGGCAGTAGTGCAAGATTTGCGCATGCGTTGCTCATTGGTAAGTTGGAAATACGAATATTGTGAAATCAAATTTTCACAAACACATGCATTGGGAAGTTCGAAAAGCGAATGTTGCTAAATCGAAATTTGACAAACGAATCTTTGAAAAAAAAAAAAACCATTTACCTGTACCGTGTTATTCCCCACATATTTCTGGTTGCCATGTGCTAACCTCGACCGATTGACCGGAGATATCTCGTTTCATCATCGGAGCTTTTTGAAACTAGATGGCATGTCGTTATAATTTTATATTAAAACTAACTTCCGAAATATAATTATTTTTTCTTTTTACATTTATTAATATATATATTTCGTTTGTGCAAAATAAAAAAATAATTACAAACGATACAATAGCCATCATTATTTTTTTCAAAAACGGGAAATTTTCGCATTGACAAAAATTCAACCTGGGGCATCGTGCAATGGAGAGAAATTTCAACATTCGATAGGTTAATTTCAATGAAAATGCATCATGGATGACCTCGTGGTTGTGACTGCAACTGGCAAAGTTTGAATGGTTGCGCTCAAAACCAGCAATATCAAAGATGATTGGAGAATGAGAATGAGACTTGCCGTGAGCGTCAAAGTGATCCCTCTTAGTAGTTAGTTTCCGAGACATAATCTTGTCTCAAATACGGCCTTGCTGTTTTACTTGTTTTATATTATATTGATATGAAAAATAAATAGTATATATTATATTGTTATGAAATTTTAATATTATCAGATTGTAAAGGTAAAATGTAGACATTTAAAGTTTTCTAGAAACAACTAGAATAAATATTCTAGAATGTTCGATGTGTAGAGTAAATAGATGGAATTTCATTACATATTTCATTGGAAATAGGTACATCAGTAATGCCTGAAAATATGAAACTTCAAACAGAAAGAAGTTTTGAAAGAACACATTTGCATGCTTTGTCTCAATCATTTTAAAAGTGGCCACAATATAAAGAAGACTCACAGTCTCATCTGCAAAGTACAATTACAATTTACAAAGGTACAATTACATTTGACCAGCTGTTGCAAATGTCAAAGAGTTGATAGTGCAGGAGAAGGCAATGATCTGCATTTGGCATCATCATTATATGGGTTACTTCCCCAACCAACATCATTATCATGAAAGAACTCTTGTGGAATAACACCAAGATTGTTTGAATTGTTTGAACACCAAGATCAAAACTTGACAAAATCCGATACTGCCATGACAATGCACCAGCACATAGAGCAAAGATGACTGTAGAGAAGCTGGTTAATCTAGGCTGGGAGGTTCTGCCTCATCTACCTTATTGCCCAAATTTGGTGCCAAGTGACTACATCTGTTTTATGCCCTGCAGAACAATATTGTCAGTTAAGTGACAATATCCATGCTTGAGACTTTCTTCAAAGAAAAATCTGTCATACTATGCTCATCGAATAGAAAGTTTGTGCAAAGATGGTGAGATGTGATTTATATTGATGGTGATTATCTACAAGACTGAATTACATTTTAGTCTTGTAGATAATCACCATTAATATAAACCACATCTTGCCATCAATATATTTCAATCACTAATTGTAATTGTTGTTGATTCAATTGGCAATAAAGTATTTTTTTCAAAATGTCTAAATTTTATTTTTACAATCTGATAAAATTAATAAATAGAGTAATGAAAAATAGTTTATATAATTAAAATTGATTAGGTAGTTTTTTAAAAAGTTAAATTTAATATGTTATTTTTGTAAATATATTTTTAAACTTACAACATATTTATTACATTAGATGTTTAACTCCTGAAAATGTGTTATTGCAACTCAAATATCGTTATGACAAAGAAATAGATCAAAATCAAAGGTAAATTTTTATGTTGCATTTTGTAATAAGAAATTAATTAGTAATAGTTTTAGATTTTTTACTGTATTATAATTTTTGTTGTTATTGTTGTTATGTTATATTTATTAATTTTAGAGAATGAACTTACATGATTTCAATTTTTAAGGATTAAGATATAGAGAAAGAATTGTAAATTACAAATTATTGTTATTTATTTTTTATCTGGGAGTGCATTTGCTAATCAATAAATTTCATTAGAATTCAAGAAATACAAACATTTACATTGAAAATTTTTGACATCTTAAATTTACATCTCTTATAAAGAACAACAATGCCAAAATACTCTTTTTATATTAGGTTAACAGATTTACTTTAACCTGCATTCTGAGGCATATTTATCCAACATATATATGTTTACATGATGTTTTTATTGAATTTCTCAAAAATAAATAACAGTTGAACTGTGGGCTTTGTGGTATTCCTCAACTGATATGTTCTAAAGCGATTCCTACAGTGGTTTTCAACTTTATTATTTTTTTCAGAGAAATTTTACGAAAAACAATGCCTTACTACCACCTGCAGTAAGTTCTGTCACAGCATGAGAGTGCTGTACTCTGGATTATTGCACATAACAATCACAATTCAATAAAATAATAATGTAGAATATTTAAACTTTACCACAATGCTACACATTCTATTTTTTTCTCCTGGTTTCATGACTGGACAAATCCCAATTCATTTCAAGTAAGTCATTGCAGCTATTTTTGACAATCTGATCAATAAGTGAAAGTTGAAATGATTTATAGTGAGTTGACATTTGTTAAGTTAAGCTTTTTCATTTACAGATCAAATTACAGAAAATATAAATAAAAATCTCATTTTTTTAAACCCACAAGTATTTGATACTGTTAGATAGTAGAGAAAGTGTAGAAATCAAAGATATAATTGTAGTCAAGCATATATATCTTTAAAAATATAAAAATTGCATTAATCTGCATTATGTATCCTGTGAATACACATGCCCCAAGTGACGTCACAATACTCTACCACAAAGGACAGTTATATATATATATTTTTTTAACTTTTCTGCTGTGGGCACTAAGAGAACCTCTTTTTTTAGCAAGCCTATTATGGTTTGGCCAGGCCCACAATGGGGTGGCCAGGTGGTGAGGGACAGGACCCAACATATCTGGATGGACTAAGCCCCGAAAAATTCCTGGGGATATTTCAACCTGTTTGGATCCAAACCCAGGTTCCCCGCAGTGGTAGGCTGCCACCTTGACCGCTCGGCCATCTGGCCATTAAATATATTGAAATATTCCATAAATATACTTAGAAATTTTAAAAAGGTTAAGGTTTTTTAAATTTAATTAAAATATGAAAACACACATACATACATATAATATATATATATATAGGTAAAAGTAATATTCAGACACCCCACACTTTCAGATGTAATTCATTCCTAAAGATGTATATGAAAGTCAAACAAAGTTGCATATTATAAAGGAATTACCAGAAAGTTAAAAATAAATATTATTACATTTCTTAACAAGATAGGAAAGCTTTAATTTTTTACAACAATGGAACAACAAATATGGAAGGTCACTTCTAAGCCAGAACATAATCACTACGCCACTCACTCTTTCTTAAAATAAATATTTTACACTGCATAAAATATTATTTAAAATGTTAATACCATAACTTTAAATAGAGATCAAACAAACAAAACATTAAATTTCACAAATAATTTTGATATTAGCCAGAAATGGTTAATATGATACTGAAACTAAAACTTGCAAAAAAAAACGTCTTATGAGTGCACAAAACTTTTGTTTGACAGCTGAAAATGTATGAAAATGTTAATTTAGCATGTAAAAATGATTTAGGGGAGCATGTTTGAACTTGTACAAATTATTGAACTTGTATTGTTATTTTTTATATTTGTTAATTTTGTAATATAAAGAAAACTTATATTTGAAGTTGTTTTTTTTTTGCATGTTACAAACATTAAATTAAATGTCATATTAAGAAATAAAATTATATGCATTGGCTTATTATTTGTATTATATATATTATATTATTATTTTAGTCTTTTAGATCAAAAATAATTCAAATTGAGAAAGTTATGCTAGCATTACATTATTTTTATTGTTTCATTATATAGTTTGCTCTCAATAACACAAAATTGAAGGACTAGAGAATTTAGTTACAGAAACTTTCTTTTCTGTAATATCATAATACAAATAATAGAGTTAGATTTAAATATTTTATATTTTTATTTCACACACAGATAATATAACAAACTATTTATATTATATTAAAACAGCTATAATTGTGTTTTGAAACTTAAAATTATTATTGTATCAAAAGTAATTTCTTTTAATGCTTTTTTATTCATATTTAAATAGACTTAATACAGATGAGATAGCATTTATGAATTTAAAGATAAATATTGTTGTAAATTATTTGAAGTGTGAAATGATTTTGTCTTAATAAAATGTCATAATAGAGTTAAAGCCCATTGAAACTTTTTCATGGATATAAATTTTTATTCAAAAACTAGAGTGCTCTTTCTGTTTTTAATCCAAATTTCTTAAGTTTATATGTAATAATTATATCATAATAATTTACCCTTCTGTATATTTAAAGTTGAATAATAGTGTTACAAAACCCTTTGAAATATGTAAATACATTATGAAAATCCAAAATTTATTTTTGAAAAAGTATAATGTTTCAAAAAAGAAATTTTCAGAATAAGGTTGCCATATATCTTGTATTTCATTTCTCATTCTGGTGTTTCAAAGCATGCAATATTACATCTAAAACCTCAAAAATAGTTTGTTATTTATTTTTAAGATGGTTCTTATGAGGAAACACTTGACTACTCTCTTTTCTATAAATAAATCTTTGCATTTTCATTATCTCATATTTAGATATGAAAAAGTTTGAGAAATCTTCTAAATAGCTGACCTGGTGGTGATTGGGGACTTAAAATCCCTCTTCTCAGACACCAGTGTGAGTTGCTGACTTTTAGGGGAAGTCAATAATTCTGTGTCAGTGATGGTCTAGGGTTTGTTCACATGTAGGTGATGACAGAGGAGACGAAGATGACAAGTGGCTAACAAAAACCATTTATTTTAACATAAGAGTAACTTACACAATACAAAGATAGTTTGTTCTAAAACAATTTGGCGGTTCAGATGTTCTAGGCATTGATCACCGATTGAAGGTAGCCCTGGGGCAGTGGCACTGACAAGTCTGTAAGGCAGGTGGGGAGGCTCTGTCAGTTGGCGTTGGCGACACAGTCTGAGTCCATAGTGGCACAGACTACAGGTTGGCACAATAGACGAGAGACTGCTTTTTTGTGCATTGACACATGGTGTCTTGGTTAATTGGAACGTTAACTAACCAAGTGCGATAACTTACCAATTGCAAGGTGTCCTTGATTGTCAGGATTATATCAATCTCCATTCTTTCCTTCATCCCTTCTGATTGGTCATTCTCCCTCAATCACTCTTCCTGAGTGGCTGGTCCCTCGTTACTAAGTGTAATGGGACTCCCACCTGGAGCATGAGAAAGGTCAAAATGAAAGCTGAATTCAATCTCTCACTGATTATAGGACGACATTCTGTCTATGATTTACAGTTTATGCATCACAGTTTGATATAAGCAAAGGTGTCATATTACAAACTTTTTTCTTGCCTTTCTAAACATTTAAATTTTTCTCCAAATTAACTGTTTTTTTGCGAATTTCGTGACGGTTTGGACCTGTCCGGGACCTCACAATCTGAAAAAGATTATAATCCAGAACAAAGAATTAAAGGAGAGAAGGCTATCCAGACACAGTGGTCCACTCATACTCTTATGTTACATGATGAACCACACATTCATTTTCAAATCATCAGAGTGTATTGGTTTTTAGCAACGAATTATTTTTTTAATTTTAAGCATCTGTTGATAGCTAAATTGATAGATAAATGGTAGGAAGTATACTCAATATACTTACTTTTTTGGCATGGCTGGCAGAAAATTATTTTTTTATTTGTATTAAAAGTTTTGTTTGGTAATTTTCTTATCCACAGTTACAACTGACATGGAAAAATCTTTTGGAATTATATTTGAATCAACAGGGCACCAAATAAAATTGTCTGTATTCTGTAGGAAATATGGCAGATGCTATATTTAAATATATTAAATATAAAAAATTTTAAATAAATTCATATCTGAATAAATGGCTGCAAAAGATGTCAAACTGCTAAAAATTCAAATATGAAGGAATTCTTGAACTCAAAGCTCAAACTCTAATTGGTAATTTAAATTTTTAAATCTACTACAGTTAATAACTGTTGGAATTATGGCTGTATGTCATAAAGAAATATGTTTGCTATCTTAGATATATAGCAGTGCTGTCAGTTTTTCATACAGACTATTTTCTAGATAAGTAGTATCTTGTTGCACTTATAAAACAATTAATTCTATCATTATTAATCTTTATGTATGTTGTAAATTCTGTTTAATAGCATTGTGAACTTTTTTTATATGACTTTTAATTTTTATCCTTTTGTTATGAATAAAGATTTTGTTATGGGCAAGACATTGGTTTTGTTGCTCTCTGATAACCTTATATAGATCTCTCACTCTAACAGTAACTGCCAATCAGCTGACCAAATGCTGTTGACATATCAGAAAAGCAAGAAACATAGAGAAATATGACAAAATATTTAGTAACCACTAAAATATGGAAAAATATGTTATATATAGAATTAGCATAATTTGCTTCAGAAATCAATATTTCATGGAAAGTCAAATATCTAAATTTGACTTTTCTACATACAGCAATAAAACATGTTGAAACATAAATCTAGGGTTTAATAATAATTATACATTATGATAATTGATCAAAGAAAACAGTACAGTCATATAGTGCACAATATCACAGATTTCCAGATATCAAAAACACTAATATTATAAAGCACTCAGCAAATCATTATAGATATACGTACTTAACACCTTACACTTGCCGAGAAAAATATATTTATTTGCAACAAACACGCAAACGTTTTCAGCCTGATTCACAGGCCATCTTCAGGCTTGGAATACATTTGAAATTAAAATTCCATCCATGGAATACAAAAATTCAAATTCAAAATTAAATAAGGTACAATCAAAATAAAATATTGAATAACTAACATAAAGCAAAAAATAACAAAAAATATATAAAAATGTAACAAATGAATACGTAAGCATTAATAAATGCAAATTTCTAAGACATACAATAAAACCACTATATTGATTGGTTAGAGCCCTTATTAAACTTCTTAACCATAAACTTCCATGCAGAGGGAAGACTATCTGCGTCCCTCGCATTAAGACAGCCTTCTTGTAATCTACTTCTAAAAATCTGCAACTTTTCCGCTGTCAAGGCTAATGATGGAGACGATAAAGGATTTATGATGGCCGCCTGATTCCATTTGACCGTAGCTCCTGGCGCTTGCGCCATTTGGGACAAAACTGTTGCATTAGACCCCTTTCTGATATCATAACCATGCTCCTTGATTCTAATTCCTAAACTTCTAGTGGTTACTCCGATGTAATCTTTTTTAACGCCCAATTGCATGTTTTCATACGGAATTTTATAAACTCCTGCTTTCTCTTCTGCCTTTATAACATCTTTATCATTCCTGAGGATTTTGTATAAATTAGGGGCCCTTTTTATAAGCATCCTCGAACTTTTTCTGTGTGCTATTTCTTTCATGACTGTATTCATACTTTCATTATATGTAAACTTTACAAACTTATTGGGAGCATTCTTAAAACATCTTTTCTTGATGTTGTTTTCATATTTCTTAATTATTCCTAGAATTGTACTTTTTTGGTAACCTAGGGTCCTGGCTACACTTATTATTCTATTTATTTCTTTCGTCCTGTCTTGTACTCTTTCGCAATACAAAAAGGCTCTTCTTATTAAAGCTCTGAAAGCTGCAATTTTATATTTATACGGATCCTTGGATTGGGAGGGAATATACAATGGGCTGTGGGATGGTTTAATAAAAACACTAGTGGACAAGTGGCCTTTTTTGAATGTGATATCGATGTCGAGAAAATGCAGATTCAAGGAACTTTTCTGCTCCAATCTTAAAGTAAGGCCATCATTGTTATCATTGATCTTATCTAAAAAATCTTTAATTCTGCTGTTACTTCTCCATAATATAAGCAGGTCATCAACGTATCTGCTGAAATACACGATATCATCCTTAAAACCATGAAAAATTCTTTTTTCCAGCCTCCTAACTACCAATTCGCATAGGATCCCTGAGAGTGGGCTTCCCATAGGGACCCCTCTTCTCTGTCTGTAGACCTGTCCATTAAACACGAAACAAGACTCCCGGCAGACCAAACTAGTTAAACTCTCTACTTCTTCTGTATAACTAAGCAATTCCGAGTTATTGCTGTATAAGAAATCCAATAGTGCCTCCTCGCACGATTCTATCCTTACTGACGGATACATGCTCTCATAGTCGAAAACCGTTGCAACTTCATCCTCCATTAATGCTATACTTTGCAGATCCTTAACCACCTTCATAGGATCACGGGCAACAAGAGTATCCGTGTCTAGTTGCAAGGATAAGTATTCATGCAATTTCTTTTCTAACACAAATGTGGGACCCCTGCACTTCTCTACAACAGGTCTTATTTCTTTACCGGTTTTATGCACCTTCGCGAAAGCAAATAATCTAGGTGTTCCTGGCCTAGGGTTCCTGCATTTCTTGAGAAAAGGCAAAACTTTGGAAAGCTTAGAGACCTCCAGTTTCCTGACCCTTCTATCCAAGCTTCCAATAAGATTGCTGTTGATCTTTTCACACTCCGTCTTTTCGATGTAATCCATTAGTGCTTCGTTATATGTACGCCTTTTCATGATGACTAGTTGTTTACTTTTGTCAGCCCTAGTCAAGACCAAATCATTATGTTTTAACCAATTCTTCGTGAGCCGGATGTCACTACTCCTAAAATCCTGCTTACGGCCCCTCTGCCTGTTGTTGAGGACTGCTTTCCATCTGAAGTACTCTTTCTCTAAATCGTCCAGCCCAACAATGCCTCTTTCAATTTCCTGTACTGAGGTTTCCCAATTTATAGCCTCTACAGGTACAAAATTTGGGCCTTTTATTAGAAGCTTCTTAATTCTTCCTGGTACCTCAATTTGGTCCCACGCGCAGAAAGTAATAAGATTTTTCTTTGTATTTCTAACCTTTTGTTTACGTATAATCCATTTTAACTTCTTTACATAATTACTAGTAGAATTCTTCTGGACTGCTTCAGCTAGATCGACCACTCTTTTATTCACATCAACTAGTTTCTCTGGATCCTCATTGTATATAGCGTTTTCTAGGCTAACGAGATCATTCAATAATCCGAATTTCTTGTTCTTCGCAATCCGAATAGACTTCTTCAGGCAAGCCATACAAAACCTGAATTTCAGTGAACTGCATTCCGTAGGAACGCTGATTCGGTAGATTGACATAGGGAATACTCCATTCCTTAAACAAGCCTTTAAAAAATCCAATTTGCATTTAGCTTTAACCAACCTTAAGGTTAACTTCCTGTATCTTTTGCAAAGTTTCACCGGTGCCGCCATATCAATAATATTATAAAGCACTCAGCAAATCATTATAGATATACGTACTTAACACCTTACACTTGCCGAGAAAAAATATATTTATTTGCAACAAACACGCAAACGTTTTCAGCCTGATTCACAGGCCATCTTCAGGCTTGGAATACATTTGAAATTAAAATTCCATCCATGGAATACAAAAATTCAAATTCAAAATTAAATAAGGTACAATCAAAATAAAATATTGAATAACTAACATAAAGCAAAAAATAACAAAAAATATATAAAAATGTAACAAATGAATACGTAAGCATTAATAAATGCAAATTTCTAAGACATACAATAAAACCACTATATTGATTGGTTAGAGCCCTTATTAAACTTCTTAACCATAAACTTCCATGCAGAGGGAAGACTATCTGCGTCCCTCGCATTAAGACAGCCTTCTTGTAATCTACTTCTAAAAATCTGCAACTTTTCCGCTGTCAAGGCTAATGATGGAGACGATAAAGGATTTATGATGGCCGCCTGATTCCATTTGACCGTAGCTCCTGGCGCTTGCGCCATTTGGGACAAAACTGTTGCATTAGACCCCTTTCTGATATCATAACCATGCTCCTTGATTCTAATTCCTAAACTTCTAGTGGTTACTCCGATGTAATCTTTTTTAACGCCCAATTGCATGTTTTCATACGGAATTTTATAAACTCCTGCTTTCTCTTCTGCCTTTATAACATCTTTATCATTCCTGAGGATTTTGTATAAATTAGGGGCCCTTTTTATAAGCATCCTCGAACTTTTTCTGTGTGCTATTTCTTTCATGACTGTATTCATACTTTCATTATATGTAAACTTTACAAACTTATTGGGAGCATTCTTAAAACATCTTTTCTTGATGTTGTTTTCATATTTCTTAATTATTCCTAGAATTGTACTTTTTTGGTAACCTAGGGTCCTGGCTACACTTATTATTCTATTTATTTCTTTCGTCCTGTCTTGTACTCTTTCGCAATACAAAAAGGCTCTTCTTATTAAAGCTCTGAAAGCTGCAATTTTATATTTATACGGATCCTTGGATTGGGAGGGAATATACAATGGGCTGTGGGATGGTTTAATAAAAACACTAGTGGACAAGTGGCCTTTTTTGAATGTGATATCGATGTCGAGAAAATGCAGATTCAAGGAACTTTTCTGCTCCAATCTTAAAGTAAGGCCATCATTGTTATCATTGATCTTATCTAAAAAATCTTTAATTCTGCTGTTACTTCTCCATAATATAAGCAGGTCATCAACGTATCTGCTGAAATACACGATATCATCCTTAAAACCATGAAAAATTCTTTTTTCCAGCCTCCTAACTACCAATTCGCATAGGATCCCTGAGAGTGGGCTTCCCATAGGGACCCCTCTTCTCTGTCTGTAGACCTGTCCATTAAACACGAAACAAGACTCCCGGCAGACCAAACTAGTTAAACTCTCTACTTCTTCTGTATAACTAAGCAATTCCGAGTTATTGCTGTATAAGAAATCCAATAGTGCCTCCTCGCACGATTCTATCCTTACTGACGGATACATGCTCTCATAGTCGAAAACCGTTGCAACTTCATCCTCCATTAATGCTATACTTTGCAGATCCTTAACCACCTTCATAGGATCACGGGCAACAAGAGTATCCGTGTCTAGTTGCAAGGATAAGTATTCATGCAATTTCTTTAATAAGTATTCATGCACGGATACTCTTGTTGCCCGTGATCCTATGAAGGTGGTTAAGGATCTGCAAAGTATAGCATTAATGGAGGATGAAGTTGCAACGGTTTTCGACTATGAGAGCATGTATCCGTCAGTAAGGATAGAATCGTGCGAGGAGGCACTATTGGATTTCTTATACAGCAATAACTCGGAATTGCTTAGTTATACAGAAGAAGTAGAGAGTTTAACTAGTTTGGTCTGCCGGGAGTCTTGTTTCGTGTTTAATGGACAGGTCTACAGACAGAGAAGAGGGGTCCCTATGGGAAGCCCACTCTCAGGGATCCTATGCGAATTGGTAGTTAGGAGGCTGGAAAAAAGAATTTTTCATGGTTTTAAGGATGATATCGTGTATTTCAGCAGATACGTTGATGACCTGCTTATATTATGGAGAAGTAACAGCAGAATTAAAGATTTTTTAGATAAGATCAATGATAACAATGATGGCCTTACTTTAAGATTGGAGCAGAAAAGTTCCTTGAATCTGCATTTTCTCGACATCGATATCACATTCAAAAAAGGCCACTTGTCCACTAGTGTTTTTATTAAACCATCCCACAGCCCATTGTATATTCCCTCCCAATCCAAGGATCCGTATAAATATAAAATTGCAGCTTTCAGAGCTTTAATAAGAAGAGCCTTTTTGTATTGCGAAAGAGTACAAGACAGGACGAAAGAAATAAATAGAATAATAAGTGTAGCCAGGACCCTAGGTTACCAAAAAAGTACAATTCTAGGAATAATTAAGAAATATGAAAACAACATCAAGAAAAGATGTTTTAAGAATGCTCCCAATAAGTTTGTAAAGTTTACATATAATGAAAGTATGAATACAGTCATGAAAGAAATAGCACACAGAAAAAGTTCGAGGATGCTTATAAAAAGGGCCCCTAATTTATACAAAATCCTCAGGAATGATAAAGATGTTATAAAGGCAGAAGAGAAAGCAGGAGTTTATAAAATTCCGTATGAAAACATGCAATTGGGCGTTAAAAAAGATTACATCGGAGTAACCACTAGAAGTTTAGGAATTAGAATCAAGGAGCATGGTTATGATATCAGAAAGGGGTCTAATGCAACAGTTTTGTCCCAAATGGCGCAAGCGCCAGGAGCTACGGTCAAATGGAATCAGGCGGCCATCATAAATCCTTTATCGTCTCCATCATTAGCCTTGACAGCGGAAAAGTTGCAGATTTTTAGAAGTAGATTACAAGAAGGCTGTCTTAATGCGAGGGACGCAGATAGTCTTCCCTCTGCATGGAAGTTTATGGTTAAGAAGTTTAATAAGGGCTCTAACCAATCAATATAGTGGTTTTATTGTATGTCTTAGAAATTTGCATTTATTAATGCTTACGTATTCATTTGTTACATTTTTATATATTTTTTGTTATTTTTTGCTTTATGTTAGTTATTCAATATTTTATTTTGATTGTACCTTATTTAATTTTGAATTTGAATTTTTGTATTCCATGGATGGAATTTTAATTTCAAATGTATTCCAAGCCTGAAGATGGCCTGTGAATCAGGCTGAAAACGTTTGCGTGTTTGTTGCAAATAAATATATTTTTCTCGGCAAGTGTAAGGTGTTAAGTACGTATATCTATAATGATTTGCTGAGTGCTTTATAATATTATTGATATGGCGGCACCGGTGAAACTTTGCAAAAGATACAGGAAGTTAACCTTAAGGTTGGTTAAAGCTAAATGCAAATTGGATTTTTTAAAGGCTTGTTTAAGGAATGGAGTATTCCCTATGTCAATCTACCGAATCAGCGTTCCTACGGAATGCAGTTCACTGAAATTCAGGTTTTGTATGGCTTGCCTGAAGAAGTCTATTCGGATTGCGAAGAACAAGAAATTCGGATTATTGAATGATCTCGTTAGCCTAGAAAACGCTATATACAATGAGGATCCAGAGAAACTAGTTGATGTGAATAAAAGAGTGGTCGATCTAGCTGAAGCAGTCCAGAAGAATTCTACTAGTAATTATGTAAAGAAGTTAAAATGGATTATACGTAAACAAAAGGTTAGAAATACAAAGAAAAATCTTATTACTTTCTGCGCGTGGGACCAAATTGAGGTACCAGGAAGAATTAAGAAGCTTCTAATAAAAGGCCCAAATTTTGTACCTGTAGAGGCTATAAATTGGGAAACCTCAGTACAGGAAATTGAAAGAGGCATTGTTGGGCTGGACGATTTAGAGAAAGAGTACTTCAGATGGAAAGCAGTCCTCAACAACAGGCAGAGGGGCCGTAAGCAGGATTTTAGGAGTAGTGACATCCGGCTCACGAAGAATTGGTTAAAACATAATGATTTGGTCTTGACTAGGGCTGACAAAAGTAAACAACTAGTCATCATGAAAAGGCGTACATATAACGAAGCACTAATGGATTACATCGAAAAGACGGAGTGTGAAAAGATCAACAGCAATCTTATTGGAAGCTTGGATAGAAGGGTCAGGAAACTGGAGGTCTCTAAGCTTTCCAAAGTTTTGCCTTTTCTCAAGAAATGCAGGAACCCTAGGCCAGGAACACCTAGATTATTTGCTTTCGCGAAGGTGCATAAAACCGGTAAAGAAATAAGACCTGTTGTAGAGAAGTGCAGGGGTCCCACATTTGTGTTAGAAAAGAAATTGCATGAATACTTATCCTTGCAACTAGACACGGATACTCTTGTTGCCCGTGATCCTATGAAGGTGGTTAAGGATCTGCAAAGTATAGCATTAATGGAGGATGAAGTTGCAACGGTTTTCGACTATGAGAGCATGTATCCGTCAGTAAGGATAGAATCGTGCGAGGAGGCACTATTGGATTTCTTATACAGCAATAACTCGGAATTGCTTAGTTATACAGAAGAAGTAGAGAGTTTAACTAGTTTGGTCTGCCGGGAGTCTTGTTTCGTGTTTAATGGACAGGTCTACAGACAGAGAAGAGGGGTCCCTATGGGAAGCCCACTCTCAGGGATCCTATGCGAATTGGTAGTTAGGAGGCTGGAAAAAAGAATTTTTCATGGTTTTAAGGATGATATCGTGTATTTCAGCAGATACGTTGATGACCTGCTTATATTATGGAGAAGTAACAGCAGAATTAAAGATTTTTTAGATAAGATCAATGATAACAATGATGGCCTTACTTTAAGATTGGAGCAGAAAAGTTCCTTGAATCTGCATTTTCTCGACATCGATATCACATTCAAAAAAGGCCACTTGTCCACTAGTGTTTTTATTAAACCATCCCACAGCCCATTGTATATTCCCTCCCAATCCAAGGATCCGTATAAATATAAAATTGCAGCTTTCAGAGCTTTAATAAGAAGAGCCTTTTTGTATTGCGAAAGAGTACAAGACAGGACGAAAGAAATAAATAGAATAATAAGTGTAGCCAGGACCCTAGGTTACCAAAAAAGTACAATTCTAGGAATAATTAAGAAATATGAAAACAACATCAAGAAAAGATGTTTTAAGAATGCTCCCAATAAGTTTGTAAAGTTTACATATAATGAAAGTATGAATACAGTCATGAAAGAAATAGCACACAGAAAAAGTTCGAGGATGCTTATAAAAAGGGCCCCTAATTTATACAAAATCCTCAGGAATGATAAAGATGTTATAAAGGCAGAAGAGAAAGCAGGAGTTTATAAAATTCCGTATGAAAACATGCAATTGGGCGTTAAAAAAGATTACATCGGAGTAACCACTAGAAGTTTAGGAATTAGAATCAAGGAGCATGGTTATGATATCAGAAAGGGGTCTAATGCAACAGTTTTGTCCCAAATGGCGCAAGCGCCAGGAGCTACGGTCAAATGGAATCAGGCGGCCATCATAAATCCTTTATCGTCTCCATCATTAGCCTTGACAGCGGAAAAGTTGCAGATTTTTAGAAGTAGATTACAAGAAGGCTGTCTTAATGCGAGGGACGCAGATAGTCTTCCCTCTGCATGGAAGTTTATGGTTAAGAAGTTTAATAAGGGCTCTAACCAATCAATATAGTGGTTTTATTGTATGTCTTAGAAATTTGCATTTATTAATGCTTACGTATTCATTTGTTACATTTTTATATATTTTTTGTTATTTTTTGCTTTATGTTAGTTATTCAATATTTTATTTTGATTGTACCTTATTTAATTTTGAATTTGAATTTTTGTATTCCATGGATGGAATTTTAATTTCAAATGTATTCCAAGCCTGAAGATGGCCTGTGAATCAGGCTGAAAACGTTTGCGTGTTTGTTGCAAATAAATATATTTTTCTCGGCAAGTGTAAGGTGTTAAGTACGTATATCTATAATGATTTGCTGAGTGCTTTATAATATTATTGATATGGCGGCACCGGTGAAACTTTGCAAAAGATACAGGAAGTTAACCTTAAGGTTGGTTAAAGCTAAATGCAAATTGGATTTTTTAAAGGCTTGTTTAAGGAATGGAGTATTCCCTATGTCAATCTACCGAATCAGCGTTCCTACGGAATGCAGTTCACTGAAATTCAGGTTTTGTATGGCTTGCCTGAAGAAGTCTATTCGGATTGCGAAGAACAAGAAATTCGGATTATTGAATGATCTCGTTAGCCTAGAAAACGCTATATACAATGAGGATCCAGAGAAACTAGTTGATGTGAATAAAAGAGTGGTCGATCTAGCTGAAGCAGTCCAGAAGAATTCTACTAGTAATTATGTAAAGAAGTTAAAATGGATTATACGTAAACAAAAGGTTAGAAATACAAAGAAAAATCTTATTACTTTCTGCGCGTGGGACCAAATTGAGGTACCAGGAAGAATTAAGAAGCTTCTAATAAAAGGCCCAAATTTTGTACCTGTAGAGGCTATAAATTGGGAAACCTCAGTACAGGAAATTGAAAGAGGCATTGTTGGGCTGGACGATTTAGAGAAAGAGTACTTCAGATGGAAAGCAGTCCTCAACAACAGGCAGAGGGGCCGTAAGCAGGATTTTAGGAGTAGTGACATCCGGCTCACGAAGAATTGGTTAAAACATAATGATTTGGTCTTGACTAGGGCTGACAAAAGTAAACAACTAGTCATCATGAAAAGGCGTACATATAACGAAGCACTAATGGATTACATCGAAAAGACGGAGTGTGAAAAGATCAACAGCAATCTTATTGGAAGCTTGGATAGAAGGGTCAGGAAACTGGAGGTCTCTAAGCTTTCCAAAGTTTTGCCTTTTCTCAAGAAATGCAGGAACCCTAGGCCAGGAACACCTAGATTATTTGCTTTCGCGAAGGTGCATAAAACCGGTAAAGAAATAAGACCTGTTGTAGAGAAGTGCAGGGGTCCCACATTTGTGTTAGAAAAGAAATTGCATGAATACTTATCCTTGCAACTAGACACGGATACTCTTGTTGCCCGTGATCCTATGAAGGTGGTTAAGGATCTGCAAAGTATAGCATTAATGGAGGATGAAGTTGCAACGGTTTTCGACTATGAGAGCATGTATCCGTCAGTAAGGATAGAATCGTGCGAGGAGGCACTATTGGATTTCTTATACAGCAATAACTCGGAATTGCTTAGTTATACAGAAGAAGTAGAGAGTTTAACTAGTTTGGTCTGCCGGGAGTCTTGTTTCGTGTTTAATGGACAGGTCTACAGACAGAGAAGAGGGGTCCCTATGGGAAGCCCACTCTCAGGGATCCTATGCGAATTGGTAGTTAGGAGGCTGGAAAAAAGAATTTTTCATGGTTTTAAGGATGATATCGTGTATTTCAGCAGATACGTTGATGACCTGCTTATATTATGGAGAAGTAACAGCAGAATTAAAGATTTTTTAGATAAGATCAATGATAACAATGATGGCCTTACTTTAAGATTGGAGCAGAAAAGTTCCTTGAATCTGCATTTTCTCGACATCGATATCACATTCAAAAAAGGCCACTTGTCCACTAGTGTTTTTATTAAACCATCCCACAGCCCATTGTATATTCCCTCCCAATCCAAGGATCCGTATAAATATAAAATTGCAGCTTTCAGAGCTTTAATAAGAAGAGCCTTTTTGTATTGCGAAAGAGTACAAGACAGGACGAAAGAAATAAATAGAATAATAAGTGTAGCCAGGACCCTAGGTTACCAAAAAAGTACAATTCTAGGAATAATTAAGAAATATGAAAACAACATCAAGAAAAGATGTTTTAAGAATGCTCCCAATAAGTTTGTAAAGTTTACATATAATGAAAGTATGAATACAGTCATGAAAGAAATAGCACACAGAAAAAGTTCGAGGATGCTTATAAAAAGGGCCCCTAATTTATACAAAATCCTCAGGAATGATAAAGATGTTATAAAGGCAGAAGAGAAAGCAGGAGTTTATAAAATTCCGTATGAAAACATGCAATTGGGCGTTAAAAAAGATTACATCGGAGTAACCACTAGAAGTTTAGGAATTAGAATCAAGGAGCATGGTTATGATATCAGAAAGGGGTCTAATGCAACAGTTTTGTCCCAAATGGCGCAAGCGCCAGGAGCTACGGTCAAATGGAATCAGGCGGCCATCATAAATCCTTTATCGTCTCCATCATTAGCCTTGACAGCGGAAAAGTTGCAGATTTTTAGAAGTAGATTACAAGAAGGCTGTCTTAATGCGAGGGACGCAGATAGTCTTCCCTCTGCATGGAAGTTTATGGTTAAGAAGTTTAATAAGGGCTCTAACCAATCAATATAGTGGTTTTATTGTATGTCTTAGAAATTTGCATTTATTAATGCTTACGTATTCATTTGTTACATTTTTATATATTTTTTGTTATTTTTTGCTTTATGTTAGTTATTCAATATTTTATTTTGATTGTACCTTATTTAATTTTGAATTTGAATTTTTGTATTCCATGGATGGAATTTTAATTTCAAATGTATTCCAAGCCTGAAGATGGCCTGTGAATCAGGCTGAAAACGTTTGCGTGTTTGTTGCAAATAAATATATTTTGTCTCGGCAAGTGTAAGGTGTTAAGTGACGATATCACAGATTTCCAGTATCAAAAACACTCATTAATTATAATTTCTCTATTGTCAAGAAATTTTAAATTACTGAATAGTTTTTCAAAAAAATTTGTAGTTAACAAGATCTAAGAAAACAGTACAGTCATATAGTGCACAATATCACAGATTTCCAGATATCAAAAACACTCATTAATTATAATTTCTCTATTGTCAAGAAATTTTAAATTACTGAATAGTTTTTCAAAAAAATTTGTAGTTAACAAGATCTAAGAAAACAGTACAGTCATATAGTGCACAATATCACAGATTTCCAGATATCAAAAACACTCATTAATTATAATTTCTCTATTGTCAAGAAATTTTAAATTACTGAATAGTTTTTCAAAAAAATTTGTAGTTAACAAGATCTAAGAAAACAGTACAGTCATATAGTGCACAATATCACAGATTTCCAGATATCAAAAACACTCATTAATTATAATTTCTCTATTGTCAAGAAATTTTAAATTACTGAATAGTTTTTCAAAAAAATTTGTAGTTAACAAGATCTAAGTTAGTGTGTTTTACTATGTTTTCATTAGCATTTCATAGAATATATACCAGGCATGGGCAAATGCGGCTCTTTTTGAGTTACATGCGGCTCTTGCTGAAAGTGCTATCCTTTCCAGCCTTACCATACTATTTGCCATGACAGTACAGAACTGCGGCTCCCATGCATTTTGCAAAACCTACATTTCAGCTCCCACTAAACTCTTGCTTGCCCATCCCTGATATATACTATATCATATTTCCTTGATTAAAACCCCAGCCTTCAAATAAACAACAACATACAACACCAGGGTATAGTCAATAATGTACTCTATGAACCGATGATGGTGTGTGATGAAAAAAACAAACAAAAGGAAAAAAAAATTCACAACGAACGTTTTCAAACTCAGAAGTTCAAAAACATTAGTTGTGAATTTTTTTTCCTTTTGTTTGTTTTTTTGTCACACACCAGTCATTGGTTCATAGAGTACATTATTGACTTCAAATAAACTGTAGGGAATAAAGGTACTGTTAAAAATAAACTCCAGGTTGAGAAGCCTGGGAAACATGTTGAAGTACTGTATTGTGTAAGATAATATAATTTAAAGTGCAGGCAAGGAATTCAATTAAAATTCTACCTCTTTAGATTGTCTATAGACAGATGGCACTTTTTATTGCAATCTTCATTTGTTCATATAAATAAATAAAACACACACACACACACACAAACAGAATTAAACCCCAAGCAGCTTATTTGTATAATGTATGTATCTTCTAGAAATAAAATTATAAATATTGTTGAATATTGAGTGTGGAAAGTTGCAATTGAGTTTATAATTTAAGAGCTTATCAACTGAAGAGTAATTAGGAAAACTCTACTTCAAATTCACCATGTCTTTTCAAAAGAGATAATGAATTTGAACCAGAAGATGGTAGTCAAGATTTTGATTCCTAAAAACATAATAACCAAATTGGCAGATGCTGAATTGGGTTAAATATGAAAACAGTAATTTTTCAAATGTAGCAGCAATCCATAAATACATCCAATAAATGGTTTTGATAATTTGGAAAATGTACAAAATAATTAAGGTATTTCTTTCAATTTTTACCCACTTGTCTACTATTGCAGCTAGGGATTGCAATCCAGTAGTGTTTTCAATCCAGCTGGATTTTTGCTGGATTGAAATCATTCCAGCTAGATCCAGCACGGATCCAGCGTAGATGTATTTTTGGTGCAATAAAGTGTTATCTGTCTATCTATCTACCCAGAAATTTATGGTTTTTTTAAAGAAAATAAAACATTTTTTAAAAATACTTAAGAAACTTTTATTATTTAGACTGGTCTCTATAAATCAGTAAAACTTCTTACACGTTAGGTAGTAAAGTTAACTTTGGTTAGGTTTAACACTTGAGATAGATATAATTAACTTTAAATGTTTAGTTAGATTATAATTATAATGTAATCTTTAAGTTAAATAATAGCAAAGGTAATTTTACTAATTAATTTATATTAATATATTATAATAATGTAAGGACGGATAATCAGTGGCTAAGTGGCTATCAGTCTTACCAGTTTTCTTATATAGGCTCTACATATTAATCTGTAGTTATTTATAAGTATATAAAACTATGTACTGGAAGTAGAATAAGTTAAATAAACTACGCCTTTATCAATCCAGCAAAATTTAATAAAATAATAACGTTTTTCAATCGTTTTTAACGCCCTTCCGCTGCGCTTTTTTTTAAAATTTTTTGAATTAATTATGTTTAATTACATTAAAAAATATTAAAAACGAAAAAAAAACGAAAGAAATGTGTTAATTTTGAAGAAAACACTTCAAAGTACAATTTCCTTTTTCTCGCCTTAGCGCGAAACTTGACACTGATGAGTCATTGTTTACACAGCTGGATGACCTTGAGAACAGCTGGTGTCGTGTTTCGCGGGACATTCTCATGAAACTCTCGGGAGGAGAAGGGTAAAAAGTAGGGTGAATACTAGATGGCGGGATATTTCAAAACTTTTTTTTTAAATTACGATTTTAATTGAAATTTCCGACCCCCCCGACTTAATTAAACGTAATTATAAAAAAATCTATTAATTAAAAAAATTAAAAAACTATCGGATGTTGTTTTTTACATCAGAAAATAGCTTTAAATAACTTTACCGAAGTAAAATCGGTGCGCTAGAAGTTTAGAAGGATAAATAAAGTTCTATAAAAAAATCCCATAAAAAAACAATTAAGCGTTAATTGCCCATCATTAAGGGTTAATTAAAATCGCAATAAAATTTTTTCGCGCGGGAAAAAATTTTTCAAAAAATTTGGGGACTGAAAATACATCCGAAAGTCCAAAAAAACATTTTTTTTTCGCCGATTTTTTTTCTCCGAGGGTCTAAAACACCATTTTCTGTGTAACGCTATGTAAACCGATCGAACTCAGTTCGATTGCGGGTACGAAGTGGTCTTCCTCGGTTACAGAAAAAAATAGAACATTAAATATAGAACATAAAATGTGTTCAGAATAAATATAAACATTAATGAAAACGCCCAAACGGACAAAATATAGATAAATAAACAAAATAAATAGTGGGAAAAAAAATATATGAGATATAACAACGAAACCAGCATTGTCCGTTAATAACATTAATTAATGTAAAAGGATCTCCGCACGGTAGACAATGAGTCCGCATCTCTATGGTTTATACAACCAGTTGTCATGTGCGCCTTGCAGATTTCCAATCTCTCAAGATGTTTGACCGTTTGCTTATTTGTCGTCGTTTTTATAATTGCCGCTTGATCCCATTGGATGTTAACATCCTTCTGTCTTGCGTATGATGCTAGCACAGTGTTGTCAAGGTTCTAACTGATTGTATATTTGTGCTCTTGAGCCTTTGTTTTAAACTGCGCATCGTTGCACCCACATAAACAAGCTTGGAATTGAAACGTTGGTCGTGTAAAGGCACCGAATATATATACCTGTTCATATTCTGTTGAATTTTGATCCTCTTTCTTTTTATCGTTTCTTAAAAGTTTGAAAACAGTGGGATTACGTCGGTATACAATACAAAAATTATCAGACCTGGCAGTACATTTATGTATCTTGTTTAAAAATGGGATGTAATTAAGCATATTCTTTTTATATTTATTCCAAACACATTTTATGTTCTATAGTTAATGTTGTATTCTTTTGTAACTGAGGAAGATTGTTAAAAGCGATTGAATACATTATTATTTTATTAAATTTTTCTGGATTGATTAAGATATAGTTTATTTATAAGTAATTTAATTATTAGTGTTAGTAAAGTAGTGAGTAAGTAATTAGTAGCAGTCTAGTCGTTAGCAAAGCAGCAATGCAGACTTTTTTGCCATTATTTAGAAAGTTAACTGAGTATTTGTGGATCTGCAGCGCTGGATCCAGCACCTGATGCTGGATTCAGCAGGCCGAAGAATGCGATGGATCCAGCTGGATTGCTGGATGAGGGATCCAGCAATTGCAATCTTTAATTGCAACCCTGGATCTTCAAATAAATCTCAAAAAAGACATACATTATAAAAATAAGCTTCTTGGATTTAATACTGTCTGTGTGTGTGTGTTTTATCTATCTAATTATTAAGTATAATTTAGTATAATTTTTATTCATAGATCAGCACTTAAAAAAATTATGGAAAGAGATGATACACCTGTAAAGACCATGATCCTTTGTGTATCAGAAATAAAAAGAATTAGTTCATTTACAGGAAATAGTGAATTGGAAGATACTACAAATGAGGAAAATGAGGTATCTAAATTTAAATGTTTATTGTTTCAATGAAATTACAAAATTTGGAGTATTGATATTGTAGCTTAACTCTGTCTCCATTTTACTACAAAATAATTTCTTAACTCCATTCAGACTGCAATTTTTGCTATGATTGTATGTCCATTATATCTAATCTATATAAAAATTTTCCATTTGCATTCAAAATTTTATATTTTTATAAAATTTAAATAAAATTATATAAATTATTCTTGAATTACATATTCTTAAATAGATAAGGTGATAATAATTAAAGAGTAGATGTTTAGAGTTTTCTGTAGAAAGAATTATTGGACAAACATCACCCAAATTTGATATATGTATATACTATTTTGGGTATGCATTTTCAGAAAAATTTTACTTTAAAATTTGGCCACTATGGCAAAATATTGCAATACTGTCTTAATGTGCATATTACGTATTTTTTCTAACAAATTTCAAGTACAGGAGGAGTCATAGAATGTTTTTCACTATTCAATAGGTGAACAGTCACAGTGCTCACTTTGTCTTATCATGTGTTACTTGTTAAACTTTTCTATCAATGAAACGGCAATTTAAACTCAGCACATGGAATTTCATTGCATAAAAGGTTTACAAAGTTGTCCTCTGACTATTGAGAATCTTAGGAAAATTATTTTTTTAAGATTCTCAATAGATTGGAACTTTAGTTGGAGACTGGAGATCGGAAATTGAAAACCAGGAGAGTTGTAAACTGATTGGACATTCAAAAACAAAAGACATTATTGGTGAATGAAAGACTGTAGCAGTGGAATGTAAAATTCTCATATTATCAATATTATAAGTGCAATATCATTACAATTAGATTGGTTGTACTGTACATGACATTGTGTAAAGTTTGACAAAAAAATCTTCCATTTTTATCCATACATGATATCTGGCAGTCAAGAATTGGTTTCTGGTGATAATGATAAGTGGAAAAAATTTGCCACAATATTCATAAATTGGATGATGGTTGATGATGCTTGGAAATTTCTCTGAAGTGATGAGGCTCATTTTTATTTGTATGGTGATGTAAACATTCACAACTTCCATATTTTGTCTGACAAAAATCCACATGTTTATCAGCAAGATGTGGCTTCACAGCATCCTTTATCATTGGTCCTCAGCTTTTAAGGAAAACTTTACATCTAGGCTAATGACATATTCTGTTAATGCCATGAGATATGGAAACAGATTTTGAAACTGTCACTCCAGTACTATAGCAGAGAAATTTGTCTGAACACTGCAATCTTTGAGAGGGTGCAATAAGGTGCACCCTACATATTTGCTTAAATTTGCAAGTGTTACTGCAACAACATTTTTTGCTTTTTGAGAGAGTGATTTGTCAATCATTTCTAACATTGTGGTCACCACAATCATTAGATCGAAACTCCTGTGTCTTTTGGTTATGACTTATGAGGCTATCTAAAGAGCCTCATTTATCAAGACAATGTTCTCAACTTACCTATCTTTAAAGACAGAATTTAATAACATGTTCAACAATTCCATGCACATCAGTTATGTTTCCTCATCAAGTGCGTTGTGCAAGGAATGTAGTTTTTAGAGTATAGACATGCAAGACACATAGAGCCATATATTTGATTCAATCATCAATTTCACATTCTAAATTTGTACTTATACCTGTAAATAAAATTATTAAACTTTGTTTTTTAATTTCCAACATTTAATGGAAATTGTATGTATCAATAATATGCATATTAAGAGGTCATCAATGCCATTTTTTGCACTACAGGCTGAATTTTGAAGTAAAATTTTTTCCTGGAAATGTTGAAACTTATATTCAGCACATTATATATACCAAATTTAGTTGAGATTTGCTCAAAAGTTCTTTAGGTATTCAGAGTTCTCTGTAGACTCTAATTATGATTAGGGTTTCTCAAACGGGATCACGATTGTTTTTTTAACCCAGAAAATTTTTCTTATCCCGGGAAATCCTGCAAATTTCTTAAAAATTCACTTTTTTCTTATTTTGTGTTAAGGTTGAAGAAATTTTGCAAATAGAAAGTGTAGTTAACTCATAAACTGTCATAATACATTTTTATTTATTAATTTTAAACCTACTTATTAGTTTTTTTTTAATTTTTACTCGTTATGGCACGTCACAAATGGTCAATAATCAATACATAGCTTATTTGTAGCAGGACTCTCAAAATTCTTTACCTGTAATATCTGTAATAACTGTGCTTATGTTGTCTTAATTTTTAACCATGCCTAGTAGCTTCAATAACTGCGTAACGCCAAGTTGTGCAAATTGGGCCAGGATACAAACAAGTACAAAGTCTGCAAGTATGAAGTTTTTCTTCATAACCTGATTATTAAAGACAAACGAACTGCCGAATTATTGGGCAATGATGTTTCTATTAAAGTAGTCGAGGTAGACAAATCAAGAATACTAGAGAGCAAAAGAAGTACTACAATTCTGAAAATGAACTAGAGATCTTTCAGGATACAGGTGAAAAACACATAATATTTGTCCTCTCTTAAATGCATTAAGCACGATTCCAATCACATCAATTAAATCGGTAAAGGCATTCTCGGTAGCAAGACTTTTCATTACTAAAATAAGAATTAGATTGAGTGATCAGAGTACTGTATTGAATATCTTTGCTTTTTAAACTCTTATAAAAAATTTGCAATATTTTGTATTATATTTTATTTGAAAAAACAAAAATTACCTTCTAAGTTAGAAGTTTGATCTAAGTTCTTTTTTTTAAAACTCAATTCAAAGCATTTTGTTGTTGTTGTATGCAGTTTTCAGCAAACTGTAATAAATTTTTTCTATTTGTGAACATTTCTATGTAATTCAAAGGAAATTTTTAATATATATCTTAGCGTTATTAATATGATTTTGGAGGTTGCGGAACGTATTAAATTACTTTAAAAGACGAAAAATAATTATATCATTTGATTTCATGATAATTTGTATATCTTAAAAATAATTAATTTTGTCCCGGGATCTTGGGAAACAGTTCACTTTATCCCGGAATCCCGGGACAAGCAAAAGACTGGGAAATGAGAAACCCTAATTATGATCACTCTATACTTTATACAAAAATTTATTGCTTTTAAACAATAATATTAAATCTTTATATTTGAGATATTTAAATAAATAAATTTATTTATTTAAATTGAAATGATTTTTTATTTACTTATAATGCAGTTTTATTGAAATACACTGTAAATATTGATGATAAGCAACTCTGTGAACAACTGTATTTATATTATTATGTTTTAGATATATAAGGTACAACTGACAGATGGTTGGTATAAAATACCTGCTTATGTGGATCAACGATTTCAATTTTTTATAAAGAAAGGAAAAGTTTCTGTAGGACAGAAATTAATAATAAGTAACAGTGAATTAATTGGATCAGATTCAGCTTGTAGTCCTTTGGAAGTAAGTATTGAAAAATGATATTAATTTTAATACTAAAATAAAATTTTTAATTTTCTCATTAAACAAAGAAATTCAACAATAATAACAATTTTATCAGTTTGATAAACAAACATACTTGTTATAACCTATATCTAATATTATATAACAATTAAGTTTTTAAATTACTAAGCCATTTCTTCTTTCTCTTTTAATATTTTTATTAGAAATTATTATTATTATTACTTTGGTGAATTTGTGTTCTACTTGATTGATACTGATGTCTTATAATATGTACTGAACCAAGGCAAATGAATAGCTATAAAAATACAGTTGTTTTGTTTATGTGCTGCTGGTGTATGTAATTATGCTTAGCATTTCCTAATTATGTAACATGTTAAGTATATTTAATGTTGTTAATACCAAACATTTTTTACTTTTGTGTTATGATACCTGTACAAGATAGGAATACAGGAACAAATATTTTGATACTCTTGTTTTTAATGATGATGTAATCAACTGAGGAGGGATGAGTAATAAATGCAAAATACATGTTGGAGTTAATACATAGGAAAAATAAAATGAAAAAAACAGTTTATGGTCATTTATGGTTTGGGAAAAGGCATTCCAATAGCCAGAAGTACATCAAGATTATTAAAACCAAACAAGAAGCAAATTAAACTACAATAAATATTTTATTCATTCCTCACAGATTTTATTTTAAGGAAAAATTCTGAATATTTACTAGTTTTTTGATTGTATTTGTAGTTGTGAGTGTTTGGAATGGATATATCTCTGATGTGTGTGATTTTTTTGTTTTCCAGTTAATATGTAATATGCCAGTTAATAATTCATTACAACAGACTAGACAGTTTGTTGTAATGAATTATTTTGTCTATAATTACAGCTTTTTATGTAATATGTTTGCTGTTTGGTTATGTCAATACAAGTAGTCTGTGTGTTAAAAGCTTTCAACCAGATATGATATAGTGTATGAAGCCTTTTAGTGATGAAAGGATAGTGAAGGAATGTCCTAAAGTGGTGTTGGTGAAAGAAATTATCATCATCTCACACCAGATAAAATTTAAGAGCACTGTCTATCAGCGTTATTAACACTGATAGACAGTGCTCTTAAATTTTATTTGGAAGAATCTTGCATGAAAAGATAATTTAATTGTGGTTGATGTAACATTTCCTGAGAAGAATGCTGTCAGTCCAAAAAAATTAACTTGTCAAGGTTTACTGTCAGTAGGAGAGTTGATGACATGTCAAAGAACATTGAAGACCTCTTGAAATGGAAAGTATCAAATTTTCAAGTGGTTATCAAATTCAAGTGGTTTTTTTTATAGCATTGGATGAAAATATTGATGTGTCTGATGTAACTCAACTGATTGTTTTCATTCAAGGTGTTGATGCTGAATTTAACATAACTGAGGAATAAATGAGCATGATGGGAATGATGGACACAACAATTGGTGCAGATTTGAAAGAAGACTTGATAAAAGTACTGAAGCAATTCAGGCTATTTTTAGGAAGGCTGATGATCAATGGTTGGAAAGAACAATATCTTGACAAATCTCATCTCTCAAGAAGCTAGTATACTGACTTACTGGTCATGAGTTAATGTTGTGTCACTATTTATTGCATCAAGAACACTTATGTGCAAAATCTATGGGATGAAAAATGCTGTTGCAGTTGTTATGAAGCTTATGAATTTCATTATATCAAATGTACCAAATCATTGCCAATTCAGACAGTTGTTGAATGACATGGCATCTGATTATGGAGATGTAATTCATTATGCTGAAGTACAATGGCTAAGCTATGGTCAGAAGCTCAAGCAAGTTTATGATTTGAAGAAAGAAATTGAACTCTTCTTTATATATGTTATTGGCAAAACCCAATTTCACGCCAAACTAGTTTGCCGTAAGCGTGTCAGGCCAAACTAGTTTGGCGTAAAAGCAGGTTTTGCCGGTAACATATACAAAAGGAAAGTCAGTGAAGGAATTTGGCAATTGTAAGTGTGATTTTGTGTTTTGATTGGCTATATTCAACATCTCAATGAACTGAATCCAAGGAAAGGAGCACAATGTTTGATTAGATCAAGGCATTTGAACCTTAGTTGTCCTTGTGGGAATTACAACTTTGCTTCAACAATCTTGTTCATTTTGAAATATTTAGAAAGAAAAATCCAGATAATTCTGAAAAATATGCAGAAGAGATTTGGAGATCAAAGGACAAATTTTATTATCATTTTAAGATTTCAGATGTGAGGATGCCATCAACGTCTTTTCCATTTTTTTCATTTCTTCAAGGAGCTTCTCAATCTTCAGTGTAGCACTAAACTGAGAACAGAATTCCACATTATGCCACTCCTTGACTTTTACAAGCTCTACCTACCAAAGAAGAGTTTTCTGAATTTCCAAATCATGCTTTGAAGATGATAAACTTGTTCAGTAACACTTAGATCTGTGAGCAATTTTTAAAAAAATGCAGGTTCTGAAAAACAAGCATTGAAATTAGCTGAGAGGTGAATGCATAGAGAGTTCCTTGCACATTAAAATGTTTCAGATCAAGCTGTTCATAGAAAAACTTATGAAAGAAAAGCAGTGTTTATTGTCACATTAAACTGCTTAAAATGTAGTATGAATAAAAATCATTCTAAAATATATTTTTTTCTTTATTTTAGCAGAAAAATAGTTTTTGTGCTTTTACAAAAAGTCGTGTGTAATTGGCAGATTTGTCCTGTCAAATTATGAGAATCCTGAAATTTCTGTCCCTCCATGATTTCCTCTTCTCCTACATTAATGATGCTGACAAATTCCATATTGAATCTTCTTTCTGCTCCTCCTGTGCAAATTGGTTCTATGTGGAAGAGAAGGATTTCCTTCTCTTCCACATTAATGATGCCAACAAACACCATAAACACATTTTGGAATTAACTGACTTGCTCTGCCATTCATCCTTTATCTCATTCAAAGGAGAAACTTTCCTACAAAGCAAGGGCGTCCCGATGGGCAGCCCTTTATCTGGTTTGTTACGCAAACTAGTAGTGCATCAACTGGATCCAGCATACTTCCCACCTTCACCAGCCACATTCACCTATATACCAGATATGTTGATGATATTCTCATAGTTTGGCCAGACAAATCTGCTATTCCAGATTTCTTACAAAAGATAAATCACAACCCATTCGGCCTAGTACTACATCTTGAACAGGACAATGCCCACTCTGTTCATTTCCTGGACCTCCAGATCACCTACAAACTGAGATGCCTCTCAACTCAGGTATACAGGAAACCCACCCACCTCCACACCTTCATCCCAGCTGCATCCCATGATCTTTTCACATTCAAATTGGCAGTGTTCAGATCATTAATACAGAGAGCTTTTTCACCTTCTTTGAACAAACGGGCAAGAGAAAAGGAGCTATGCACTATCACCCAGTATGTGACCCAACATGGCTACCCCCACAGATTATTAAAAGTCTGATCTTCAATCTTTCCAACGCCGCTTCCATCCAGTTGAATAAACCCTTGCAAAAAGAAAGACCATTACCTACACTAAGTCACTAGTCACAATGTACAAAGAAATAGCATGAGGAAACAATTATTGTTTAGCTTTTCACAGAAGTCTGGCTATCTCCTCTTTACTCTGTAACGCCAAAGGCTGTCCCAACAAGGAACATCTCCCAGCCAGGCATCAACTGCAATCCCATCATCGACCATCGATACAACCACCACTTGCAATACATAAGTGCTACAGCTTGCCCATTATATGTCTGTCTCAAAGAGCATCAAGCATCTGGATTTGTCAAAAAAGGATTAAACAATACAGCTTTGGCCACATATGCCTCCATTCCCAGCATTCAAGTGAACTTTCAAGAGACACGGTGTAAGGAACTGAGTCCGAGCGTTATTTTTATTTTATTATTATTTTTCGTTTTATTATATTTTGTTTGGGGCTTATGTTTAGTTAGGACGAAGGTTCCCCACCACTCTCTTATTAGTAACCAAAAAAAAAGATAATAAACCAACTCACGAAGAACGAGTGCCGTAGGAAAAATCCCGCGCACTTGCGCTGCCCAGCGGAAATAAACAGTCTGCAGAGAAAAAAAATGGAGGGGGGAATCCCCACACTCACTAGAAAAGAAATACTTACTAAACCGTCATAAAACATCCCAGAAAATTGTGCTAAATGCTTTGTAAACGGTTTATAAGATTTTGTCGGAGAATTGAAGCTGCCAGAAAGAAATTTGATGTTAGAAAACTTAAGTATGTAAATAAGGGGAGTAACCTAGCTGAATTGTGACGTCACCTCACAGCATAAAACCAGCACGCTAACCGAAGATGATCGAGGTGATTCCTGATCGAGGTGTACTACTGAGTGAAAGATTTGAGGCGAAGTCCAGATTGAGAATTAGGCGATCCAAGGTGTTTAAAGAGGAATTCGATTTGACGATAGCGAAAGGATTCAGGAAACAGGTTCCTAGTATAGTGAGGTGACAGATAGACGTTTAGTTCATAAGAGATTTTGTTCATAGTTTCTAAGTATTTGATTTGTCAAATTTTCAAAGGGGAATTAAGATTAAATTTTCAGTAAAGACTAATAATTTAAGTTTAAAATTATTAAATTGATATAGCATGTATATATATGTCAATTTAATTTTATTAATGAAATTATGAGTCTCTGTTCTGTACAATTATACAATTTTGTTATGTGTAAGTTTTTTATTATAGTTTTTGTATCTAATTTTAACAAAAAAATGTATTATTACAAATATGTCAAATATGTTAATGATGGCCATTTTAATAGATAGTAGAAATTTCAAGAATAATTTTCTTAATGTTTAAATTTTTATATAATTTTACAATAGTTATTGTTTTTAAATATTTTAGGCATCTCCAGAATTAATGCTGAAAATAAGTACAAATTCTACGAGAAGAGCTCGTTGGAATGCAAAATTGGGCTATTATAAATCTCCTAAGCCATTTCCTGTTTCCTTTTCCTCTTTGTTTTCTGATGGTGGAATTATTGGTTGTGTTGAATGCATAATACAAAGAATATATCCTTTATTGGTAAATTATATTAAATTGATATGTTTAATTATAATACTGTAAAGATATTTTGCTTGCTTAGATATTTATTTTATTTTACTTGTTTATTTATTTAAAGACATACATGGAGTCTCCCTTATCTGGTGGAGAAATACAAACTGAAAAAAACATACCAATGATTAACACAAATTAAAATTTTTTAAATATTACATATTATATTTAATTTTTTGGTTATTAATTAGATGATTGCCCTATCAGAGAAGAACAGATTTTATGAGTTTTACATATTTATACACTGAATATCTAGAATAAAACAGTATAACATAATTTTTTGATAGTATATTTACATTAAAACATTTTTCCTTCAACAAATTAATTTTTTTATATTTTATAAGATGTATAATTGAATTATTTTTTTGACATTTAGAAAAATTATCAGGATGTAATTTTAATAGTTGATTATCATAGCTCATCATAGACTGCATAACTTATCAAGACAATAAACTCAGAACACCTTATATATAAACACGGCTGCTTATATATAAGGTGTTCTGAGTTTATTGTGTTGATTATCATTTCATAAATTTAATATATTTAACGTAATTTGTAAATAATTAAAATTATATTGAAAGTGCATTTTCCATAATAAATGAGTACTGTGGATGGAATTTAGAACAATTAAGTTTTTCACAATCAAGTTTCGATGAATGCTATAACTACCAGGTGTTAATCCATGGCCAGCATCTATTAACGTTTGTTACATTAGCCAATATATAAGTAGGATGCAACCTGAAGAATAAACAATTGAAGAGAGATCTTTAAACCATTGTGTAGCTCAATTTTTTATTGCTTCATCAATAATGCTTTGTAATAATGAAAATTCAAAAGGCTCTGGAGATTGAATAATACTTTTAAGAAAATTTCTGAACAATTTGATAATGCTAGTCTTCAGTGGGTATCATCCTGTCTCTACTCTAATTGTGTATCTAGGTACAAAATGATCCAGTTTAAGAAGTAATCTAAAGAAATGAGACTTGTGGGTGCACCGGGAGGTGGACAGAGTCGCACCTCCTTTTTCTCAGCTAACAGGTCGGTGAGACTTGCCCACGGTCAAGATGGCGGTTCGGATTGGTTACGTGTCGCACGTTACACGAGTGAGAGTGTGGAAGTGGATGGGTCCGACGATAGAGCAGCAGCGATACTCGAATAAAGGACATCAATGGAAAACAACAACAATTTATTAAGAATAAAAATTACAGTTACAAATAGGGGCAAGCTACCGTCGCCTAAGTTTAGGATACGCGGAGGGAGAGTTTACACGACTTGGGTAGGTCATACCTCTGTGTTCGAGTAGGTCTTGTAACCAGTTTGGGGTATCCTCGGGTTCCTTTCATTCATCGGCGGTTTTCCTTTGAGACGCACACACTGTTTAGCGGACACTATGTAACTGTAAAGGTCGCTTTTAGCATCCTAAGTCGAAAAGCCACACGACAGAGATAATTAGTCCCACCTGGGGTTTGGAGCTATAAACGGCCGGGAACAACAAAGGGAGTAGAGTAGAGTTTCCGTTTATGGTACATGTCAATGTGTTGGCCACGTGTTGGTCGACTTGTAAAACGTAAACAAGGGACGGACGCGTTTGTAAGCTACGTCGTCGGGCGTAGGGCGGACGTCTTTGGAAGCTCCCAGGGGAAAAGAAGGACCCTATTGGTCACAAGTGGTCGCCGTAGCATCCCTTAAAAGCTAAGGGTGGCGAGAGAAACGAGGAGAAGGGCAAGAGACTGTTAACACGGTAGTTTCAGGCACTTGGACAGCCTGCTGAGCGTAGAGAGAGTGTTCTCCTCTGACAACGATCTCAGGGACGGGTAAGTGCGGAGACTGGACAGGCCGTGTAGTTGAGCCAACTCCACGAACCGACCGGAGTTTCCCGAGAGGCCAATAGTCCCCAACAGACAAGCTGACGTGAGACACCACACCTGTGTTGAATAGTGTATGTAATGTTGTCAAATTTGTACATCCTGTAAATATTTGTTGTGTAAATAAACTGTATATATTCACTTGCTGAGTGTGGAGGTGTAGCTTTCCTTGAACCATTGTACGGACGTTCTCGAGTAGTAAAGACCAACTCGAGAAGGAATTTCGTAAAGATCGTAACGGATTAATAAGGATCTTCACTGGCGCAGTCTTCGACAGGATATTCTTGCAAATCTTCAGGAGATTCTCGCAAGACGACAGGAAAGTACTGAGCCCACATTCAAGATAGTTGAGAACTTTGGATACTTACGGAAGGAAGAGCAGCCGGAAATCAAGGCGGAACAGAGCTCGATATTGGTAAGTTGTTCTTAATTATTTGTGTTCAGAATGCCGGGATGCGGAAGGACTCGAGGGTCAAAAAGGGGTTTGCCATGTTCTGAGGATCAGGGAGGTCGGGCTGATCTTAGTCAATCCCAGGAAATGGATACAGAACCAGAAAGGGAAATTTTGGACTCCGAGGTCGAGGTTATGGACGACTGGAATGAAATAGAGGGGCACGAGTCTGACGAGTTAGAGAAATTATGCTTACAGATCAGACTAGCCGAGATAGAAACTAAAAACAAAGAAATAGACTCTAGGAACAGGGAAATTGAAATGGACATGAGAAAAAGCGAAATGGAAGTGGAAATTAGACTAGCCGAAATAGAGTTAGAGAGAGATCGTCTACGAAGTGGATCTAGAACTAGTAATAACTCTGAGCTGGGAGATAACTTGGATAGTCTAGCTAGAAAAATCAGATGGGCTTTACCTAAAATGCCAGACAAGGAGGCGGAAGTACCATCGTGGTTTCGAGCTGTAGAGGTAGTTTTACAAACGTACGATGTACCGGAAGAACTCCAGGGGCAGCTAGTTTTAACGGTGCTATCTGAGAAATGTAAAACGGCGTTGAATAGGCTTACGGCAGTCGAAATTAGGGATTACCAAACTTTAAAACAGTTCATATTAGACGAACTAAGACTGTCTGCTGCTGAATACCTCAAAGAGTTCACTTCCTCTGAAAAGGGAAGCAAAGAAACGTGGCCCCAATTTGCGGCTAGAATGGAAGGACCTCTATCGGTACTATCTGAATAGTAGAGGCGTAGATTCATTTGGGCAACTAACAAAACTAGTCGTCTCGGATCATCTTAAGACTAAGTTAGATGCAGACACTAAGCGTTACGTTTTGTTGCAAGAAGGCAAGGGCTGGTTCCCACCGGAAGAGATAGCCAGATACGCAGATAAGCATGCGGAGGCTGTAGGAAGGGGAGACCTTAGGTGTATATCTGAATCCGAAAGAGATAGAACAGTCACTAGAACTGGGGGAATGAGCGCGAACAACGGAGGATCGAAGGTGAGATGTTATATCTGTGATCAAATGGGACATCTCAGAAGGGATTGTCCTCGGAGACATATCAAAGAGGAAGGACCAAAGTCTAAACCAACGCGAGCGGTTAAAATAGACGAAATGGTAGAATCGTCGAACGAACGAACGAGCAGCTAATAGCTAGGGTAAAGGTGAACAGGGAAACGATCAGCGGAAATGTACCCGTTAGTATAAACGAAAATCTCCTGCTCACTTGTAAAGGTAATAAATTTTCTGCAATAGTGGACACGGGGGTAGATATGACGGTAATTAGGAAATCTGTAGTACCGGGTTACGTGTCGCGGGCAGCGAGAAAGGTTAAGTTAATCAGCGCATTTGGACAGCAGGTATTGGCAACGTTAGTGACAATACCTGTAAGGCTAGAAGGGAGGTCGAGTAAAAAGAAAAATGATTACGCTCCAGCTTTGATAACTTGCGCCTTAACTGACGAACTTAGCTGCGGTACAGATGCATTACTTTTGGCAGCTGATTATTGCGTTTTGAGGAGAGCCGGGCGGACGAAAACAAATAGGCGACAGAAACCAGTCACGAATGTTACGGTTGCGGAAGTAAACGGAGAAAATAGGACAAGCTCTACAATAAATAAAAAGGGCAATGTTAGAAATTATTGCAAGGTGGATCATAGTCAGCAGGCATGCGTTCCCCTTTGGCTAGTTGACCGCACGCCTCATAAAGAGCAATTGGTCCCTAGGGCATTGGTATCGCGGGACAACAAGGTAAAGATCGCGCACGGAAGAGGGAAGAATCGCAATGATATCGACGTGCTATCCAGACTGGAGGTCAAGAGCAACCCGGAACCTCCAGGTCGTACAGACAAGGCAGTTTAATTTTGGTATTAAGTCCTTCGGATAGATATAATCGATATCTACCAGGTGATTCTGAATACAATGTGATGGGACAATTTGCCGAAAATTGTATTGACTTTGTAAAGACTTTTTCTGTAAAATATTAGATATTGTGTATTATTAGTATAGTTTACTATCTGTAGTAACTTGATCCTTGTAATAGAAAAGGAGGAAATGTAGCATAACGAAACAATTTGTACGGTAAAGATTGTTGTATGTCGTGGTGGTATTGTTTAGGTCAAACCGGCTTTTGTGAAGCGCAGTTTGAACCTTGTCGGTGGGAGGTGTAAAGGTCGCCTTTAGCGTCCTAAGTCGAAAAGCCACGCGACAGAGATAATTAGTCCCACCTGGGGTTTGGAGCTATAAACGGCCGGGAACAACAAAGGGAGTAGCGTTTCCATTTATGGTACATGTCAATGTGTTGGCCACGTGTTGGTCGACTTGTAAAACGTAAACAAGGGATGGACGCGTTTGTAAGCTACGTCGTCGGGCGTAGGGCGGACGTCTTTGGAAGCTCCCAGGGGAAAAGAAGGACCCTATTGGTCGCAAGTGGTCGCCGTAGCATCCCTTAAAAGCTAAGGGTGGCGAGAGAAACGAGGAGAAGGGCAAGAGACTGTTAACACGGTAGTTTCAGGCACTTGGACAGCCTGCTGAGCGTAGAGAGAGTGTTCTCCTCTGACAACGATCTCAGGGACGGGTAAGTGCGGAGACTGGACAGGCCGTGTAGTTGAGCCAACTCCACGAACCGACCGGAGTTTCCCGAGAGGCCAATAGTCCCCAACAGACAAGCTGACGTGAGACACCACACCTGTGTTGAATAGTGTACATAATGTTGTCAAATTTGTACATCCTGTAAATATTTGTTGTGTAAATAAACTGTATATATTCACTTGCTGAGTGTGGAGGTGTAGCTTTCCTCGAACCATTGTACGGACGTTCTCGAGTAGTAAAGACCAACTCGAGAAGGAATTTCGTAAAGATCGTAATGGATTAATAAGGATCTTCACTGTAACCAACCCCCTTTTCCTCTCGCGTTGCCTTTTTATCAGCTTGGTCACGTTCCTCTCTTTCACCAACCAGCACTATTTGAATTTTGTTCCTCATGATTCATGTATTCTCCGTGGGAACCAAGTAATAAAAGAAATTTTATTGCTAGCGGTTGGCTTCGGCGGATTCGAATTTTCACAGACTGAATACTCAATAATTTGTCTAAAACATTCAAGGCTCATTATGGAGCTAGATAAAAACAAGTAGTCAAGCACACAGATTGAAATAATCAATAAACCACTTTTAAATTATTAAGTTTTATTCTTGAAAATAAGGAAATTAAAGTTTTGTTTATTTGAACAGTCTGAGACATTTTCTATGTAAAATGAGCATTAAAGGATAATATAGTATCAAATATCACACCTAAATGTTTGTATTAATTCGCTACTTTTATTTGACAATCATAAAAAAGCCATTTTACTGTATTTCAAAATTTGTATTTAACTGTATTCATCAGCTTGTCTAAAAACTAAAATGTTTGACTTGGTAATATTTATTTCAAGATTATTTTTTTTGCCGTATTTCTTAAATGTGTTGATTTTTCCTCTGAAGATCAATTTTAGTGTGAGGTATTATAATTATGTCATTCACAAGTAATAAGTAGGTTAATTTGTAATTAGCAACCTGAATATTATCTGAAGAACGTTTCAAAAGGTGTGATTGAAGATCACTTAAATATAATATAAAAAGATACAAACTAAATGGGTCACCCTGTGGGGTACCTCTAGAGCACTCCACAGTTTTAGTAAATTTTCCTTCTCAACAAAAGCATATTTTAAATTCAGAAAATAACTTAAAAAGAATTTTAATTAATAAATTTAGCATAAAGATTAATTTAATTAGCATACTAACCAATTTATCTATATTAAACAGCCAAAAGCATTTGAAAGATCACAAAGAAACTAATAAACATGATTTTAGTTTCAAAACTGTAAGGTATATAAATCTGGAGAGAATAAAAACCAAATTTGAAGTATCTTTTCCCCTGACAAATGAAAATTCTCAAATTTCTCTTTAGCATCCAATGAATTAATCTATTCTTTAATATGTGACAAAACACTTCTACAATTAATCAAAAGAGCTATTGCTATAATTGTCAGGAATTTCATGCATACCTTATGAGTCATATTGTAAATAATTTTATTTTAGCTATCTGGAATTAACTACAGTAGAGCGTCGTTTATCTGAAAGCCGGTCGACCGAAAGCTTTCCACTCAGACTGTGTCATGCTGAATCGAACGTTTTTGATACTAGATTAACTTCTAAAGTATAATTTTTTTTTTGTTTTTATATTTTTCAATATATTTATTTTGTTCATACAAAATAAAGAAATAATTTTTAACGATACAATAGCCTCGATTATTATTATAAAAAATTTTCGTTAGGTTTAAAATCGACAAATTCAACACGAAGCAACATGCAACGGAGAAAAATTTCAACATGGGATAGGTTAATATATTTTTTCATACATAATCAGTTATCCGAACAACCCCAGTCCCCAATTGATTCGGATAAACGACGCTCTACTGTATTTAGCTTATGATGTGCAATTTTTTAAAAATTCATGTAATATATTATGACAGGGAGAAGGATCATTATGTACTGTATTTAAGAGAGAGCTAAATTTAATTCTTGTAGTCTTTATCTAAATAATCATTTTTTAGGAGATAATCAATTTGTAAGGTATTGATAAAATAATCTTAAGTCTGTTTCTTTAAATATTGAGGCCAATATTCTATAGAGATTAAAGCTAGTTAAATATTTTTTGAGAATTTTAGAAAAAGTTAACTTTCTTTAAAGAATTAAGTTAATCATTTAAAATGAATGAGATTATTAATTTATCATGAAATTACATTTATTGACTTTACACATATTCTTATAGATTTTTCTCATACCAAAGATATTTTAAGATTAAAGACTCATAAGGATGAAATCTAAGTTAGACACCAAATAGGAATGACTGAGTGGCAACAAATCAATGAAGAAGAAACTAGAGAAGACTGACCTTGAAACAGAATAAAATTCAAAATTTAATGATTACTGATGTGCATTACTATTACACTATTTGTAAAGTCAAAATGTTATAAGTTGAGGGGTATCTATCTATCTATCTATCTGTATTTTGATAGATGTATGCAACAAAACAAACACCAACATGCATACATTTCATATTTGTTTGTTATATATTACTATAAATGAAAGTTTGTGTAGTTGTACATCGAAATAACTAAGACATAAAAGAGCTTCTTGTCTCAATAATTGTCAAAACTAATATCTCAAATACAATAGTAGAGATAACCGAGACTTATCACACTGCTATTGGTAACATTAAAATGACACTTCTATCATCAGAATGCAACTTTATTACTGGTATGCATTTTGGTATATAAGACCCTCATCAGCCATACATAAAAATATATTGGTAGCTGTTGTAGAAACAAATTTGCAGAGAAACTAACAACAATTACAATATGCAATTTAAAGCATACCTGTTCAAGATTTATTTCCACCCACACTGCACAGTACTATGAGGATTACATTATGAACAGGCCTAGAATATGTAAAAAGAAAAAGTTTTTCTTTTTACATATTGTATATGGCAATGGTTGGCTTTATGATTATAATGTATTGGGGGTGCATAGAATTGTTTGTTTATATATATATCTTTCCAGGGTATACGATGGCCGGTTGAGTGCCTTAAGTGGGAGTTTACAGGACGAGGACACTTGATGCATCGCCAGCTGGCACCATAGTAATTGACAATGGTTAAAGTGTAGTGTTATATATACTAGAGGACCAGATCAGACTGGAGGTCTGGGTAGTGTAACTGGCAATGCATCTGCACAGTAAGCAGTAGCAGGTTTGAGTTTTGCTCCGGGCCGATTCTTTTCTTCCAGTTTAAACTAAATTATTTAATTAAAATTATAATTATTAAATTTATTACAAGACGGTGCCAAATGCCTCCCTCTAGGGTCAAATTGTTTAGTAATTTATTATTGATATAGCTGTTATGTAGTCCGATGGCATACAGCAGAGGTTGGCTTTATGATTATAATGTATTGGATTTGTATAGAGTTGTTTGGTAAAACTACTGTTTAAAATATCAGTATTTATTATCATAATTTTAAGTTATTTAATAAGGTATAATGATTTGATCTTTTTCCTGCTTAAAAATTATTAACAACTAGTTCGAGGAAATTAGTTACAACTACAGATGAAATTGACTAGGTGATTATGCAATAAAATATTTACTTACTCTGTTAGGGGTCAGAAATCAAATTTAATCCAGACTTTAAGACTTTTTGTTAATGGAAAACTCAAGTTAAGATATTGTTCTCCATCTCATTCTTGCAGTTGGACTTGCTTAAAGGGAACAAAATTGTGAATTAATAGCTCATAATGTGTTGGGACTACATCTTAACAAAGCCAATCCAATTCAAATATAGTTTATTATTATTATTGATATTGATATTAATAGTATCATTAAAAATGATAAAGAGAAATGATGCTAAATAAATGTTGCCATTTATGTGAAATATACATGTAAGGAAAAAGTAAAATTATTTTATATAAAACTGATTATGTTCTAAACTGTAAATATAATATTACATAAGACAGTATATAATATATAATTATAAGAATATGTTTTATTATTTGATATAATACATTATATATATATTATATATATATATTATATATATATATATAATATATATATATAATTTTTGTTTTTGTATTTAAAGATTTTTAATTCTTATTATTAAATTATATTTTACAATATAGTTCATGGAAAAATTGCAAAATGGAAATATTATTTTTCACAATGAAAAAACTGAAATGAAAGCAGCTGATAATCATTTGAAATTAAGAAACTTACAACTAGAAAAATTGTCAGTTTCAGTTCAAAAGGAATTTGAAATTTTACAAGAGAAAGAAGGTATGTATGTGATATAAATTTATTTCAAGTATTAAATTGATATTTTCAAAAATAAAATATCAATTGTTTTTCCCAAATATTAATTATTGATAAAATATTTCTTTCAATTTATTTTAAATAAACACTAAATTTCATTCAAATTTATAGAATTTCTCTTAGTGAGAAAAAGTAGTCACTATTTTTCTTCCTAGTTTTCCAGTTTTCATTTCATGATAAAAAAATTGATGAATATCAGAGATGTTTTCTGATGATGGTAATTTTAAGATTAGATTTAAACTGATATCTATTTGTTTGTTTGTCAAAAATCAATTATTTGATGAAAATTACAAAATAACTTAATAATATGATATATTAGACTGCTTAAAAACTAAGAAGTATAAATTAACTTCTTCAAGTTAATCTGTTCCTTTTAGTTTCTATCTATTAATATGTTTAAATAATAATAGACTTTATTATTTAAACATAGTAGCATTCTCTGTTTAAACAACAAACAAAACTTTTTTTAAAAAGTAATGCATTAAATCATTATAAATTCAGGAAGAAGTCAGGGCAAATGAAGATTATTTGACAGTTTAAAATCGATATTAGCAAAATTATAACCATTATTATGTTTTCCTGCAGTGACTTGAATGTGATGCTTGTATCTACTTTCAGTTTATTTAATTGACATAGACATTTTGGGAAACTAAAAAATTATGAAGTTTATTTATTATGATCTCAACATATCAATTTTTAAATTGATTTGTTACAGTTAATAATTTACAATGTCTGTAGATCTCAACATATCAATTGACATTGACTTACAGACATTGCAAATTATTATCTGTAAGTAAATTTTGTAAATTTTAAATAAACACTAAATTTCATTCAAATTTATAGAATTTCTCTTAGTGAGAAAACTTGGATCATATAAATAATTTTTTTTACAAAATTAGGTAAATGCCAATAAAGATAAAATATACCATTTAAAAATTAGAAATTGGAGCATAAACAGTTAAAAAAAAAATGTATTTAGTCAATCAGCTAATCAAACAAAACAAACATTTTTTTGGTAAAAATTGGGTTGTTAATTATTATAAAAAACAAACACACATATGACGTTGTGTTACATTTTTAAAAAATATATATAATCTTAATTTTTGCAAAAATGTTGTACATTGTGAAAGAGGATTATAATGGTTTAAACATATTTTTAGTTTTGTAATATATATTCTTTATATGTATTATATTTTAATTTGTAACAAACACAGAACTATCTTTATGTAGGCAGAATAATGAATATTGATTCCATTCTTCTTCCATGAAAGACTATTGTTGTAATGTTTTTAGTTCCTTTTCATTTTTTCATTGAATAAATTTTACTTTGTTTTTATTTTATAGAAAAATATATTGTTTATAACTAATATTAATTATTTAAATAATAAATCATTTCTTTATAAATTAATAAATCAGATTTTTCTGCTTCAACTACCAATGAAATACAAATTCAAATTTAAAAAATTACAATGTTAACTATAGTTTAAAACCATTTTATTTATATTTAACTAAAACAAAGTTTATTGTTATTTGGATAAAAGTTTTTATCAAGATATCAAGTACATTTTATATAGTTTAAATTGTAATTGTTACGTTTTAGTTATATTATTCTAATTGCTTTGATAAATAATATGAAATCTATTGATTTAATGGCCCTAGATTTATTTTTATAAAATACATTATTGTTATTGAAATAGAAATTGTACCCATCTGATCTGGTAGCATTGAATAATAATAAAGCTATATTTTGATTGGAAAAATTTATGATAGATTTATTAGCTTTCTCAATTAAAAATTTTATTTTATTTGCAATCTGTTTAATAAGATATACAGTACAGCTTCTGTTGTTTGCAGTAAAACTTTTTAGTTCATTTACAATCTTTTATTCATTTTTTATGTTAGTAATGACTCTTTACAAGGTGGTACTGGAAAGTTCTCAGACTAGGCTTATAAAAAGTTACAAGGTTATCTTATTCAAATCTGGCCACTATCCCTTTTGAAGTGGTCCCCTTTTCCTTGGGAATTATACAGCAATCTCAACACCTCTTCCACAACTCAAAGACACCATGGAAGTCCACTTTCTTAAAGTAGGCCAATACAGCTTGTGATTCCATTTGAATTTTATTGATGCTCTCAAAACACTCTTTTAACCTCAATTTAATTTTTGAGAACAAGGAAAAGTCACAGGGGCTAAGCCAGGTAAGTACAGAGGGTATGAGACAACTACCATCTTGTTTTCTGCCACAAACTGCTTTGTCATCAGTGAGATGTGAGCAGGTGTGTTGTCATGATGCAACAGCCAATAGCTGTTGCACTCCAGTTTTTTTGTTGCACATCCTCTCTCAAGTGCTTCAAAACATTGCAGTAAAAATCAGATTCGACTACATGCCAGGAGGAACAAATTCTCAGTGAACGATACCCTTAATATTGAAAAAACAATGAGCATGGTTTGAAACACACATACTACTCAAAACCGTGTGTTTGGCTTAATGAATGGCCACTGTAAACCTGTAACCTGTTGAAACAGTTTGAGGGTCACAATGGTAGATTTCCCAAGCTTGACAGAAAATTTGATGGATGCATGTTGCTTGAATTTGTCAGACATCATCAAAATGACAGAGTGGTCTTCACACTACAAAATCATGTGTGCACACTACATCCTCACACTACAAAATGATTGAATGCATGTTCATTCTCTGATACCATTCAGTATGCTGATTCAGCAGTACAAGCAGTTCAATTGAATGGTACCATTATGCCAATTACAGTTTGGGAACTTTCTGATACCACCTCATATGATTTGGGTTTCATTCAGTCATCAAACTTATAATCATGCTCAATTTTTTTTAATCAAAAATAGAAACAGAAGATATAATTTATATTTTGATATTGATATTTTCTATTGAAAACAAACTTCACTCGTCACTACCGGTACATATAAAGTCTAATCCAGCAACTTCAACCTTTAAATTTATTTAAAGGTTTAAGTTTCGTTGTTTGTACCGGAAATTTAAAGTGACATTCCATTAACGAACCTGAAGAAGATCTCGATGGAGATTCGAAAACGTTAGTTTTTTCTGTTAATTTTCGTCGTTTGTACCGGAAATTTAAAGGTTGAAGTTGCTGGATTAGATATTTTCTATATTACAACTAGAAAAATGAAAATACATTATATCATTTTAATGCATAAATTTATAAAATACATTTTGTTATCACTGAATGTCAGAATTGAAGTTATGATAAATGGATTATACATGTTATAGTGAAATACAAGCAATCATTTATTATATCATTACAATGCTCGGCTGTAATTTTTAATCATGTTTTAATTTTTAAAAAATTACATGACCTTCGGTTCAGACTGGAAGTTTGTACATAATTAATTAAGTAGCAATCAGATATGAAAAGTTTAAGAGACTGGAGGCCCTAAACTTTCTATATCTGGTCTCTATTTTCATCTATCTAACTCCATTCTCCATTCTTTAGTAAAGAACAAATATATGACAGTGGGAATATATAGGTCTGCAATTTCAAATTTGCAATTCAATAAGTGCTCTCTTTGTAATCATTTATGAATAAATTTGAATTTTCTGAGTATTTTAGAAAAATGTTTATAGCTTGTTTCTTCTATAAATTTATTTAAATAAATATAGAATTAGAATACAGAATTATATAATTGCCCATTATATAATTTGATTGTCTGTTCTAAAATTACTGTATTTTAACATATTATAGTATTAGAAAAAATTACAAAATAATTAACAAAAAATAATTAAAGTATACTATTGGAGATAAAAACTTTTAATAATAAATTTCAAATATCTAACACTCTTATTTATATAATATAGAAAGTAAGATACTAAAGAATAATAAAAGAGATTACCAAATAAGTTTATCTCAAGTTGAAGACTTAAATACAGGAGAAGAGATATATGAAGTTTTAAAACGTTCATCTGAAGATGGAATTTCTGAAGTAAGTTTAAATTTGTTCAATTATCATTTTATGTCTATTAAATTGAAGGAAACTATTATGTATTAATATATTTATTTAGTTGTAGATTAATTTATCATCATTTTTCTTTAGAAACAAAATCATGTTAAATTTTATACAGTAAGAAATAGTAGTTAAAGAAAAGAAATGGTGTAATTTTTATCAAATGCATTATTAATATTTTGATATACATTAGTGCCTCGTATAACGTATGCCTCGAATAACGGACGCTGCGAACAACGGACTTTCTGTTTGGCCGTTACGTGACTCAAGCAACGGACTGGCTGCAAACAACGGACTTTCCGGCATAATTGGTGACTGCTCCATGGGTGCGTTCTTTAATAGCGGTCGCTCTGCGTCTCCACTACTACGGGAGTACGCTGCTGTTTGTAGGCATTTAGGAACGACGGTGAAAGAAAGAAAGATGGCAGCGCCCGCACTATCGATATGTATCGTGATGGAGGAATCTATAATTCTAAAATATGAGCTTTTAAAGGCAAAAGAAGGGTCCCAATTGTAAAATTTAGCCATAAAATGGATTATTTGTTGAAAGAGCATTCAAAATAGCCTCGAAAAAAATTCGTAAAGACACTTACGCGTGCGCTAACTCGCGCTTTCACAATTTCTAAATTTTCATTCATAAAACCACATAATGGACCCGGAAACGAAACTATCTGAGCCATGGAGGACGCCATGTTGCTTTACACCGTAAACTACTGCTACAAGCGGCCGTTTTTGCCGTTCGACGGCGCGCACTCCCACCGGAATTTAGGAACGCGTTCCACAGGAATTTTAAAACGGATGTTGCTCGCGCAGAGTTACACGGAGGAATAAAAGAACGCACCCATGTTTATTTTTTTAATGATACAGTGCGGTTATTTTATGCTGCGGAACGAATTAGATGTTTTAACATGTATTTCTATGGGAAAATGCGTTTTGTATAACGGACGTGCACCTGGAACGGATTAAGTACGTTATATGAGGCACCACTGTATAGGCCTACTATAGCAGTTGTGACTTGTGCAACAATTTCAAGGCAGTCACATTGAATTTTTAGAAATAAATAGGTTTTTATAAATTTGAAATCTATCAAATATTTTTTTTAAATAAACTCTACACACAAAAAAGTTCTAAATGCCACTGATTATGAACTTCAGATAGAAAAATTATCATCAAACAAACTACAGAAAATTTCCCGTTAAATGAAATATTTATTTTCATTATATGATTATAATGGAAATAAATATTTTGGAAATGAAAATATTATCATCATCTATATGCTTATTTTAAGCTTGTTATTATTTTTATCATATAGATTAAAAAGTTAAATAAGTTATAATTTGTAAGCATTTTTTTTATTTTTAATTATTCAAATTAAATATTTCAAATGCAATTTGGAGTTAATAAATTTTAAATTGAATTTTGACCAACCTATGCAAAAAAGTTTGTCATCACTGCACTGAGTGTCAATTATTTGAAAATTGATTCAAAGTCAACTTCAGAGAGTATTAATTTCAAAAATCATGAAGATTTTACATAATTACTATTGTCAGTTATTTTCTGTAGGATAGCTATTGAGCTATCTCATTATCAACACTGATGTTAAGTTTTATTTATTACAGTACAAATAAAAAAGCCTCACAGACTTCTAATGCATCAAATATTTCACTACTACTGTGCATGAAGTATTTGATGCATTAGTAATAGTGTTTGCATGGTTAGAAATACAACCTGAATCAAATTTTTCAACTCTCATGACAATCAAGCATGCCATGGATTTAGCAGAATTAAGAAAAAGAAAGATAAAGCAAAATAAGTAACTTCTTTAAAAAAAAACTGATAAACAATTTTTATGTGGTTAATGAACTTTGTTTAATATTAATTTTATTGTTATGTATTTTTTACTGTGAATTCAAGGTTTAATTAACACACTGTAGATTGCAATGAAAGTCTACTGCTTGTTTTTAATAAATTAGACAAGTTTTAATGTTGTTTCTTCTTATTCATATATATTAAATTTATATTCGTTAACCTTTTTCTACTATCATACTAGAATTAAAATTAATATTTTAACTTTATTTAAAGTATTTATCTTTTTAGTTTTTCTTTACCAACTATGATTGGTTATCTGAAAAAAATTGGCTATCTGAACCTGCTCCATGCCAATTATTTTGATTAATCAATGCTTTATTGTATTCAGATTGCAAAAATAATAATTTCTTAATGATTTGTTTTAGCTGTAAATAGATTTTGCCATTAATCACTATGGTCATAAATATTTATCTTTTGACATTTTTCTTAATTATTTTTATTAAATTTCTTTATTTCTTATTACATTATATCTATTAAATTTTTGTAATTAGAATGTAAGAGTTAAAATTTATCTCTAACATAAACTACAGAATTAGAGTTTACTTACATATGTGCATATGTATTGTGAGTTATATTTCATTTAAGTATCATGTGTATATTATTTGAATTAATTTGTATTATATTGTCTTTGCTTTTTATAATTTATTTTATTAAAATAAAAACTGTTTTGGCAGCTTATTTAAATTTATAATTTCAGGCAGATTTAAATGCTCGTCAAAGAAATTTATTATATGAATATAAAGATAAACTTCAAAATAAAAATCAGGCACAGTTCCAAGAAATGATGAAAAAGAAAATTGATGAAGCTTTGGAAGAAAATAAGGTACCTTAAATATTGAAGTCTATTTTATTATTTTTATTTTTAAGCTAAAATAATTTTTAATATTAGTGTTGAATTTCATAACAGTCATATTGTTATAAACTTATACTGAGTAATGTAATAAATTTTTAGTATTTCTGATTCAATATTACAGCAATATCTGATTCAATATTACAACAAAAAGTTTTTAAATTCTGATATAATTATTAGAAATTTATTATAAATGTAAATATGCATAGATTACTGATAATTCTTTGTTTATTACAATAAATTAAGTATCTTGATTGGATATTCTTCTGATTTTTGATCAAACAGAATTTGTCATTTAATCTATATTTAAGCAGTTCAATTACTAGAAACATGATTGTTAATATACATAGAAGGAAGAAGTATGAGATATTTAGTCAATTTGTTGATATCTACTAATATAACATAAAAGTTATTTGTTACTGATTGTTTTCTAAAAGATAAATAAATGTGAATAATTTTTTTATTTCATAAAAAATTTTAAATATTTATATCACTATTACCTACAAGAAAAAAAAAACAAGTACCAGTAACTATACACAAATCATGCAATCTCCTCGTGAACATTTTGAAGACTTTTAAAAAGCTGAAGAATTAAGACAAAAAGTGACCTATGAAATATTTTAATCAATAAATAGCTGATATTTTTTATGGTTGCATGGGTTTGATATATAAATATTTTTATTGTTATATTAATAATAATATGTACTGTTCACTGCAATAACGTAAAATTATCAAAATTAGCATATTATAAATCTTTCTTAAAAGAATTGCAATATGGTAAACTTTCACATAACACATGAAATAGTTAAGTGTAGTCAACTTGAAATTTGACTGATGGTGACATTATGGATAAACTCTTGCCGTCTTGTCTTGTTATTTTTTCTAGCTCTTCCGAGGTCAGGCTGCTCGTCTCATTGACATGGATACATGGGTTTCCATCTTGTTTTTTGTCTTCTTCTTCTTGCTTCCTCCACCTTGCCTAGCATATCTTTTTGCATCCTTTGTCTATTTATATTTTGGATTTAAAATATGACAATCTCTGCTTGCATATTAACTCCTCAAGCATATATTTTAGCTTGATCTGGTCTATGACCAATTTATTTGTTTGGCAGTTTATGGTAGTTTCAATAGATGTCTGCAAACCCAGAGCTTGATTGCATCAATTTATTTTTATTCTCTTGTTTTCACAGTCCAGTTTTTGCAACTGTACAGCATCATGGTAAAGACCATAACACTATGGTCTTGTTGTCTAGTTTGATTTTTATTGCTGTGGATATTCTTGTCTGATATGTCCCTGTCCACATTACTTTTTTCACATGTGTCATGGCCTTTCTTCCAAAGGATATTCTTCTCCTTACTTCCTTGGCATACTGTCCTTTTCTATTATAGTGCCAAGATAGATGAAGCTGTTGATAACCTGAATCTTGTCCCCACCAACCCTAAACTTATTTGAGTCAACACTCAACATAAAATTTTGCCTTATTTATGTTTAATTCTGTCTTTTCACTTTCTGACTATATTCTCTTGATAACAAGATCTAATCTTTCTTTGCATCTTGCTAACAAAGTGGTATCATATGCATATCTTAAGCTGTTGATATGCTGGCCTCCTATATTGATTCCAGCTGACATCTCATCTAACTTTGCCTCCCTGAACATAAATTTTCTGTATAGGTTGAACAAATATGGGAGATAATAGACAATCTTGATGCCCTTTTTTTCTAGTGTTAAACTAACAAGAAAACTTATGAATATACTAAATACACGTTGTATATAATTGATAATTTATAATAATACCATTGGCCCAATGGTATAACCTGAATGTGTTTATTTTAATTAATGTTAACTTATTATTATTAAAAATTAAATCTTCTACCATAAGCTAGAACTTTTATAAAACTATATAGAAAAAACACACCTTTTCACATGTTTCATCCACTTCTTAATAGTTCTAACAAATATTTTTGGTTTAATTTACAAGTCTTCTTCAGGTTAGAAGCCATTCTATTAAGAAGGAGTTATGCTGTGTTTTAAAATGGAACAGTTCAAAGTTTCTTTGAGGTTATTTAAATTTTTTATGTTATAACTTGAGATTTATAAATTTAAATAAAATTATTTATTTAAAATATAAAAGAACCTCTAATAAATACTAAGCACATGGATGCAATTAATAAAAAACTATTAATTGTTTAAGTACATTTAGATAAAAATGCTTGTCAAGCTTGCAATATGCTGAGGCTTTCTCTGTTGTTAATGCAGGGCCCTTGGCTTGCTGCTTTATATATGTCAATGATTTCAATTATTCTTAATTTTTGCACATAAAATATTTTTCTTAATAATTTTGCATCTTCCCAACATGGAACACCCTAGGCTTGCTTGCATATTGGGCTAAGGCAGTGTTATAGTTTCCTTTAAGGATGCCATATTTTGTTTTTATTCTAGCCTGAATCAATCTATTAGTTGAGCCTCTATTGGTTAAGCATCTAATAAGATAATGAATTACAACAGAATTAAAATAATTTTTTAAAGATTTAATATTTTTTATGATATATTTATTTAATTTGTAAAATATAAATTTAATAACATGCTAATTTATTATTTTAATTATACTTAAATAAATAAATATATAACTTATATATCCTATATATCTCTACCTGTACCTAATTTATTTTTATGTTATAATATTTTAAATAATTTAATTATGTATTAATTAAGAGCTTATTTATTTAGCTAATTCCAGAAAGAGTTTCTGTACCTTTGTTAAAAGTGCTTTTGGCTGGAATATCTGAAGAAGATAGACAAAAGAAATCTGGTATTTATTTTGATTTAAAAAGTATTTTTGTTTAGAGAAATATAAAATGTGATTTTTGAATTAGATTTCAAATTTAATTATAAATTTTAAAGTTATATTATGTTTTTATCATGTTTCTTTTTCTACAGAAATGATCTTTTCTTCTGGAAATAAGCTTAAAACATCAGTGTAGAATTCAAAACTGCTAACATAAACTGGTTTTATTTCAAAAGAAAGGTCATCATGCTATTGAATTTTATTAAATGTTATTTATTCTGTTTATAAGAATAATATTAATTAAAAACATTACAACAGACCTGTTTATTATAATAATAATAACTCTCCCGTGGTCACCACCTGGTCGTGGTGGGAGAGCCCAGTAATTTTACTGATCCATAGGGCAATGCAGGCTGGAGCACAAGCTCCTGGTAGGGACACCCATGCCAGTAAGGTCTATGGGGAGAAATGAAGCTAAGAGTGACCACTCCCACATTCTGTGGAGATATTCATCATGGTAATAACTAGATCAAAGTGTGATACCGGCTCGGACGTCGCCCGGGTTAACAAGGTCCGCGTTCGTGGGTTAGGCAGAGGCTCACGTTCGAAAAATAGGTCACAGTCTCCCTTGGTTACCGGTGGCGAAAGCAGCACCGGCCCAAGCATGGCTACTGCAATGCCCTCAACAGATGTGAGGAACCAACCCAGCCTTGGTGTTTCTGTGGCAATGCATCCACAGACCACAAAGGCTGGAAAACCACGCCAACGGATGAAATGGACAGTAGAAATGAACGAGTTTATCATCCGTACTTATTACACATCACAAAACTCGAAACAAACATGACAGCATACAGACAACAACTACACCATAGATTCACACAACAGTATCCTCACCTCACTGTCACCGAACAAAGGGTTGTTGATCAAAAAAGAACAATTATACACAACAACCTTATTCCACAAACAACACTTGAACTTATCAAACAACAGGTTGCTGATCAAATACATCAACAGACAGAAACATCTAACATTAATGAAGATCATGTAACCTGTCAGGATAATCCAGCAACAAGCATTGATAATAACACACATACAACAATTACCACTAATGATACTACAGACACTTCCTCATCCATCACTGATAACATAGACTTGGATTTAGTTAATACACTCTCACTTATATTTCAGGAAACACTCACTAAATATACAGGCACAGATCCCACACAAAGACCACGAATACCAAAAATCAACACGTCAAAGGAAGTAGGAAAAACACTAAATTATGTAAACACTCACTTAATACCACACTACATTCATTCAATTTCTACACTCGCAGACATTCATACATTAGTTTATGCTGGGGCAGTCACAGTAGTGACACACCATGGACTGAAAGTACAGTCACAGACAAATACACAGAAAACACAATACTATCACAAGCCTGCCTGGCAGAGAAGAATAGAAATACAAATAAATGACATTAGACAGCAATTAGGCAGGCTGACACAATACACTAAAAGCAACATAACACCCAAATTAAGAGAAACAGCTCAAAAACATTTTCAAGAAAATAAAAACGCACACAAAACATGAACATCACAACACACACATTACAGAATACATTGATACACTAAAACAAAAACTTGCTGCCAAAGCACGTAGACTCAAACGATACAAAACATGTACACTACGAAAACAACAAAATAAATTATTTACAAACAATGAAAAACTCTTTTACAGACAAATTAATAACAAAGCAAACACTGATACACAGCACAGTGGCACACCAACAGAAGAAGAACTCACAACATATTGGTCTTCTCTTTGGTCCAGTGCTGTCACGCACAATGCTGAAGCAGGCTGGATCGAGGAGGAGAACAGAAACTTACACAACATACCAACTATGCCCTGTGTTGAAATAAGCATACATGATTTCCAATACACTGTTAACAGAACACACAACTGGAAGACACCTGGTGTAGACAACATTCACAATTTCTGGTACAAAAAGTTTACATCACTGCACCAGGAACTAGCTAAACACCTAACACACATCATCATCAATCCACAAGACATGCCAAATTTTCTTACTCAGGGCATCACCTACATGAAACCTAAAAACAACAATACCACAGACCCCACACAATACAGACCAATTACATATCTTCCAACACTCTACAAATTATTGACATCCTGTATCGCAAACAAAATATACAAACATGTTGAAGAACACGACATTCTAACGGAACAACAAAAAGGTTGCCGTAGAAATCACAGGGGATGCAAAGAACAGTTACTCATAGTTTCAGTCATTTTACGGCAAGCACACAAACAACACAGAAACATACACATGGCATATATAGACTACAGAAAAGCATTCGACAGCATTCCACACAGTTGGATGCTACATATTCTACACATGTACAAAATACATCCATCACTCATTGCATTCATCCAAAACACAATGCAGCACTGGGGAACAACACTACATTTCAAGATTCATAACACTTCCACACAAACAAACCAAATTTTTATCAGGCGAAGAATTTTTCAGGAGATTTGTTGAGTCTTCTCTGGTTCTGCCTAGCCTTGAACCCATTATCCAACATATTAAACAACACACAATATGGCTACAATATCAGACATGAAAAAACAACACAGTTTACACTGTCACATCTCATGTACATGGATGACATAAAACTTTATGCATCCACACAAAAACAACTTCATCAACTCCTACAAATCACACATTCATACACCAAGGACATACAAATGGAATTTGGCCTAGATAAATGCAAAACAGTTCACATAGAAAAAGGAATCCTGAAGAAAGAAGATTTTGCACTTGGAAATGGAGGCGTTATTGAATCCTTGGAAGAGGGCGAGTTCTACAAGTATTTAGGATTCCAACAGGCCAAACTAACAGAACATACACAAATAAAGCAAAGATTAATTAAAGAATACCAAAGTAGGTTAAATGCTATTCTCAGAACACAGTTAAATGCAAAACACACAGTTAAAGCAATAAACACATAAATTATGTCATCCCAGTACTCACATATTCTTTTGGAGTTATACATTGGACTCACACAGATCTTGAGCAACTCCAAATGAAAACAAGAACTACACTTACTAAGCATAAACAACATCATCCTAAATCTGCCACAGAAAGATTAACCCATCCACATAAAGATGGTGAACGTGGCCTGATTGACATAGTTAATTTTCACTACAAACAAATACAGTCATTGCGAGAGGTTTCTACAAAAAACAAGAAACATCAAGTTACATAAAGTGGTAACTCTAGCAGACTCAAATAACACACCATTAAACTTATGGTCACATTATATGGACACAACACAACATATAAAAAGCATAGACACCATTAAGCAATCATGGGCTCAAAAGGCACTCCGTGGCAGGCATCCTTACAATCAGGCACAATTTTGTTGACAAAACTGTGTCAAGCAGCTGGTTAGCTTGGGGATGTCTCTGGGGAGACGGAAGGATTCATTATTGCCATACAGGATCAGGTCATAAATACTAAAATTTACAGAAAACACATACTCAGAGATACAACACTCACAAATGACATATGCAGAAAATGTCACATCATGCCAGAAACTATACAACATATCACTTCTGGTTGCAAGCTCTTGGCACAGACAGATTATTTACACAGACATAATCAAGTAGTAAATATAATACACCAAGAGCTTGCAAACAAATACAAATTATTAGACATCTACAAATCATACTACAAATACATTCCACAGACAGTATTGGAAAACAACATGCACACAATGTACTACGACAGAGCCATAATCACAGATAAAACAATTTACCAGAACAGACCAGACATCACATTTATTGACAAACACAATAAAATCACATACATAAAGACAAATCCATTCCAAACACTCACAATGCACAAAATACATGCACTGAAAACATTAGAAAGTTATAAAAATAACTTAAAATTAAAATAAAATTTGTTTATTTTTGGTTGCGTGTTCCCCTATCCCTATTTACTCCATGTTAAAATGACCTCGTTTAACACAGAACCCAGAAACTCGCCCAGGAAGTAAGGCATCTGTGGAGAATGGATAAAGTGCTTATTGTACCTGTCGTTCTCTCCTCTAGAGGTGTGATACCACACACACAGTTTCTTGACGGAAATTTTTATTATTTTATTTCTTTTTGAAAATGCAACCACATTTTTATAACATTTTTAAATTTATTATAAAATAAATAATGTTAACATTGAAATATATCTAAAAAAATATGAAAAACAAAGGAAAGTATGTGTATAAAATGACAATAAGACTTCTATTTAACTACTCAACCAAGACAATTCAGAAAAACATTTTAAATGCAGTTTATTAATTTGCAAATTTTCCATGCAGAAATGAGTGAATATTTTATTTTAATTTAAGTTCATCCAGTAAATAGTGTTGAAAAGAGTTTAGAAATAAAAATGTATTTTCTTCTTTGATTCTCTTTTAAAGCTGTTTCATTTTTTCATTAAAATCAAAACTGTGGTTTGTTAACTGAGACTAACAAATTTGTATACCTGTGTAAGTAGGCAGTGACATAACAGAAATAAAGTAAATATTGGTTCCTCGTTATGTCTTACATTCATAATATCTATGTATGCTTAATCTTGTTTTAACCTAGCATTCAGATATTGAATGTTTCAATTTCACTTTTAAAACACAGGATCTCTCTGCAACTTGGTGAATTTCCCAAATTTTTGTCCATAGTCTTCGTTGAGATGCTACTCCATTTTATTGTAATGTTTTTGTGGCTATTGCTGTAATATTATTTTTTTACTGCAAATTTCCCAATGACTGCTTTAATTTCTCTCAAACTTCATTTGCTTATTTGAACATATTCTGTTTTTTGTTATTAATTTATTACAGATTTAAAAGATAATTAATTTTATTATTGTTTTTGCTTATTTCAGCTGCCTGTATATTAACTGTGTGGTCTCCATCAGAAAAATCTTTACAAATGTTAACAGAAGGAAAAGTACTAAGGATATTTAATTTAATTCCTGGTACTAAACGGTAGGCATTATATTTATATTTTTTAAAATTAGTGCAGCAATTTTATTTTAACATCAAAGCAGTGTATATCATTATTCATTTTTATGGCCTAATTAGTTCTTGAAATTGTTGTTAAGCAAATCATCATAAACCTAGTCATTTTATTTCCCATAGACTCAATGCAATAAATTAAGATTATACTATTGGAAACACAGTTTAAACTATAATATCATACTCTGAGATAACCAATAAAAAATATGGTGCTTTGATATAATATTTCATAGTCATGATAGAAAATATATACAGTCATAAAAACTGGGAATAATGAAATAGGCCTCTGCTTCACAAAATCAAAGAAAAGAATTTAATAGTTTTCTTAAAATATGACTATGTTGTTCACATGTTGCTTTCTGTTCAGAATTGGTTTTTTAGTATTCAATAATAATTATTTTGAATAAGTTGTGATAAATTAGAAAGCTGATTTATCTCAAAATATTGTACTGTAATGCCAGAAAAACTGCTGATGCTCTCACATGAAAAAAGTTTGATTTTATATTTATATATAATCTATATAACATATAATTATATACAGCAAGTTCTCATTTAACAACATTGATAGGTTCTTGGAAACTGTAACATTAAGTGAAAATAATGTAAAAATAAATTAATTTTACTTTAGGCTAATATAAACAAGATTTTATTTGGTTGATATTATTCTAATTGGATCATGTTTGCAACCTCCAGCATTTATTTTCTACATCGTAAAATCAATTTTACTGTTTATAAAGAAAATTCAACAACAATAATTGTAAATGATTACAAATGTGGCTGCTCACCTTTCTAAATATTTAAAATTTATGTGTTTTGATTATTTTAATTCTCAACATCTTTCCTTTGTTCTTGTCTTCCCTGTCTAATCTTTCTTTTGTCAACGTGGGGGTTATGTTCCAAGAAACATCAAGAACAATAAAGAGGACAATGACGGGTCCAAAGGGGAAAGAGTAACTGGAGATTCTTAAGAGGATGCACGGAGGTCCAGTCAGTCAGAGAAAAAACAGAACAAGAGAGTGAAGAAGGTTAAGCTTCGGTGAGTACTGTGTAGCTCGATGGGATATAAATTTTATTAGTGCTTCTTTCTGAACAAGAGACTTTTGATTATCACTAAGTTGGATAAGAAACAGATGAAAGATGAAAAATCAGAAAGCTAGAAGAATTCAAGAACCCCATCTCACAAGCGAGGAAAAGTATTCCTTGACAAAATCCTGGGTATTTTTCCTATTGATATTCCTATCTGTATCTTTCTAATTTCTTATTCTACTTTCCTATTATTTAGATCGTAAGGTAGTTTTAAGGTAATATTAATTTCAGGTTACTTCTGTTATACATGAAATGTTTTTCTTTCTTTTTGGTCTGTAATCATGTGTACTTCCAATGCGGGAAAATTTCACTGGTATCCAACCTTAGTTGGGATCCCGACAAAAGATCCTGCAACACTTGTTTTGTTCTGTGAATAAAATATATTAATTGTATCTGTTCAGTATTTGTGTTTTGGTATTACACTCTGTAGCCTATATTGCTTTCATCAGCATTGTATCAACACTCAATTGTCACACAAATGTACTTGTATCTTTCCTTCATGATGATATAACAAAATGACATTAAATGAGGACTTGCTACCCATATATATATATATCTGACCTATGTATCATTCAAATTGATACATATGTGAAATCCGTGGATTTAATGCAGTTGTCGAAAAAAGTGTAAACAATTCCAATAGAAAAAACGCTCTTTGTGTGGATTAGATCAGAGTCACCATTTGTGATAACAGTTAGATGGGAGAGTTGACACATAGGTGTCAAGAATGCATCGTTATTGTCAATATATGATGATCATGTGACTCCTTTCCTATGACAGTCGAATAAAAGCTTGAGCTCGGAAGCTCTGGCCGATCCAATGGAAGTTATACTTGTCCAGGTGATACATTCATCTCCCAGCTCAGTGAAAGGAGAGGACTCCGGTAGAAGACAGATCACGGCTTTGAACTTCCATACAGCTCACCATATCTACTAGAACTACGATTCCTATGAACCATTCGACGCATACCGTTCGTTTCCTCATACAGATATTTTTGTTAGAGCATTTTGAACTCTCTCTCTCGCTACGAGAATATGCTTAGTTATTAGCTGCCCTTATATATATCTAGTTGTTAATCACATTTAACCGAATATAGCCTTGTAGACCTTGTTAACCTTAGATTTTAATAAATGCTTTGTTTATTTGTTTAACCTGACTCCTGACTATCTAACAACGCCTGTCAACTTACCCCACATGACTTCTCCACTCGAAATTTCACAGAGATTGGGTTTAAACAACCTGTGCCAATTAAGTGGTTAATAGGACATCCCCTATAGCCCCCGGCTTATCTCACACATATGTAACTTGTAAATTCTACAATTTTATTTTATTATTACCTTTATTGACCTTGTTCTTCTATTTAATTATATTCAGATGTACTTTATGTTCTATTTTCTCTTACAAATAGATCAATGCATTTACTTCTTGATCTAGTTTGGTTTTGAAATGTAGTTCAACAAACTGAGGTTCTGTTAATACATATTTGTTTTGGACACTTTTTGATTCCAGCTTGTAAATCACTTGGTTATTCTCTTCTGTTTCTCGGCTTTTCTGATTGTGATTCATACTGATCCATAGCATGTGATAACTTTTTGTCTTTTTTAATGAAAGTATATTTTAAAGAATTTATAGAACTATAGATAATTTAAATCTTATTCAGTATAAAATTAAAGATAAAAAAAGAGGTTTATTTATAGATAATTGGCAAAAAAATCTCCGGTTACATAGAAAAAAAATGAGAGACAGTATTGACAAGCTAATTAAAGCAAACCAGATTTATATGTTTCTACATTCTACAATATTTATTAAGAGAATGTAAAAGAGAAATCTTAAAGTTCTAAAATAGAAATATAAAAACAAATATAAAACTAAGTACAAGTAAAGTAGATAAATTTTTAAAATTTAATCTGATTGACAATAAGTTTCCTGAATAAAAGATAGCATTGAGCTTACTATTTATCAAAATAGTAAGCTCAGTGCTTTATTTATATCATTAAATTATATAAATTTTATTTAAATAGTTCTTTTAATTAAATAAATTTATAACATCAAAGTGTTTTTCAGGAATTGGAAAAGGCAAATTCAGTTAAACAGCACAAAATCAACTGATTATGAAGAAATAAAAAATAGTTCTGATATAATAAAATCTTTTTATATTCCCAGAAAGGTGAGTTGTTATCTTAAAATGAAATCATAATATAAATTTTAGTAAATGTTAAATTTAGTTCATGGCTTTCCAAGAATGCATGGATGGTAAAATATAAATTCTGTTAATATTTGAAATGTGTTTAGTTGGATAGATAAATCTGTAAACTTTTAGAGAAATAAAAAAGATTAGATATTTAGATTATATATTAGAATATATTAGATTAAAATTTTCATGAAAATTATCCAGAAAAATATTTGTCATCTGTTTAAAATGCAGAATCAAAATAAAACAAGCAATTATTTATTGTGACATCATCACAATGCTGGGCTGCATTTTTAATTAATTTAATCTACATATATAAATGAGGATGTATGTTTGTTTGCTATACACTCCTAGGCCATTCGACCAATTTCTGCGAAACTTGGCAGTTACGTTTACATCTAACTTAGATAATGTAATGTCATACATCTTACCCCAAAATATCTATTGAATTTCTGTAAATCTATAAATTTCTATCTACATTCAATTTGCTGATTTACACACAGTGCCATCTATTGACAAAAAAATTAACAAAATCATAAACTAAATATAATACTTACAAAAAAGGATATAATTTTAAAAAAATATATATTACACAGTTCTACTAACTTAACCAGTTATTTACGTTATTTAGCTTATCACACCAGTGAATATGAACACACAAATTTCTTGAATTTATAATATATATTTAAGTTTTTTGAATACAAAGAGATTTTACAATAATTAAAACTAATATGTATAAAATGTATAAAATACACCCAAATATATTTTATACATATTAGTTTTAATTACTGTAAAATCTCTTTGTATTGAAAACTTAAATATATATTAATTCAAGAAATTTTTGTGTTTATATTCACTGATGCAATAAGCCCTAACATAAATACTAGTTTAAGTTAGTAGAAATGTTTAATAGAATTAAGGGAAAAAGCAAAAAACAATACAGCACTCGATATTACATTCACTTAATTACTGTGACAATGATGTAGACATGCTATATTGTTACTGGGACAAGTAGCATATAGCACTTGCCACTTGGATTTTTTAATTTCTGAATGATACTTTCTTAACCTGTCCCATGTTGTTTCCGAATATTTCTGTGTTGACCTCATTTGACCTGCCCTGGCGACCCTGAATATATTCGTCTCTGCATTGGAACGTTTTTGATACTAGATGTTGCTATGCATCGTAATTTTTATATTAAAACAAACTTTCAAAATATAACTTTTTGCTTTTAATATTTTTAATATATTTATTTTGCTTGTGCAAAATAATAAAAATAATTTTTAACGATACAGTAGCCATGATTATTATTTAAAAAAAAATTTTTGTTAGATTTAACATTGACAAAAATTCAACATGGTGGCTACATGCAACATAGACAAATTTCAACATGAGATAGGTTAATAAGTGCCCTCCAGTAACTAAATGGATCAAACCACTGAACACACCAGTAGTTAGTTTGTCGTGGGTTTGGACATGGCTAACAAGCTGGCCACGTGCAGTTTTCTGGGTTTTCTTCAAATAGGTGTTGCATTGCCGTAACCAAATAAACCAAACTAATTCTTACAAGCGATTATTTACTGTGAAATTGTCAAATTCCGGGTAATTTTTTTGTCAGAATGTTCTCAATTCTTTTTATGGTGTCTGTACATCATACTTTTCCTGTTAACAATAGGGTCATGTCAGTCATCTATCTAACTCTGATCAGGGGAACTTTTGAGTCAAAGCAACATGACTTCTGGTCCAAATCAGAAGTTCATATATAGTTAATCTGGACCTCTTGCCCTAAGCTTTCCATATTTGGTCTTAATTTTCATCTATCTAACTCCTTTCTCAAGATTAAGGAAAAACAGACAGTCAGAGGGAAGACAATGGAAATTTATAGGTCTACAGTTATTTCAAATTGCAGCCCAATAATTTTTCTATAAACGTGATATTTACGAGAACATACTTTCCACATAGTTTATAAAATCTGTTGCAAAAATATAAACACTGTTATCACATAAAAGCAATTATTCTTGCCTTTTTACAAGATATTTTTTATTTAAATAAGTTTTATATGAAGTCTTTTGGATGTTAAGGCTAGCAACTACGATCAGAAGCAGCCATCACAACCTGTCTAACATGGATCACTTTTCAAATATTAATAGTAGACCAATATTAATTAGTAGTCATTGATCTCTCTTTCAGGAGGAGGATATCCTCAACAACTACTTTTGGCTGAATTACTTCAACTGCCTTCTTCAATAGTTTCTTCTTTCTATCAGACCAGTGGTATGATGGCATTTGAATAGGAAAATTACTTAATATAAGGTTATTGGTGAGCACAAAATATGTTTTAAGCAGTTTTTGAGAGTGCCAAGTTTAAATATTTGGTCCTTTTTTCCAAAATTTGATTTGTTGACAGTGTAAAGCCCCAGTAGACCTAGGTCTGTTAGGCAAGAGTGGAGGGTTAAGGCACAAATGAAATACTTTAAAGTTTGTGAATATTCAGTAACAAAAGTTTAGTCATAGATTATTTACAAAATTTTATCTATTCTAAAGCATGAGAGGAACAGAAACTTATATCTTTTGTACAATATTCGATGTTATATACACTATACATCAAGTAAAGTTATAGTTAGTACAGTTTCATTCCATATATGCAGATTACGTGCAATTTTTACACATGTTTCATGAAAGAACATGATAATCAAATATGATGACAAAAATAATGGTCTTACTTAAGTCTTTTGATGTTTCTTTTGCTGTCTCTTGCACTTATTTCATAGATGTCAAACGTATTCAATATGATGGAACTGGATTTCTATTTCTTCATTCCAAATACACTTGTGTTATTTTTTCTTTTGTCTGAACTGGCACTCCTACATGGCCTTAACTGTTGAACCAACTCAAAGAAGGAACTAGAATATGCTGAATTGGACAAGAGTTGGAACTTTTATACCTCCTGTCATTGGGTATGACAAGTAAACACGTTTTCTTGGTTATCGACCAATCAACAAGTACGACAGGTAACACCCGTCATACTTGTTGCAGTACAATACTATGGAATGAAACGAAAAATACAATAAAAAACCTGACATGATGTGTGGAATTCAGAATAAACGAAAAAATTAATAAGCATAATGCTTGGGCACTACAACAGATTACCATTTGATATTTGGCTGTGAATGGTATAGTTTCATAGAGTTAACATTAGGAAATATTATGATATATGAAAAATTTAAGATATATTTTCTATTCCTGTCTACTTGATCATTGAATTTGTGCCATATCATACCATCTGAATATCACAATAAACATGATGATGATAGGCTGAAATAATCCAACTCTTTATACGGTTTTTGTTTTAATGTTTGTTATATTATAGTATTTGATTTATATAACAAGAAAGGTTATCTTACATAAGAGTTTATCACACCAAGTGACCAATCTAATGCATTTTAAAATTCTTTATTCCTCCACAGTACACAATTTAAAGAATTTTTAAAATGTGTTAGATTGATCACTTGGTCTGCTAAACTCTTATGAAAAATAACCTTTGTAATTATAAATCTAATATAATACTAATATAATATAATAGAAGGGTTAAAAGTATGAAATATTTTAATAATCTTAATCTTTGCTGTTATTTTCTGCCCAAACAGTGCCGCTCATCTGCTAGTTTAAAATATATGCTCTCCACCTCAGATTAGTAGTGGCTTACCCCCTGTACATCATATTTTTCTTAACCAATAGAGTCATGATGGTCATCTATTAACTGCTTTCTGGGAAAGTTTTGAATTGAAATAACCTGACTTCCAGTATGCATTGGAAGTTTATATACAGGTGGCCCTTCACTTTCACACTTTCTACTTTTGCACAATTCGCTATTTTGCACATTTTTAAAAATTCAACTTTTTAAATATTTTTGTCCATATGAAAAAATTTGTTTCCATGCAGAATGCGCATGCACTATGAAGTGCAGTAGCTCACTCTACATTCTCAGACACACAATACTTCCTATAATAGCGGACTTCTCGGAATCGTAACTACTACTGTGTTGTTCCGAGCAAGAGGTCAAAACAATTTCAGTTTTGCATTAGGGTGTGTGTCAACATGTTATGTGTTTTGCCAATTTATTTGTTTATGTTTAAATATTTTGTTCTTATAAATTGATAAACGAAATTGAGAAATGGGGAAACTGCAGTGTTGATATGAACAAAAAGAAATTAAGGACTCATCAACTTCATACGATCAAGACAAAGATGGAAATAATTAAACGTTCTGAAAATGGTGAATCTTTTGTTTCAACTGGACATTTGTACAATGTAAACAGATCTACAATATGTTCAATTTTGAAAAATAAGAGTAAAATTAAGGAATACGTTCAAAATTGTGGAAATATATCTTTAAAGATTGTTTCCAAAAGATACAGCAGGTTATAGAAATCTCTATCAAGAAAAGAAAAAAGAGAGCAGTATTCAACTAACTCTTGACAAGTTTATAATGAAAACACCTGAAAGCACGTCTCGTTAACTTCATTATGTATACCTATTGGTAAATAAATAATTTAAAACAGTTTTTGGTGCATATTTTTTTACATTCCTCTACTTTCGAACATTCAACATTTGCGCACACTTTTAGGAACCAATTATGTGCGAAAGTCGAGGGCCACCTGTATAGTTAATTGGGGCCTCCTGGCCCTAAAGTTTTCATATGTGGTCTCATCTTTCATTTATCTAACTCCATTTGTGAGATTAAGGAAAGATGGACAGACAGTGGGAATTTATAGGTCTACAGTTTTTTCAAATTGCAGCCCAATTATTGAAAAATCAATAGATTTTTTTTAATTAAAGGAAATTTCTTAGTTTTAAAGCAACTGTTTTAATATTTATAATCAATAAAAATGAAAGCCTTTTTATCCTGTAAAAGCAAAAGCATTCACACTTTTCCAGAAAATAGGTTTAATGAACAAATATACAAATGCTTATTTTATAAATCTGCTTCGGGTTTAAACTACAAAATTCCAAAATTCTCTCATTGGAAATTAAGAGATTTAATACATCGAGTTTGTTTTGATGTATTAAATCTCTTAAGTTTTATAAATATGGTGTAAGTAAAATATCCTGAAGAGGGATTGGCATAGTTTCAATTCTAAATGCATCGTTTTCAATAAAGGGCAATTTTATCTGTCATGGTCTTTGTTTTATTTGGACTAGATGAGACTTTATTATAAACATAATATTAAGGTCTATGTTTAGTCTCAAGTTATTTCTGAAGAAAATGGTTAAATAAAGAAAAATAAAGAATAACCTTAACACGTAAAATAAAGAAAAACCTAAAGGTTATTAGCCACATACTTTTTTCTTGATGTTAACTGTACATTTTCCCATACTATTTAATCTACCAAAACAGACCACTTAATGAAGAAACACCTCTGCCTTTATAGCCTTTAAGCAAAGTGTTGCAATAAATGTATTTAGTTGCAACTCACAAACATAATGACCCTGACAATGCAGCAAATATTAATTTTCTTGAGATAATGCATGAAGTTTTATTGAACACCACTTTATGTTTAACTCTAATGAGCTATACATTTGTTTCTAAAAAATATCTAAATTAAATAAGTGTTAGACATATTTTTATAAATAAAAATTCAATAGTGTAAAAATCTTTAATAAATATAAATGAAAAGAAATATCTTTTGTTTATTTAATGCAATAAATACTTTCATCTCAGTTGTGAACCTTCTTTATTATTATTTTATTGCAGAATAATTTTATTCCTATTCAAACTATTGAATTAAGTAGTTTATAGTAAAACTCATAGTGTGTAAAATGTGTCTCCATTAAAAAATTTATCAAGCTAAACAATAATGTTTGTTTTTCTCTGAATTTTGGTGGTTTTATTTTTATAGTCAAAGGACATAATTCCTTAATAAATATGTTTATATTGACCAAATCTTTGCTTATTGAGATAAGTTTTTTCATTTTAAATACATTTTTTTTCTTAAAGTTACTTTTCTGGAAGTTACTTTCACTTAAGGTATTTGTATTTTCTTTTGAATTTATAGTAGTGTCATTTGAAAAACATTGCTTTTATAGTGAAAATTCTAAAACGTATTATTTATTTATTTATATATATTTTTTTAACTCTCTCCACCCTGTGGGTACTAAGGGAGCCTTTTAATCATATCCATCATGGGTTTGGCAGTCCATAATGGAGATGGATGGATAGTGAGACATGGGAATTGACATCTGAGACAGACTGCCCATGAAAAATTCCTAAGGTTTCTAATAATCCCATATTATGCTGGTAATGATATCTTTATTAGGTTGCAATTTTCAAATTGCAAACCTATAGATTTCCACTGTCATTTGTCTGTCTGTTTTTCCTTTGTTAATCTCAAGAACGAAGTTAGATAGATAAAAATTGAGAGTAGATACAGAAAGCTTAGAGGCCAGAGATCCCAATTAACTATATATGAATTTCCAGTTTAGACTGGAAGTTACATGATTTCAATTCAAAATTTTTTCCAGAATGGAGGTAGATAGCTGACTGGTATGACTTAATTGTTATCACAAGTTTAATGTACATGTTGAAACACACCTGAAATTGACATCAGATGGGCCTGGAGACCCAAATTAACTATATACAAACCTTTTGTTTGGACCGGAAGTCACGTAATTTTTTTAAAATTAAAAGACGATTAAAAATTGTAGCTGGCATTGTGACAATGTCACAATAAATAATTGCTCATTACATATCATTATCAATAAAATATTTGTTTTCTACTGTTCCTCTAATTTAGATAGTTTGTTTAATTTGTTTTTACAGTAGTTGTTTTTCTTAAATATTATTTTCACCTCATTAATACATATGATAGAAATGATAATATATTATTTATTATTTGTTAAGGTAACCAAATTTTCAGAAATAAGCAGTAAATCTGATTTTCAAGAATTTGATGTTGTGGGTACAGTTGTTTCACTAGTTTCCAATGAAAATAGTTTACAACAGATTGTTTATCTGGGTGATGATGAATTCTGGTTTCTTGCAATAAAATTTCCTAAAGGTGTTGATGTAAGTATTTTTGAAAATATCAGCTTTATGGATAAAATAAATTACAAGCATAAAATAAAGTAAAAATTTTATAGGCTTTTGGTTTAGAGGATATGTTATTACCTGGGCAATTTGTAGCTGCTAGCAATCTTTCTAACATTTGCAAAGATGATCATCAAATTTCTACTGCTATGGCTACTGAATTATCATTATTTTCTACTTGTCCAAGAAGTCCAATAATGAAAGAAGCTATGGATCATTTAAAGACATCAATACAAGTATTTTAATCAAATTTTATAAAGCTCATTTTTAACTTAATTAATTTTTAACATTAATATTTAATTATTTATTAAATAAAATGTAATATTTATGTACATTACTGTGTATTTTTTAGGATGTTAATAATTTTGTAAAACAAGCACAAGATCAACTAGCAAATTTTCAGCTCAATCAGCTATTCAGCCCAGTTATAGCACCCCCAGCAAATATATCACCTTTTATGAAATTTCAAAAAGACATATCACCCTTAAATAATATAAAAAAATCAAATATTCCTATTAAACGTAAACTATATCCTGTATATAGTCCTTTGTGTTTAAAATCTCCAATGTATAGTCCTCATTTGAAAAAATTTAAAGGCGATACAGACAACTCATCAGCAATTGTAGAAACAAAATATTCTCCGGAAGACTTAAAATCATCTGAAATAAAAGCACGAATTAGCATCCTATCTAAATATGGATCAGCTCCTCCTCTTCCTCTGCTAACCAGTCCATCTTCAGCAAAAACAAAAATGCCATTCTGCCCTCCGACAAAACAGGATGCTACACCATTAGGCTCCAAGAACAGAGGAATAAGGCAATGGCGAGGGAAGACTTTGCCCAGTCAACACATTAATAAAGAGCAGAAAAGTTCTTAAAAGTATCTATTTTTGGTTTCTTTAAAGTAAACATACAAAAATGTAATATGCATGTAAATATAAAATAATTAAGAAAGAACGTAAACAGACTTTCTTATGTAAATACATTATTTTTATCATTAATTTAATGAAAATAACTTTATTTTGACACAGTGAATGCACTTGTTATCAAATGTTTCATATTTATAGTTTATATAAAAAGTGAAATTATATAAATAAACTACAAATAAATAAGTTTTATATCGTGTAATTTATTGATACCGAAAAGTTTTTCCAAAGTATATTAACATTTTTTTCAAAATATTTACTTAGCTCTCTAACTCAATGCTTAATAGAAATACATTTAATATAGATTCCTGAGATCATTGCAACTGATGACAGTTTTATTAATATACATTAAAGTATGTAATTATTTATAGTCTAACAGTTGTTTTTCTAAAATTCAAATGGAAGATTGGTTTTATATTTTTTCATATGCACAAGTATTTATATTCATTGTTGGACTAATATTTGTGAAGTTATAAACAGTAAATATAAATAATAATAACCTAACCTAACCTAAAATAATAGATGCAGACTCATATTTAATTAATAGGAATAATATGAAATCCTGGAGATATTTTTATTATACTTTAATTATATATAAAAGTTGTATTACTTGTTCTTCTTCATTGGAAATCTCTTTCTTTAAAATATTACAAGATGATGCTAATTTAGTACAATTATTGGACTTAATTTTATGCACATTGACAACGAGAAAACATAGTTTTGTTGTTAGAAAAATATTATTTTTATGGTTTCCAAATTTAAAAGTAAATGATTGTGGACATAATTTGGCAATAAATTTAAATCTTAAATATATAAGTAATTCGTAAAATGCCACATCTAGATTATTTTATTCTTGTATTTTTCTCTCCGAATTTTTTTTATAAGGCTTCAAATTGATTAAAACTGGAATACACTTTATTTTTTAATGAAACTTTCACTTACCTAAGCATGACAGCATCAGGAAATATTATCTTCCACAACTCGACACCACATTTAAAAAAAACTGATATTTCGTCGTTGAACGGTGTTTACTCTTTTCTCATCGTTTGACACGCGAAAAATTGCAATTTTTAGCGGTCAGTTGACGAAAACACACACTACAGTTCGGTGCGGTTGTATTTTCTAGAATACTGTCGAGTCGAACGTCTTTTATTGATTAGAAAAACATTTAAAAAGATCAAACAATCTTTTTTTTATTTTTATTATTTTGTCACGTAAAATGAAAGTATTTTTTATACATCACGTCGTGGAAGATTGTTGGACTAGAAACATTCTAATGTCTTTGGTGTTTTGATGGGCTGCGTGATGTCACGTTCAAGTGCAATTTGGCGAAGTACACTTTTATAATGTGTGTATTTGTAGCAAGCAAAAACTTCCATTATCGGATGTTGCCTCAATTTTCCATATTGAGTTTTAAACTGCTCAACTCTTTTTGAATGGAAAGTAGTTCCATACATTCTTTTACGTTAAACTTTTCGCTTTTAATTATGTTCTGTCGCCTCGAAAGTAAAGAAAAGTGTCTTAGGTATAGGTAAGACGCGAATTATAAATTATGCTTACAAAGATGTCCACTTCAGCTGTCAGAATTATGTTTACCCTGTTGGTCGACGTCACACTTTTAAGTGAGATATTAATTTCTCTCTCTGATTGTCTTACAAATACGCAGGTGTATATTTTCACACACACAATACACACAATACATACACAACACACACACAAGCACAAGCACAAACATTGTTTGTTTGCAGAATTTGATTGATAGAGAGTTCCCAAGATATTAATGAAGTTAGAAAAACAAAAGTTAATTATCTAGTTAAACAATTTATCCAAACAAACTTAATTTGTTAATTTTTATTTGTTTGATTAGCGTTGTAATTGCTGTGTTTAATTCCCCAACAGTGAAGTAAATGAGTAAAGTATATATTTTTCCTGTAAATTTTCTAATTCAATTAATAATAAACTAATTCTTATTTTGTATTCAAACTAATTTGCATTTTCTGGCAATTAACTGGTAAAATAATTAGAAAAAAATTAGCATTAGAACTTTATTAATGGAGATTTGACTGTTAAATGCATAGGGTTACTGTTAAAATTCTTATTTAAAAGTCAGAATTTCACGTGATTCATAACGTGTGTATTCTATAATGAATTTAATAAACAGTTGAATAATTATATGAAATGCTATGCCATAATTTCACGTTGAAGCCATTGTCTGGGTATAAAAAAATTCGCTTTTAAAGTGATTAGCGGAACGAAAATGGCTGTCCCTTGCAGAGAAATTTATAAATTTAACAGTTTACACGAAACTAAATATCACTTAAGGCAATTTTAAACTATCGAACATTGTTCGGTACACGGCGGAGAGCTCGTTTATCTATCTACCCGCAGCTACAATAAAGAATTAAAGCGGAACAGATTCGATATCTAAGGCGAAAAATTCCCAAAAGGCGTCGATATTTAGCAAAATAATGCTTATTAATACATATTGTTTAAAAAAAATGTCGATTTTACAGGCGATAGACCAAAGATGCCTTTGCGTGAGTAAAGAAGAGGTCGAGAAAACGTAAAACCGACGTGTTTCTGTCGCATTTTTTAAGCCAATCTGTCAGTTTAATCGAAGTGGAACATGCTGAGTTACTGTGGACAATGTGTTGATGGATGAGAGAATAGAATTGAGACACGTGTCCCTTCTGTTGACAGCTTGGATTGGATGGGAAGATAGGGATAAATGGATCAAAGCGGCGACTCAATTCAATTGTGGAGTGAAAGCTTATCTCTGACTATCGATCAGATTTTCAATTTTTGATCTCTTCGGTAGTTTGACGTGTTTTCAACGAAATTAAACTGTTTCCTCATTCGTATTTATTACTATAAACGGTATTTAATTCGCTTTAAATCTCGACAACGATAATTACACTCCAGTGTATTAATTTTAGTCATAGTAAATTATCTCAACAACGTCTCTAGATTTTATATTACCAATTATTATATGCATTAATACTAATTATCGACATCAAAATACATTTTTACTCTATTATTTTTTCATGATTTTAAAGTTGGAGCTGATGAAGAAGTGTCTGAGGAAGGTGAAGATGATGTCTTTACTTATCTTCAACAGTTTCTTTTTCTTATTATGGCTCTATTCTTAGAAAACCTACAGAGAATACTATTATATATATATATATATTATATCTGACACATTTAGAGATTTCATAGATAAATATCAAAATCTGCAAAAGTTACTAATGTACTGTACGTTTTAGGCCACGGCACGCAACAATTTCATTATCAAAAGTATAAGACCATTATCAGTACATAAAAATGTTCTTGTAAATGCAAAATATCTAAGATAATTAGGTTTACAGTACATAAAACTCGAAGTAATTAGAGAAATTTCACTGGGTCGCTAGTTTTGGCTTGCCAGTTTACGAGATTCCAGATTTTACCCGAAGTTCCTTACGATTAATTTGGTTAACAATGGACTCTAAAAGCTTTTATTAGCAAGGATTGCTAAATTTCAAGAATAAAGTAATTGTTAAACGTTAACTCTAGTGAAATAAATCAATATATAATCTATAATAAAGTTTATATATTGGAAGTGTAAGTTGTGTAGCAAAGCGTGGAGGAGCATATACTTTTTATCATTTGTTTTTCTTTAAGAATCGATTGGTTTCTTGGCACAGAACCTGCAATATATCAACTTCAATCGGAAACAAGTTAACAGTAAATGCTTTAATGTAACATTACTACGGAAAATTACCGCCAAATTTTACACGCTTTACATTATTATTACAAGAAAATTTTTATTATCTTTTGAAATATTAAACGTGTAGTCAACGTACAACCTGAAGGTATTTATAACTCAATTCTTTTTTTCTATGTGAAGTATAGCATTGTATATATATATATATACAGTTAAACCTGTGAAGAACGGACACCGACGGGAACAAAAATGGCCGCATTTAGAGGTTGCCTTTATTGTTTTCCTGTTTTTTTTTCACGTAAGTTGAATTATATTCAAGAAAAACAATTTTTTATTGTATAAAATATCAAAATTTATATATTTTAATAATTAATATTTGTTTTCTTAGTTATAAAATTGGAATTTTATACGCGATTTCTCTTACAGTTTTAATATTCCACTTCATTCGAGTGAAAATTAAGTTACTTAGTCCACAGGCAAAATTATTCTTGCATAATTATGTTGAAGTAGGCCAATAAATAGATGATTTTAAATAATTTATATTCTATTATACTTAATTAATATTAAGTTATTACAACGAAATGATTCGTTAAGATTTAAAATCGCCTCCATTTTTCTAAATTCAAATTTTTGTTTCCGTAATTCTGTCTTAAATTATGACGTTTTCTTTAGTGACTAATGTTTTAATTCGATTTAAAATGGAACTAATTTAACAAATATTCATCTTTATTACTATTATTTATTATAGATTCTTTGCGATATTCTATATTATTTAATTAAAAGATGCACAAAATCTCTTACAAATTCGGAGATAAGTCATAAAAAATTTTCTACTGTAATTTATTATTTTAGTATTTTGACTCTTATTAAAAAAGGTCGATAATATATAGATGCTTATTATTATTTTTGCAGTTTAGTATGAAGTATTATTGCAATATTACTCCCCTTTTCCATTCTAATTTATTACAAAAATTGATTGAAAAAATAGCTTCCCTTTCAGATAAAATTCATCGAATATCTTTAAAAAATCTTTCAATTTACAAAATTTACATTTATTACGTGTAGAGTTTAATATAATACAATACGACGAACCCCGATTTCACGGATTTCGAACCAAAAATTAACCCAAAACACCTCGTTTAACTTAGTATTTGAACGTTTATTTTTGTGTTTTAAATCATATAAACACGGCAAATTTTGTTATTTATATGTTAATTTATACTAATTGTTTACTAGTCTTTCGGGTAATACGTAATTACGGATATCTCCCCCTCATAATTACGTTGAATCGAGCGGTTAAATTCCAAGATGGTAGCGATTTAAAGGGTGGTTTTATTGATCGATAATTGATTGATCAATAATCAGTAAAGTTCACCCTTGTAGACTTTCTGTATACAGTAAACCGAAGATCCACAAACAAACAGAAGATATTTACAAGAGGAGTGTGAAAAAATCAGTGTATTAGTTTTCAATTTTTGTACTGGCTGCAAGTACAAAATGTCGATTTGTAACTTGAAAATATTCACGGATTTCACATTGAATATATATTAAAATAAGCTTATAAATTTTTTTACGCCCCGCATTACTAGAATTTACGATAAACTTTCGATTTATTTTCTCTCGCTTTTAGATATGATTCGTGAAAACTTCTATAGGGCCTACATACTAAACTTATGCAAAAACTCGTATCAATAAAGTTATTTTCAGAGGGGGGAACGAGAGATAAATTCAAAGTGGAGATACTGGAAGGCCATTGTGATGCGTTGAAAGAATCTCGGACGGTTTCTAGAGGAAACAAACTGATATAAATGATAAAGGTGCAGAAAAAAGCACTCAAAATTGCCTGTTTGCAAACGAAAGTGGACTACAAAATAAAATAAAAATCTTTAAAGTTTGCTGAAAATTTTCTACTATTTTATTTTTAAATTTTTATATAAATTTTTCTATAATATTGATCGAATTCTAACTAATAATTAACATTTTTAACGATGACAATTACGAATTTAAGATCTTTCAGACATGTAAATTGTAACTACAAATACATTAATTATCATTAGAATCTCAATTCTAAACAAGAGATTCGATATTTTAATGGATTTTCAAGACAGAATTTGATGTCTGTTGGTTTTCTAATCATATTCATAAAGTTTATTACATTTAATATGTAATTCGAATTGAAATTAGGGTCTCTGTGAGGTGACGAGAGGCCCCAGATAAAGGGTCTTGCCAGCTTCCTACGGGGAGGCCGGATGGTCGAGCGGTCAAGGTGGCAGTCTACCGCTCTGGGGGACCCGGGATCGAATCCGAACGGGTCAAATAATCCCCAGGAATTTTTCGGGGGGTGGTCCGTTCGGATATGTCGGGCCCCGTCCCTCACCACCCGGTCGCCCCATTGTGGGCCTGGCCGAACCCATAATGGGCCTACTAAAAGAGGCCCTCTTAGTGCCCACAGGGCGAAAAGAGTTAAAAAAAAGCCAGCTTCCTACGATACAATTCCGATTGAAAATAAATAAACTAATATAGATTTTTTAAAATATATTAAATATTGTATAAAGAAGAGTACAGTGAAACCTGTGTAAAACGGACTCGTACAGTACCGAACATCATTCCCGTTTAAGCAGGTTTCTCTTTTATTGAGGTTCTGTTTTGGACAGATTTCATTGTACACGATAAAGATACATTTAAAAATACGTTCCTCACTTTACATAAAAACATATATTAACCTAAAAATAATATTTTATTTGAATATTTTAAAAAAATAAACTTGGAAAATTTTAGGAAGCGACATTTAATCGTCAATTTTCTTCTTCTTTTTTTTTATCGAGAGACTTCCGGAATCTTTTAAATGATTTCTATTTATAAAAATTGATTTTCAAAGATATATTTTGAAAGTCAATTTTCGGAATATCGCATTTAACAATCCAAGCGTATTGTTTTTTCATTTGTTTGTTTATTGTGGATTTTGAAAATGAATTCTTCTTCTTCCAGATATATAAACCGAGATATTAATTTTTGTATTCCTGTATTAAGTAGAAAAAGAAGAAGAGCAGGAGGAGGAGGTGGAAGAGATGTTTGTTCGCATCAAGAACGACAACTAAACTTTAAAATTGAATTTATAAAATTTATTCTTTGCACACCTGTATCTATGTTTTTTTTCCTTCTTTTTCTTCTTTTTCACTACTTTCTGTTCGTTTTTTTTGTTAAAATTAATTAAAAAGTTAAACAATTTCGACTATGCGTATTAATAGTAACAACAAAAGAAAAATGAAATTAAAAATTCGTTGTTTTCATGTTTGATACACATTCTTTTCTTTCTCCAAAGATTAATAGATTCTCTTTAAATAAAAAAATGTTAATAATAGCTATAAAATATGAACATTTTATATAAATAATTGTAATTATTATTTGGTGTTACATCGTCCTCTTCAACTTTTTTGTTAATTAATTCATAGTCGTCGTTTATGCAATTTAGAAAATTAAATTTATTAGGATAGAAAAATAATATTAACGAGCAATTATTTATTGTAACCTGCAATTTTTAAGCATATTTTTAAATTTATTTAATTTAAAATATATGCTCTCCACCTCAAATATATGCTTGCCCCTGTACATCATACTTTTCCTGTTAGCAATAGAGTCGTGCCAGTCATCTATTAATGCTTTCAGGAGGAAAGTTTTGAATTGAAATCACGTGACTTTCTGTTCGTACCGGAAGTTCATATATAGTTTAGTATAATCGGAGCCTTTTGTCCCTAATCTTTCACCTAACTCAGTTCTCGAGATTAAGGAAAGACAGTGGGCATTTATAGGTTATTTTTTTGAATTGCAGCCCAATTAGTGAAATAAATGAATAACGGAAGGCATAAATTTGTTTTTTTTATGTAGTTTAATCAGAAAAATATATTTTTTATGTGAATTAAGCTTATGATAAATCGATAACTGATGCGGAATTGTATGCATATGGAATGATAAAAATCGAAACCTGAATAGAAGCCAAAATATAACCTTAGATAATGTGAATATTATAATATTTTACGCTACAAATAAGTAATGACATAAGTTATCTTGAGGACAGTTATCGATTTTATATTTTACGCTACGTAGTAAGCTTATGAGCTTTATGCTTCTGACTATATAGTCATTATATTTGTGTGCATATAAAAGAAAAATAATACTGTATTAAAGAACTTCTTATTAAAATGCAATTAAATTTTTAAGAGAATATTTATTTTTCCAAGGAGTCAGCTTGTATAAAGCTTTATTGATCCTTAGAGTTTTTGAAAATCGAAGAAGAATAAAATTAAAATTTCAGAATTACAGTTGAGTGTCGGTTAAGACATCTTAGTTATAAAATAGAGCAGAATTCTAGTGTATTTATAGGATGTTAATTGCGAGTAACTCATTATTTATAATAGAAAGTAACGATTTTATAAGTTAATTTTTATAATCATCATACAGTTAATTAGAAGAAATAATAAATTCTGACTTAATACATGCGGATATAGAACTCTATATCTTTAGAGAACACGAATGCTAACTCATGTCACGGGTTTGCACCTGATCAATGTGTTTAACACCTAAATAGGAAGGAATTTTCCTTCTGTGAGACAATCTCCCTTGGCAGATCGCCCATGAGTGGTGTTACCTTATCCCATCAATTCAATCTAATATTTAGACTTCTAACGCTTGCTAAATTACATTATAATAAAACTTTATATCTTAAATATATATTTTTAAAATTAAAAATATATTCTTAAATATTTTATATTTATTTAATTGATTCTGATATGACTAAGACAGAATTTCCAATATCTGATTGTAAATATCAGATCATTTATTAAGTTGATATCGCTTCGATTTATATTACGATACTGCAGAGATTATGCGATGTCGAGTAAATGTAATATAAGTAAATCAATATTTCCTAAATCCGTTAGATAAGATATCCGAAACTGTAATAGAGATTTATACTTTAGCCTGGATAAACGTATAGGAAAGTAACATGTTGTACAGTACGTGGATTGAGGAAGGTGGAGATAAAAGTACTCGAATAGTTAATTGTTTATTGGAATATCTTGTTAATTTTCTGGGTAATCTGTAAGTATCCATAACGATTTAACAGATATAATCTACAAAATCAACAATTGCCAGATGATTTTTAAATTGAAATCTGTTCCATTTCCACGAATTAATGTCTTTGATAATTGCGAAAAAAAAAGCGAAAAATTTTATTAGAAAATTAATTTTAATTTCTAAATATTGTACACCAGAAAATGCAGAAATAATGATCATTAATAAACAAAAGTCGAAGAGTAAATTAAGATTTATGCCATTGTTATTTTTGACTTTAATTACAGTTAAATAACCGGATTTTGTGTTTGTTTATAAGCGAAATAAACTAATTTAACGAGAAAAACTTTTCGATCAACAGGTTTTAATTTTTTTAAAAAAGGGAAGAAAATTCGAAATAAAAACAATACAAGGTTTTATTTTGGCAATTTTTCAGGATTTCTGTCGCGATAGCCAAGCTTAAAGTTTTCTTTGTTTTTATATCTCGTATCAATTCTCTTTTCTCCTTGAAATTTCCATGATTATTATTATTATTTTTTTTTATTTCTTACTTTTTAAGTAATAATTTTTCTTAAATTATTAACGAGAGTGAAAGTTCAGAAGGATGTTTTTATTAATTAACATAATAATTGTGTTTTCAACTGCTTACCTCCATTACTATATTTATCATTATCGTTAGAAGAAAATGAGAAAATAAGTGAAAGAATAAATCTAATTAACTTGATTAATTTCGGAAAAAATATTAGTTTGACTTGCTGAAATTAATGGAAATTACCATAAAAATTGATTTTAATTTTATTTATTAATAAAATTAATTTCGATTTTCTATGCAATTTTCTGTAACTCGTATGATGGAGTGTGTAAATTCTGTGTGTTCATACTCCACAATACTGTATTATCTGTAATTAAATAAGCCATGTTAATTGAAATTTTCCATGTTCAATGAGATGTAAATTGCTTATTGAACATGGAAAATTTCATTTGAAACCGTTACTTAATAGAAATTATAATAAAATTCTTTCATTTTAGAATAATTAACTGATTTTTGAATCATCCTTTCTCTCTTCTTTAAATTGATTTTATATAAAAATTTTAAGAATTTAAATATGTTTTACTTACGAAAATCTAAATTTTACATAATATTATCCTTTCTTTTATTGTTTTTATTATCTTAAACATAAGAAATATTCATTCGAATGTTAGAAAATATAGTTCCTTATTGTATTTTATTAAATTATACTCATTATATAACGTAAATATGGATTAAATAGAGACAAAATATGCATTAATTTAATAAAGATGAATGCTTTTAAGCTATACAAATTAAATTTTTGATTGTGAATTCGTTTAAATAGGAATGAGATCACACGGGTTAATGCTCAAAATTTAATAAGACCTGAAGGTTGATTAGAGGATTTCGAGCGTCTGAAAAGTAAGCCAAATGAAAAGATTTAATTAAATATATAAGTGAAAAGTCTGCAAGAATCTTGTTAATAAGGTTTTGATCGCCGTCAAATTTGTTAATTTGCAATAAAGTGCAAATGTTTAGCAATTATACAGATGAAGAAAATTCGAAATTTAAGTTAGAAAATGTTATAACTTTTTATTTTATTATTTAAATAATAATAATATAAGGTTTAAATATATGTTATATAAAGCTTATTCTTTAATATTTGTTAATTTTAATAGTCAAACCTGTGAAGAACAGCCACTGAACTGGAACGTAAACATGTCCTCTGTTCGGAGATGGACGTTGTATAAACGTTGTTTTTTAGGTATTTTAAATAGAAACATTCTTAAAAAATGAGGCAAACCGGAAGTCGTGTGATTTCAGTTCAAAAATTTCCCCCTGAAAGCAGTTAATAGATGACCGGCACGACTCTATTGCTAACAGGAAAAGTATGATGTACAGGGGCAAGACACTACTAATTTGAGGTGGAGAGCATATATTTTAAATTAAGTAAATTAAAAAATATGATTAAAAATTGCAGTCCGACATTATGACGATATCACAATAAATAATTGCTTGTTAGAAGTTAGATTATATCAAATTTAAAGTCCTTATAAACAATTTGTCAGAATTTCATAGTGTTTAGTAAGATTTAAACTGTTGATTCTATGATTTAGAATAAGAAAACGATCAATTAAACGAGGAAAATAATTGAATGACCTGCAATTATGATAAAAAAATACTAAGATTCAGATTGAAAATATCAATAAAATTGTATCATAATTGTTTTATAAATGGAAATTTTAGACCAAAGCTATAGAGTTGTAATAATGTTACATCCATCTTGTATCTCTAGTAATTACTCGTATCCAGCGCAGTAAAATCGGATCAAAAGCCACGTATCCTCGTATTAACTGCATTCGATATTAATTAAATTCTCAATATTTGGATATATCGAGTCAACATTGATAAATCTGCCGAAGTTAAATGATCGTCAGATACGTAAATTAATTTCTCCAAAAAAATTAAAGAATTTCCTCACTCTTTCTATCTCACATCATCGAATATAACGAATTTAAATTATTTAAAAATTAATTATATTTTGTTAATTAATAGGTTATTAGAGAAGCATTAATATTCAGTAAATTTCGTAAATAAAGAATGAGAGATAATTGATTTACGGCCGTATTTACAATTAAGGATTAGGAATTAGTGTTAGAAGTTAACCAATTACCTTTTACTTTTAGTACGTGAAACGATTATTGGTTAACTTCTAACTCTTATTCTTGATCCTTGTCTTTAAAAATGGGCATTAAAACATAAAAATAAATTTAAAAGATTAAGATTATTTTATGTTATTTACGTATAAAATTCATTTTTATAAGTCAAATAGTTGATATTTTAAATGCTTTTAACGTAATTACGTGTGCAGCTCCTTTCCTCTGTTGTATTTTTGGCACATCTTTAATTACCTGTACAATAGTTCAAGGACCCCCTGACATTGAAAAAAAATAACTAAAATGTCCTAAAAATATTCTTAACTGATAGTTTATAAAATTAAATTCCTCACCATCGTGTACAATGATGTACTTTTTGAGACCACACTTAAAACTGTACACGTAATTAATGGACGGTTCCGTGTTATGATATAGAGTTTTAGTATTAGTATTTACATAATAGTTCCATATAGCATTAATGTAACCGTGTGTGTTGTTGTCATAATGCTGTACAGAACTACAGTATTGTATTAATACTGATATTCGGATGTTACGCTACAATTTTTATTATTGTTTATTAATTAGTAAGTCGATTTATTTAAACATTTTTCTATAATTTTAATTAATTTAATACATAACAATAATTACTTATTGTAATATTGTTATATATATAAACAAACAAACAAACAATTTAATGTACAGTACTGTATTAGATTGTTTGTGTAATGTACAAACAATTGTATTATTTAAAAAATTATTTTAAGATGTTTTTAAATTTCTTTAGACACAAAAATTGAATTTAAAATATTTAATTAATATTATTGATTATTCGAAATTGTTTTTTTATAAGGGGGTAATTAGTTTAATGCTTAAATTAATTTCTATCTGAATTAATTTTTAATTTAATAATAAGGAAAAGGGTATATTTTCCAAATATATCATTTTATAAATGTAGAAATTTTATAATTTTTCAATTACATTTTACCAGAAATCTTTAAATTTTTTCAAAAATTTTTATTTTTAGTAAATTAATTTAAAGTATTTTTTAATGTGTTCCAATTTTTAATAGCGTTTTAACTTCTTTAACTGGTGATTAATAGATTCATTTATTCTTTTTAAATTTCTCTCCTCCTCCTCTTTTTTTTCTTCTATCTTTAATCTACTTGTATCGCTGCAAAATACTTTAACCCAAAATTATTAAATTTGTTGGTGACCTCTTTTAATAAAGGCCATTAATTTCAATTAGATTCTCTTAAAATAAAGTTTTACTTCGAATAATATAAAGAATTATATTATTAATTTGTGAATTTTTATGTAGTAATAACACGTTATCCGCTCTTAAGATTTTAATATAAGGCAACGAAATAACTGTACAAATTAATTAATTATGTATTTATGTATAACTTAACTGAATTTTTTTCGAATTTTTATCTCAATTTTAATGGATTTTTCTCGATCATAAAATATATTAAAGTATCCAATATTGCTCCTGGTTAAGTGTCCCAAAGCAGGAAATAAATTGGATTATCTGGAGAATTTTAATGGTGATTAGCATCTTCAGACATTTGATTAATGTTTTCATTACTTTCTATAATTATCATTTACATATAATGCTACATTAATACTAGATAACAGTCGCCATCGTTATGAATAAGTATTTCAAGAATATAATCATTATTACTCCTTATTACAAATGAATTGCTGATGAATAACATTGATGAACAGTTAAGCAAATAAAAATTTAATGGATAGACACATTTAACTAGTTGAATTGAAGGTAATTAAAGTGCTTTGTTAAATCAATAATGATGATAACTGCTGAAAAAATGTATAGTTGCTGGACTTTACCGGCATTCTTTTTCTGTTATCGTCCCTAATAATTGCTACCAATACCTTTAAGTCTTCAGATTGGTTTGAGAGATGGTAAGTGGATGGACTATAACTCTCGGACTTATGATCCGATTTTCCTGAAAATTTCTAGAAATATTTCTCTGTAACGCTCAAACCGCTCTGCAAAATTTCAGGAATTTTGTACGAAAGGCACAGGAATTATTAAGCTTTAAATAACCCAACTTTTTTCCATTTCGCCACAATTCAAGGTCCTCCGAGTCCAGAAATCTTGAGGAGGTAATTTTTTTGATCGATCGACATACTTTCATTCTGTTATAACTTATAATAACCGAGAAAGTGAAAGGGCAGTAGACCTACATGTTGCATTAATTGAAGCCATGATAGTTTCATTATCATAAACTTATAGTTAAAAATATGGAGCATCATCTGGTTTTCGAGACATTTATTTCTGTTAAATCTTTCAGACGACTGTACTAAACTTGATTGAAAATTATGAAATATTCATGTAGTTCAATAGAGAGTAGTTCGTATCCATCACTAGACATCGATTTATCGTTATAATTCAGTTTGAAGCATTCAACCGACTCCATTAACATACAAATATACCTGAGAAGAAAAATTGATCGGCTGTAAAACTGGGGATTCCACTATTACTGGTATTAGTTGAGCATAAGTTCTAATACAATTTACCTATAAATGGCTTTTAATTAATTTCTACTCAAGAATTTCAAGTGTATAAGAAAAATTAGGCTGTATAAATTAAGCTTTTTTGGTAAAGAAAGTTAGTTTTTCTATGTAATTTGATTATACTGGTACCTTAAAATATAGCAGAAATTTAAGTATGACATGGAAACAATAAAGAAGAGGTTAATCTCATAAATATAGCAAATCTTAATTATTATATAACTTACACTACTTTTGGTGGCAATGTCTTGGGGGCATTGCTTCTATTTCAATAACAAGTGTGGCGATGAAAGTGAAATTTTAATGAAAAAGGAGCCATATCGCGGTCGAAGATGACGTGTTATGTGATGGCAGGATATACGTCACACAGTAATGGTTTATTTCGTGTTTAAATAACAGTTATTCCATGATTGAATGCAGTAAATGTGATTGCCTATAAACAATAATTTGCTAGACAATAAATTGAGAAAATACAATATATAATTTCCCATATTCTTTAAGAGTCTGAGGACTCTCTGGATGTCCTATTTTGTGTGTTTTTTTTTTTTTCCAAGACTCTTTGTTGAAAGAAGTGATAGTAATTAAAGCTTAGGGTTTTAGTTTAGATAGTGGACTCCTCAACTGAGTATTTTAATCAATAAAGATAGAAGGGAGTAGAGGATAAAGGTATTGTCCTTTAAGTGTTATACGTCTATCGAGAAAAGTATAACAACAGCCAATTTTGCTTTTATATTCCTATAAATTTTATATTATAACTTAGAAAAATGAATTGTAACCGTATGAATTTAAAAATTTCATTTATTTATTTCATACATAAGAACTTAATTTATAAATCTTTCTCAAAATAATTTCATTCAGAACATTTTTAAAACATGTATCTTGTAATAAATATATATTAAAGAATTTATATTTTGGTTATAATATATTTTGTATGGTGTAACGAGACCGGTGGCTCGTTATAGTTTAATGGGGCCCAGGCAAATTTGAATCAGAGGGCCCCATGTGTACTATGCAGTATTGACTTCAGGCATTTTCCTTCGAGGAAATTTTTGGGGAGAATGAAGGTGGGATATCGGTAAACAGATGAATACGTGGAAAAGGTGCACATTCGACGTGCATAAAAATACAAAATGAAGCATAAAATTTAACGTGTAACACCAAGAAAACGTCTAAATTGGCACTGAATATTGCCGAATTCTTATAGAGAAGATCGTTTCAAATAGAAAATAAGTTTTGTGGACTTCTATTGGATAGAAAACGGCCAGACTATTAAACCATTACTTAGAGTTTAATATATTATTTTTGAATTGTGCACTGTTTTGACTATAACCATAGACGATTGCTCAAATCAAAAATAAAATCATATAGACCAGTTATAAATTTTATATAATGAATTTTTATAATTCCCGTATGAATTGTCGGTGATATAAAATATATAAAGGTTTAAAATATTTAATTATGCTTTAAAATCCAAGATCATTTGAGAATTATTAAAGGCAGACTTTATACAAAAATTATATAAAAATTTTAATCCGATTACCTTTCGTCTTTGATAAGAAATTTATGAAAATAAACCGAATAATTTCGTACGATTCTTATTCAAGTATTTTTCACTATTTTGGAATTCGAATCGATTCTTATATTCAATGATTTACATTGAAAATGTGATTAATTCTTAAAGTATATTTTTAAAACAGGAAATCACGAGAGAAAAGAAGATTTAAGACATTCGGTAGAATTAATTGCCAACAAGCAGGTTTTTAATTTAAAATCCTTAATCCTGAAAGGATCAATAAAAGGGTAGGGAACTTTACTAAAAATATGCAAATTACCAATTACTAACCAATGTATAAATTTACATACGATACATATTTTTATATTTACTATATTTTGCTATTAACAAAACCAAGATAACGTCGAAAAAATTGTTAATTTATACGAAATGAAGCCGAGAGAGAAATATATAAAATTGCATTTAAGTATTTTCGAAGGAAAAGAAAAAAAGAAACACAAAATATTTATTATATTATAAAGATCGAAATAATTGGCTTATTAGATTAATTTGAATCATTTGCATATTTTATTCTCGTATTTAATTCTCTTTTTTCTTATACAAAATATAGAAATGCGAATCTAAATAATGTTATCGTCTCCTCGGACAGTTTTAAGTAATTTAAATATAAAATATTTTCACGTTTTAAATTTAAAACGAGTTATTGGATTTTATTTTCTTTTTTTTCCTTTGAAAAATGTTTAAAGTTATGAATCATACGTACTCTTGTTACAGTTGAACACGAAGTACAGCTTCATATTTTCTAGGTTTTCCTATGAGAAATCCACAAAATTTATCGCATTAGATTGAATAATATGAGAGAAAAATGAATATTTTCTTGGTTTACTCAATTATTTTATTAAAAATTACAATCAGTCCTCTGTTAGTGTGTTTATATTTAGGATATTTATTCATTTAAACGGATATAAAAATAAATAAACACGATTTATGGAAAGGAAAACATTTATCGTATCCGAGTGCATCGATTTAGTTGGTTGAATAAAGTGCTTTTATGGATATAAAAAAAGGGAATTTAAATCTATAAATCGAAAGTTACTGGGAACAGATGTCGTAGGGATAAAAGCCACGAAGATAACACTTTATTCTGGACATAAACCGCGGGAAATCTAACGAGACAACATAATATGTTACGAAGATTTGTATTCGCTAGCGATTGTTAACCGGGTATTGACTTTGGTAAGAATAGAAGTTACGATGCTAAGGGGCGCCACATCATCGCCCTTGGCCTACATTTAACTGGTTGAAGGGATGGAGACATTCCTGGATGTTCTGGCTAACTCCACGGCATCTGATTGGGCGCGATTTTGACGTCACGTAATTCGTCCATTCCAGTCGGCGAAACATTTACCCAGCATCACCAGCAGCATCAGCAGACGAAACGATCGACTGTTCATGAGATGTACAGCTGACGTGAAGATCGGTCCGTGACTGATTAGAAGTGCTCCCATCCAGGCTGGGGCTGTATTGACTGAAAGTATTCCTCTTTGCTTGCGCTAGAGTGCATCGTACAGTTTGAAGTATAGGCATAAGGGAGGTCACGATGTCCCGCTCGGCGGGATCGTCGAGGCTTCCAGAGGTCAGTGACAAAGTAACGGAGAATACCGCAAACAACAACATTGGGCAGGTGAGTGGCCATTCCCCCTAGCAATAGCTGGCGGGGGGGTGTCATTGCCTGCGGATCGAGTAAGTCAAGCGCCTGTCAGGTGGAAGTTATCCCATCGTCACACTCCTGCAGGATAACTTGACTGCGATGATAGTTTCAAACGGTAAGTTCATTAGCATGTAGCATCTCTTCTATCTCGGTAGCTTGCCTACTTTTACTGCTAATTCGTCTTAAAACTTCCAATGGAATAAATTGATTGACAAAACACGTTATTTTAATTAAAAATAAAATAATAATTTTTATTTTTTTTTTATTTTACATTTAGAAAAATGCTAAAAATTTCTTTTTATTAAGAGAAAAGTTGAGAAATCGATAAACGAACATGACAACCTCCCGATGCAAATTAAACAAGGGAAAAAAAACAATAAATAAAGATTATGATAATGATCTTTTCTGACTAAATCGACAGCTAATTATTTAATAGAAAAACTATGGAGGACGAAAAAATAAATAAAAAATAACACCGCTTTCGATTACGTTTTCTGACGACAACCCACTTTAAATTATTCATTATTTCTTCATTTCTAGTCATTTAATTATAGGAAAAAATGTCATTTAAGTTATTACAACTTAAAGAAATTGAAGTTAATTACTCTTATTCTATTTTTCCATATATAAATATATATATATATATATTTTAAAGTAAACATTAAACTTGAAGAAAAATTTCATAAAGAAATATTTATAAAAGGTTTTCATTGAATGTATTTTTTACTTTAAAAATATTAATATTAATTTTATAATTTTAAAGCGTATTTATTTATTTAAAAAAATTAATTTTCCTTTAAACACTTTTAGTTACTTAAACATAGTTTGTAGAGAAAGAAAAACTTTTCAATTAAGTTACTGATGGAGAAAAATCCGGGCATCATCTTTTCTTCTCCGCTTCTTTTTTTCACACAAGATTTAAAAAAAAAGACAACTAATTGAAGCATTTCTTGTGTTTTCCAGTATTTAAATTCCATATTTAATTAAATTTTACCAGATTTATTCTTTAAATTTATATATTTTATATTAATAGTGAGCTTAGAAATTAAGTAAATTAATATATATATATATATATAAATTATATATTTTTCTAATTTAAATATGTGATAGAAACATATAAATGTATAATTTAATGATATATTTCGATAGAAAATGAACATTTATTACAATTAAATTTCATGCTTTATCTTAATTAAGTATGTAATTTTAATATAATTAAAATAACTGGAAATTGGTTGCACATGCAAATAATTACTCTAATGTATTAATGTTTACATACATAAGAATAATTTTAAAACTAAAATTTCATTCTTTTCCAATTGAAATTAATTGCATAATTAAAATTATTAAACACTGCAAGAAAAATATATGATACCAAAAAAAAAAAAATTGAAAAATTTCTAGAAAAAATAACTAATTATACGTTCATTTATATAGGATATTTATGTACTTAAATTTAAAAATTTATCTCTGTAAATTAATTCATAACAATAAAGTATATAAACTTGTTAAGAGGTTAAAGTTTAATTTATAAATTTGTAGAAATGAGCAAAATTTTCACACTGTTTTGACGTATAGTACGTATCATCATTTATCAAATTAAGTTGAGAATAGGAAGAATGTCATTATGCAGTAATTCCTACGAAAGAGCTGCGAAATGTTACACGCATCATTAATAATTAAATATGTTAATATCCCATTTCCATCCTTCATGGCATATAAAAAAAATTATGGTAATAATAATAATAATAATAAATAATCATATCTGCGATATCTTGTAACTGAAACTTAACAAATATGTAAAAGTCAAAGTGTTACAGAGACATTTGATTAATTCCATGGTAGAGATTTACAAGGAAAAAAAAGAAATTAGTTTTATTGACGTATTTTATTCGTTGATATTTGTGGACGTTATTAAAAGATGCCAGATGAAATCTTCCCAAGAGAACAAGGTATCTGTTAACAGAAGGATAGTTTATATCTTGGATAAGCTTCCACTTTATCTTTTCTTGACATATTTTTCTTATAGTTTCAAATCGGACACCTCTTTTTTTACAGAAAAGAGTGGTGATTCATTTTCCGAAGGGATGATTTTAATATAAATCTTTCCTTTGAAAAACTTTTAAATTTAAGTTGCAGTTTGTCTCGTGTTCATTTATTACAAAACACAAGGCGCCCTGTCAATTATATACTACTATTTTTAACTTAATTTATCAGGATTAGTAGTGATAAATACCTTATTTGTTAGGTATTGTTAGCTTAGGCCATTTATACATTGTTTTGACGTTCATTTACTGACCTTTATTGACATTATGTTATACGAGATTGAATAGGTCATTAAGTTTGTTTGATTTTCTTCCTCTCACCCGACCCATCAATAATGATGTTTCTCCTATTCTACCGAACAATATGATTTATTATTGGAAAGAAGATACGTCTCGATGAACAATCATCGGACTTTTCTATTATAGATTGCAAAAATTGATAGATGATCATAGTTTGTTTTATTTTTTTCTGTTTTTGTAAACCCTCATACACTGTATATTGTTTTGTATTCGACATATTTCGAAATTTATCAACATTTATTTTGGCTTAGAATTTCGTTCTCTAAGCAATTGTCTTGTACTCGTCTATTCAAAACACGAACAAAATTCGATCTCTTTCGATTTTTTGGTGTAATAAATGCTTTATTTTTGCATAAAGTATATTTTTCCATCCTGTAAGGGAGTAAGTAATGAAATAAAACATAAAATTCTTCAATTTACTATCTGACAGTTTAAATAAATAAAATTGAAAAATTGGAAAAAATCTTGTGACACCGTTTCCAGAGAACTGTCACCTACTTTCGATTCAGTTATTTTCTTGCTTTCTCTTTTATCAGATTTCTTGCTGAGATTCACTTAGAGATAATGAATAACGAGTAAAATTCTGTAGATTATTTATTATCGTTTCTACCACAGTAAAATACCCTTTGATTTATTTTAATGGTACGTATGTAGATAGATCCATCCGCGAGAACGGATGAAAGAACAGTTAAAGATAGGAGTGACGAAATGAATAAGAAATAATCTTAAGTTGAAAGCACTAATACCATAAACAAACCAATACAATTCTTCTGGAGATAAAATGTATTAAATCTCGAAGAATTTCCCAAGAGAAGATGCCGCTGGGATCTTTTGAGGAAGTTGATCAAAGAGTATTGAAGGTGACGAAAAGCATTCGGGAGAAGGAGCGGAGAGGAGGGACAGGAAGGAGACAACACTGTTTAAAATCGATGCAAGTACGCATTGATATTTCCATGTTTCGTGGCTTTGAGTGATATGATCTCTTGAAAGTTTGTCACATTTGTATAACCGATCTATATCTGAGTTAAAAGAATTTTTTTCTCTCTGTTACATATATGCCACGAAAGGGGAAAAATGATGCTTTTAAATTTACTTTCATACGAGAAAATGAATCAAAATTAATATTTGTATATGCGTAAGAAACTAGATTTAAATGTATTTTAACATTAATCTTTTACGTAGATTTTTCTATATTTATTAGCTATTTTTATGAAGTAACTAGTTAATAAAAATTTTAAAAAAAGACACTTTTATATTATGTTTAAGGTAAGTAATAATTTAAATTTTAAACGTGTCAAATGAGGTAATTTTACGAGCCTAAACTTTATGCTGTTTGTAAAATCCAAGTATCTTCATGTCTTAATAAAATTGAAACTTGTTTTGATTTAGTTCTTATATGTACTGTACACCGTTGAAAGAATATATTGATGTTGGATATGGTTCTCGGTATGTATGCTTAGTACTGAATTCCAAATATTGTCGTAACAGTATTTGATCTTGTTTTCATACCGATATAAGAAATTAAATTAAAATCGTTCGCTTCAATATTGCAACTGTAGCTATCGATGTTGACAGAGATAGTGTTTCGACTTAACGGTAGAATGAGGTAAGAAAAAAAGTAGGTTATGGTAAGTTCTGTAGCGTATCTTTTACCTTGTTATCTACACGACACATTCACCAAAGTAGATCTCGAATTAACAGAAGTTAATGAATTTTACTTTATTTTTATTAAGAAAAAAAAATTAAGCAATTAATTTACATAGAAACAAAAGGGATTAGAGAAAGGTAAGTGCACAGACACGTGAAATCAAACCTAAATGAATTTTGTTGTAAAGAAAATGAGATATTTCTTTCGTTAATTTATATTTACATTTCTTAAACTATAATCGCATCCTTTTTTCCTCTTAAATTAAGGAGAAAAATAAAGAAAAAACAACGCAACAAGTATAAGAAATGAGTTAGTACAGGCGATACTGCGTGAATTAGTAATGAGAATGGCAAGTAAACGAATTTTTTAAATAGTTTATATTCGTAGTTTAGAACGAGCATTTTCCTAATGATATAACGTAAAGATAATTACTTCAATGTCTGGCATATAAATGTATCGAGTCTACGAATAGTTAATATTCCGAAATATCCTGGCGAATCAGTGTTCATTAAAGATTCCGATAGCTTACTGCTGACTTAATGTTCTCTATTCAATTATCAATAATAACTTCAAAATTCTCGTGTAGTTTATGACAAAGAATTTATTTCAATAATTTCACATTTATTTTTTTATGAATTCGATATTTTATTATTACTCTAAAAACGAATACTTACGAGTTTCAGTGTCAAGGAGTAATCTTGGTTAATGTATTTTAAAAAATCGATTGCTTCTTCTTTGATCCTCAATAGAAACATCATCAGATTTAGTACGAAAGTTAATGTTTCGTTGGAATTAACTACGTATTCAACTATCCCGAAGTAAGTTAATGGAAATTTTTTTTTTTAAAAGTTCTGATAATCTAGTTTTCACTCACTTTAAAGCATTGTAAGAAATAATTAGATTTTCTTAACTTTTAAACTGCTCAGTGTTCACGAAGTTTCGACTGTTCCATTGATCTGAAATCGTAAATAATAATCAAATTTTTTTAATATAAATGAACTCTTAATTAATGACTAAATGATAATATACTTGCCAAGAAATCTGAAGCCACAAGCTTCCATTATTTATTAATTGATTTTCCTACTTTAATGAATTCTTCAATTAGATTGAATTTCATACTGTTTGTATTGATGGAACACTTCTTGAAGCGAAGGACAATGAATAAAATAAAATATTATTTTATATAACTTAATTAGATATTATTTATAAAATTGATAATTTATACAAGCAAAATTAATAAAATTTTCTGTACAAAATATATTTATTTCATTAAGAAAACGAATAGCTATTTAATTATTGCTGTTAGAAATTAAGTCTGTTTGATTTCTGGAGGCAATATTAAATAATTACTTATGTTAGTAATAAACACAATTCCAAGTAATAAAGGTAATTTGATAATTAATAATTAAATAACGTGTTTGAGTTGTGGATATTTTACTATATGTATCTAATTCTGTAAAACATATGGAGTTTTCTATAATTAAATCTAGTTAGATTTGTTTTTTAGAACTAAATTTATTATCTTTCAATAGTTTTACTTATAAATTATAATGGTAGAACGAGATTAATAGAACAGACATTGAATTTTTGAAGAAAATTTGGAGCAACCCGAAAAAAAGTGCGTTAAAAAAATATATTTTATAAGAAAATTTAAAAAAAAAAAGAGAATCTTACAGGCTGTCCTTCAATCTCGGGAATGGAAGTAATGATAAATGCTGCAATGATAATCATATGAGAAGAATGCTACTATATTCTGCGACAGCTTGCAGGCGCATTAATGATTTATTATGGCCGTGCAAAGGCAATTATGACCGTCTAATGTCGCATTTGTATCGATGATGAATCTTATAACCTTGAAACCGACAGACATTGTGACGTGCGACTGTATAGAAAGTTTTCCATTCTCCTTAATATAACGAAACTAATTTTTTTTTTTTTTATTTCTTAAAGTCAGAGTATTAATGAAAACTCCACTTGATCAATATCATTATTTTTATTTAAATATAATTTATCTTCTCTTTTACTCCATAAAAATTCATACTTGGTAAAAAAAACTATTTCGCAGAAATAATGCAGAATTTCGGTTGTAAATGAAGAAGATTCTGATGATAACTGACTGCTTATGTCTTTAGCCATTGTCAAGTTATTTTCGTTGAAGCAAAATTTGAAATATTACCTTATCTACTTCAGTTTCATCTCTTGCACAGCCCGTCATATGGTTTTTATCTTCTGAGCTTAAAAATTATGAGTGACATTTTCAAATCCAAAATTCTCTTTATCTGGTTTTCAGACGAAAGTTAGAAAGGGGTAATATGTATTACCGAATAGTATCAAGATGTTACAACATTGGTTCGACTTAACCGTTAAGAATTCCAAATGTTTCGGAATTCATTTCTGTTTATCTGATAATGTCTGAAAGTTATCTTCGCATATTTATTATTTATTTTTTTTATCATTTATCTCGACGAATTTTTACATTGTTTTGCGCTTATAATTCTATATGAAATTTCTAATTTTAATTTAAAATTAGAAGAAATTTTTAAATTAAAATTTTATTTTTTAACAAATAATTTATATATGTGTAATGATTATAAAACACAGAACTTAAATCAAATAATTTAGAACAATATTATTCAAGAAATAATGTATAATTTCGCATTAAAATTCGCTCTAAATATAAGATCATAATAGAAATTATTTGTTTAGCTTGTTAATAATGAATGTATACAGCTTCCAATTTGATTACGTATGATAAATTATTAAGAAAAACATAATTTGATTTTTGATGTAAAATATTGATTAAAATAATAATAATAATAACAATAATAATATAAGTGATGCACTAATATTTATTACATTAGCTTAGCATTTACCTAATGAATTTTTGAAAACCTTTTTCAGAAATAAAATCTGATATAAATTAAATAAATGAATTGTATTTTTACTGGTATTTTACTCAATTTGAATACTAAGTACTTCTTTAACCACATTTAAACAGTAAATATCTTTCATTAAATAATTTAAGAGAAATAATTCCAATTTAATTTGGATAGAATGGATAACGATATAAAATTCTTAATTTATTTTAATTTACATAACATTATTTTTGCTAATGGAGAATTAAGTAAATAATTTAGTATTTTCCTTTAAAAATTGAATAATTAGACAGAATTTTGAGAATCGATTTTCAAAGATTATTTTTAAAAAACCCTGTCTTAAACCGATCTTATCAGTTTATGAAATGAAAATAATGGTTTATAATACAAAACTGAGAGTAAATTATTAATTTAATTTCATAAATTGATATGAGAGGCATAAGAAATGAACACGGTGATATACTCTCAATATTGGAATTAATATGTAACAGACAATACTAAGGCTGACATAATTAATTAGATTAGACATCACATATGTCAATAGTTTGATCTTGATTATCTTTTAGTTTAAAACAATTTAGCAATGTATGTCGTGAAAGATGATCATTTATATAATTACTTTATAAGGTATTGAATACCAATTCTTCTAAATATTAGTTTAGATAGAGTAGTGTTGGATAAATTGTGAATTAATATGATCCATACGTCGACAGTTTCATAAGGTAAACTTATTAATCATCTGCATCAAAATTATATTACACTTATACTAAAGATGAGAAAATTGGGTCACTAATATATCTGGCATTTAATAAATATATAAAGACTAGTTGCGTATGCCCGACGTTACTCGGTTTTTAAAAGGGTGGAAGATTGGCGAAGTTGATTGGGAGAGGGTAGTCTTAGTAAATAAAATGCACACAAAAAATTGACTAAAGTTAACAGAGAGTGAGACCCCGACATATTTTTCCCATAGACTTACTATTGTACCTTTGTTCCTACACCACACCAGAATGATTGCACCTTTCTCAAATATCACTTCAACGGCATCATCTACAGGATAAGAGCTTTAATTTGATACCTGAACCGTACTTTTAGCCTCAGCCGTCTATCCAAACTAAGTCGGACAAATTGAAACTCTCTTTCAATTAATATATAGATTTCTATGATATTATTCACTAATTATTTTTTAACTATTCGATTATTCTGTATTCCACATGGTTTGAACAAACGATTGAATTTTTACAATGGTTATGTCTGAATGTAGAAATTTGACTCGATCAAAATGTCAGAAATTAACGAGTAATCGATTTTAAATCCTCTAATATTGTATTACAATGAGACCATTGAGTTACTAAGTATTAAAAAATATTATAATATTAGAAGTATGTTGTGCTGTATTATATGAAAGTATGATGAATATACCGTCGAATTTTCCAATAACGATCACTCATAACAACGGCAAGCCCTAAAAGGTGGCCATTTTTCAGGAACAACGTTTCTTTTTGAAATTCATACAGAATAACCACCAAACATCGGCCATTTTTATGTTCTCGTCAGTGGCCGTTGTTCAGAGGTTTGACTTTATTAGAATGTGTGGAAATAAAAAGTCTTTGAATGAGAAAACAGATATTTTTAGAAAAACATAGATATAAACCGAAGAAAATGTACAAAACGTAAATTTAATAAAGTGTCCTAAATTTCCTTCCATTTACTCTTATTTATTGTCGTGTGTTAAGAATATTAGTTTGCAATTTGTGAAAAACTTTAAAAAAACTTTATTAATTACAGTTATATAAGCTCTGGGCTTCCATCAGATTAAAATAATCCATAAAAAGCAGTGCAAACTCATCAGAAAATTGTCTTATATAAAGATCTAGAAATGCCAAAAATAACTCTATATAAAGTATATACAAAGGAATTGCGAGTTTCGATAATTTCTAAAATGATAGAGAAGAAAAGATGAATATTCAGAAATCCATAATGATGAATACCCAGAATGTCCCCAGACGAAATATCAATCAAAATAAATTTCAAACCAATATTGATTTAGAAGCAATTACCATAATGACGATTGATGGAAAAAATGGAAATTGATGAAATTATACTTTCATAAATGGAAAAAAATTGAAATTGATGAAATTATATTCGCCACTTCCCCATTTCTATTAGCTTACGTATAAGGCAGAGACCCTATTTTAAATTCAAAAGGACTTATTTTGCTAGTGTTGTCTTCTATGCAATTTGTCAAGATGATGCATTGCAGTTATTAACGAAACTCTTGTAGATACAAGAGAAAAGAAACTTCTATTTGCAACTTAATATACCGCTTCGTAGATTAATATAACAATTGTTATGAAATTTTAAAATATTTATGAAGGAATGTTCAATTAGAAGAAAAATAAAGAAATTTTAAAAAATTTTAATGTAATAAATACCCAAATTCCAAGGATAATTATATGATTAGTATTATCAAAGAATGGAATAGGAGTAAAAGTTAATTAGCGTGACTTAGACAACCTTTCTGAAATGCTAATTTATTTTATTTGTTATTTTAAAATGTTTATATATAAGGAAATAATGTTTTAAATATAAAAGAATGCTGGCAATTGGATTCAGTTTGATATAAAAATAAGAGAATATCGCGAAGTATTCTTCTGCATTGGCGTATATGGTTTCAAATGATGACATTACAAATGTTGTTGATGGAAGCTTTTCGATAGTTTCTTACTATTTTTTCTTCTTCTTTTACACAAACCACTAAACTATCACGTAATTCTGGATTAGTTCCAACGCAGTTATTTTATAAATGTGCGCTCGTTTAATATATACACGGATTTAAATAATGTAAAACGTCAAAAAAGTTTAAAATAGAAATGAATATAAGATAAATAAATTAAATAACAATGGGATAAGATAATTAAGTATACTAAATGAAAAATTTCTTATTTGTTCTTTATGGCTATGAACTGGATTTCATGTAACAAAAAATGCATTTTGTACGAAAACTTTAACAAAAGTATTTAAGAAACTTTATTTATTTATTTTTAACTTTCATTAAAAGAAATAAATATAAAATTGTTTTATCTATTAATATAGATTTATTATATAAAATGAGCAAAAATTATTGTGGCATTGTCACAATGCCGGGCTATCCTCTGACAATTTTCTCCTTGTCGGTGTTAGATAGATGACCGGCACGACTCTACTGTTAAAGGAAAAGTAAAATGTACAGGAGCAAGCCACTACTAATTTGAGATGGAGAGCATATATTTTAAATTAAATTAATTAAAAATTGCAGCTTGGAATTTGGAATTGTGACGATGTCACAATAAATAATTGCTCGTTTAGACGTAGATTTATATAAATAAGTTCAAAATTAATATTAATCGAAATTATTTTTTGTATGAAAATTGAAAATGAACTAATTAAAATTCAGATTACATTTAATGTATTTACCCAATAATATGCACGGAACAGCGTGATGAGAATTATTCCAATTATAGTATTGTTAGTGAGTTCACGGAATTTACCAACCAATAGGACGACGTGTCTGTTTTCAAAACAAGAGAATAAATTCGACATTTTATCCACGACAGGGAATACAATAACGAATTCCGTGTCCATTCATTTTCAAACATATTTTTCCTCTTTATAATAAAATACATAAAAATTAATGGTGTGGCACGATAATAAAAACTTTAAATTATACCTTTTAGTAGGCTATTAATTAATGATTATTAATTAATGATATGAATTATAATTTAATTAAAAACAAATTTAATATCAAACAGTTTATTTTCAAGGTCTTGGAATAAGAAATTCTTAATATGGGTCAGAATTATCATGTAAACATTCATATTTTGGAAGATCTAGTGTAGGATTGTGTATTTTATACTTGGTCCTCCAAGATCCAGGTGCGGAGGCCCTTTTTAAGAGGCCTAGAGCAGAGCATTAAGAATGATCAGGGCCCTAAATCTTCTAAACGAGGGCCCAATTCGAGTGCACAAATCGCATACACACCTTTAATATTGGTGCCAATTCTTTCATAATTAATTCGTACGATAAAATAATCATTGAAATCTTTTTAATTGTTTAATGTGATTTTATATAATTTAATAAGAAACTGGATCAAAGTCTTCCCATATACAACTTAAAGCGGTTAGAATGCTGCCGTTAAATGTCTAATTATGTGAATTTTCGTATTATAGACGATAACTAAGTTAGAGGTCGGCACTTAACTTTAGTCGAACGATACAAGATGGAATAATTGGAATGATAATGACTCAATGAATAGAAATGAATTGACGGAACAATTGAAGCAGATTGAATTCTTATTGAAAACTGCTAATGCCTTAGGACATTTAGCTATAAACTCTCTAAACAACAACTTTGACAATGTACGATGCGGTGGACGTGCCAATTTATTACACAAAAGGGAATATGAAGTATCAATCATATTATACGAGATGAAATTTTAAGGTTTGATGAGTTATTAATGAATAAAATGCAGACATATATTAAACAAATCAAGGAGAATTATATTATTAATTTTAATATACAGGATAGTAAATGGTTAGTAAATTAAGACATTTATTTTGAGATTACGTATATAATTATATTCAATTTTTATATATACAGCGAGCAATTATTTATTGTGACATCGTCACAATTCCGGGCTGCAATTTTTAATCATGTTTTTAATTTATGTAATTTAAAATATATGCTCTCCACCTCAAATTAGTAGTGACTTGCCCCTGTAAATCATACTTTTCCTTTAACAACAGAGTCGTGCCGGTCATCTATCTAACATTTTTCAGGGGAAAATTTTTGAATTAAAATCACGTGAGTTCAGATCTCAACCGGAAGTTCGTATATAGTTTATTAGGGCTACTGCTCCTAAGCTTTCCATATCTGGTTTGGTCTAGCACTGTTCTTGGAAATTAAGGAAGGACAGACAGATAGATAACAGGGGCAATTTACAGCTCTGCAATTTGAAAAAATTGCAGCCCAATAGTAATAAATTAACTATAAAATACCATAAAAAATATACCACAAACCATATTTAATCTACTGTTCACTTACTTTTTATTCACCCCTGTACCCGCAGCATTATTTAATCAGATTCAAATGTAATTTTCTTCAATTTTTCGAATAAAAAGTTTTCTTTTAACGTGTATTTAATTTTAATATACTGACAATAATATTTTATATAATTTTATTTAAAAAGCATTGATCTTAAATTTAAAAAAAATCGCTATTTTGTAAAAGTAGAAAAACAAAGACTAGCCAAGTATTAATATCGAAATGTGTTTAGTTATCCATGAAAACTTACAAGAAAAGAGAATATTTAAATACACAAATCGTTAGGAATAGCGGAAAAGGATGATATATGTAAGTACAGCAAGAGTAATGCGTTGGAATAGGAAAGCGTGGAAACTGATGCTACACCATGTTACAGAGCTAAAGGTTAATTTAGTCTAGTACATTCTCTCTGTCAAATGGGTAAAGAGGAAGTATGATGATATGGATATATGCATATATGCACGATTTGGGCATTCGTTAAAATGGCATTTCCAGTTTAATGATCGCATCCTACTGGCTACATTTGCATACCTTAGAAGAATGATTGAAACTATAATATAGGTAACATCTGCTCACTGGCATATAATCATCGACAAATTCTAATTTAGTTTATTTTTCTAGAACCACAATCGTATTTTCTATATGTTTAATTTTATACCCTGGAGAATAATATTCTCTGCATCATTTGAGTAAGTTAAAGTGCTTTCTAAGCTATTTTTCCAGTTTAATATTAAAAATAAAGCTGCGAATTGTATCACCGCATACACAGTTTATAGATACAAATAAAACAGAAAAAATGAATAAAAATTGACCAAATATACTGGAATATATCGTAAACATCTTGAAGAAATCAGTAAAGTTTAATATTGCTGGAAAATGTAATGAAAAATGCCAGTCTTGAGAACAAGAAAATAGTTCATGTAGAAAGTAAAACATAAATTAATTAGTAAAATATTGATAGTAGCTATAAAAATTACATGATTTTGTATCCGAAGAATGAAATATATAAAGATTTTACTTTTGACAAATTTATTAAAATGTACTTTAAATACCGACTTAGATCAAGCAATATTCAAAATAAGATTATCTGTAAAAAAATTAATAATAAAATATTAATAGAATGAAAAACAACCTTGAAACAGGAATCATTTTAATAATATTTTATCAAGATTCCTGGAAGAAAATCGATTGCAATATATAATTTTATTCGAAAAATCCTCCGATATTAAATCAGATACAATCATATATCAGTAAAACTAGAATTCGATGCAAAATTTTTAAGATCCGAAGAATAAACATTATCGATAGATATATTCAACTTATACTTCCGTTCGGTATTTGAATATAAAATTGCAATTTATTCTTAAGATTTCCACCGATTGTTACAAGAGAATTTCAAAATGCTTTCCCAACTGAAAATATCCTCCGAGTAAACAGAGAATAACAAAGTAGTGAGCAATTGTCTTGTATCAACATCAATACATTACATGGAAATGGTAAGACTTGTCAGCAACAAACGGGAGTAATTTTGGCTGAATGCTCGATTTTGTATAAGAGTGGATTTCGACATTACATAAAGTAAGCAGAAAACGTTTCATTTTTTATAATTTATCCGGAAATATTCTTTTTACTATTGATTCCCTCTTCGCTTGTAATGTATTCTGCAAGGTAAATATATAAAAAAAAAGAATAGACTTCACAGAAACGTTGTTTACGTAAACAAAAAAAGAATTTTTAAACTTTTCACTAAAAAGTATAAAGTTAAATACCGGATAAACTGCTACTTGTATGACAGATTCGCATAGATTTCTTTAGAATAAATCATTTTTTTTTTATTTTACGTTTCTAGACGACTAAACTTCTTCATACAAATTCATTTTAATAAAAGTTTCCGAAAGAATTTAAAGAGAGATATATTAAGAGAGAGAGGGAGAAGATTGATGATAAAGTTTCTCAATCATACGAAGAACACTTTGGAAATGTGTAATGTCAATAGGCGTTTCCGTTTATTTTCAACGGAGACAGAAGGACGAAGAAGAAAATGCGCGTGTCTCTCTTAAACGAGATGGCTTCTGGCAACTTTCGATGTTTGCTGACAAGAGACAAGCGGAATTTAATTTTTGCTTTAGCTGTCGATATACCTTACATCCTATCCATTTTTCACTCACCTTATATACAGCTGGCGGTAGGACCGGACACCGAATCTCCATCATCGATAAAAGATTTGAAGTACTCGATGATCCATTGGAAATACACGGTGCTCTCCTGTTGTGCCTCCAGCTTGCTCTTCGCACAAATTTCAAAAAAGTCAAAATATTTACACCTTTACAAATAATTTTCGTCTTAAAAATTCTTTTAAATAAATGATTTTCTTATAACAAAATGAAATTATTATATAAACAAACAAACTTAACCTTAATTTATTATATTTTTTTCATTATAAAAATTTATTCTACTTCACATATTCGAAAATTTACAGAATTTTGTAAACATTTTCATTAAAAAAAACACTTTACAGTAACAAATTGTTAGCATTACTTTATAAAAATAAAATAAAAATAATATTAATCCTGCAAGAATTTCTGTACAGAAGAAGAAATACTTTAAAGCCTAAACTAAACATAAAGAGAATAAAATGAAGGTGGCATAGAACATAATGCCAGCTATTGTGTTAACAATTGTGTGAAATAAAACTTATTCAGCTATTTTAAAAAGGAGTATGATCATAAAAGTTGGAGAAAAATCTTCTACATCAAAAAAATAAAAGACAGAAGTAGAATGAGAAGTTAATACCCTTCCAAGTATAGTGATTTGATCTAACCAGTAGACCGTATCTTCTTTCGTTTCCTATATGCATTCTGCATCTTTTGTGTAAGAGAGAAACTAATCCACTAGTATTAATTATTCTTGAAAATGTTCAAAGTCGATTACGATTCCTTTTTTTTTTTCTTTTAAAATATGCAGAATTGTGATAGATAAAATGATTGTTAAAGTAAAAAACAAGTATATTATTTCACCCGATTCTTATAAAAATGATAATTTAAATAAATCTGATTAATGTATATTCCTATTCATTTATATATGAATTAATAATTAATTGTAATTTATTTTTATGTAGGTGAAAAAGCTTTATTATTTTAATATTAAAAATATATTGAGTAGATATTTTTATTATTTATTTATTGCAAAAATTATTGTCACATCGTCACAATGCCGGGCTGCAATTCTTAATCATATTTTAAACTTATTTAATTTAAAATATATGCTCTCGATCTCAAATTAGTACTGTCTTGCTCCTGCATATCATACTTTACCTGACAACAGTAAAGGTCATCTACGTAACTCAGTTCTGGGGAAAATTTTTGAGTTGAAATCACATGACTTCTATTCTAGAACGGAAGTTTCTATATAGTGAATCGGGGCCTCCTGCCCCCAGGCCTTCTATATCTAGTCTCGTATTTCATCTATCTAACATAGTTGTCGAGATTAAGGAAGGACAGACATGCTGACAGACACAGATGGACCACAGTGGGAATTTATAAGTCTACAATTTTTTTCAAATTGCAACCCAATAAATCGTAGTAAAGATAGGACTTTATATTATCGAACGAAAGAGTAATTTATTTTTATATGACATTTATTAAATTATTGGGCTACAATCTGAAAAAATTGTAGACCTATAAATTCCCAATGTTGTTTGTCTGTCTTTCCTTAATCTCGGGAACGGAATTAGATACATAAAATCCGAGATTAGATATGGAAACCTTAGGGGAAGTAGGTCTCGATTAACTATAAACAAAGTATCAATGAAAACCGAAGTCATGATTTTAAATTAAATAAATTAAGAAAAATATGATTAAAAATTGCAGCCCGGTATTGCGACGATGTCACAATAAATAATTGCACACTTCGATTGCGATTGATAATTTAAAAATATTTCAAATTCAATAAGATTAAACGTACGAGAATTTATTATCATTATACAGTAAATAAGAACATAATTAAATTACATAACAGGTATTGTAATTGTAATTTTATTATACTACTAATTTAATCAGTTGGCAGGAGTATCGTTACTTAATTTGGTTAGTTTTTATAATAAAAATAAAAATAATAATAAAAGAAAAGGTTATAGCATCAACAGGAATTTTTCGGATCAATTTTTCTGACTGTAAATCGATAATTTCTACCTGATATTATACCGCCCTAAGAAAAAGGTTGAAGCATTGGGGATCCGCCTTCGACCACATTTGATTAATGTTCCCAACAGAACATATTGAGACTAATACGTCAAGAGCAATAAGTGGATATCGTTCACACCTGAAATTTGACCCGTGATACACGCATACCCTCAATTACTAAATATAGGAAAAGTAATAATTATTAAATTATTCTGATATTATTCCGCACGTAAATGAATAAATCCGGCATTATTCGTTTTTTAAAATAAATATAGTAGTTATCGATTCCTTTCTCGGATTTTTTGATTGTATAAAACAAACTTAAAATTCGATAAAGAATGGTACCGTATAGTTGCACATAGTCTCGTCTACTGCATAAATCTATATTTTATTTATTCCTTTGGCACCGTATGATGTGAAAGGAGAAAATGTAAACAAATGTTCTAAGAGTAAAATACGTTTAGATTTTTGTTTTATTTATTTTAAATATAATCGAAAAACTTGAAAAATTCGTAAACTCCCCGCTGTGTTACAATTATATTTCATTCCTTAATGGTCCGGTTTAGATCATTAAAGATTCTTCTCCATTATAAAGCCATTGGAATCAAAACGATCCATTAGTTTATACAAGAAAATCGATATTTAGAGATTCTCGCTTATTTTTAATCCTTGGTAATTGTTTATGAAAATTTTATCTAATAAAGCATTTCGAGCGAATAAAAAATGTGTTTCTATTAAGTTTATTGAATAACAATATCAGCGTGAAAGAGAATTAATGATTTAATCAATTAAAAGTAGAATGTAACAAAGTTTCGATAGCAATTTCTTTGATATATTCTCTAATAGATTTTTTTGAATATACTCCAAAATCTGATGACAGCAGAGTCTGATTAATTTTATATCGATTTTTAGCCCAAACACTTTGATCTACGACCGCATCAAACAGTATAAGTGATTCATATCCAGTAAATTTTTCTTAAGAAATGAAATTTACTTAATTTCTAAAGAACTCATTTATGTTTTTTCCCCCTAAATAAACTAATTGACAAAAGTTTCCATTATATTATTTTCACGCCTTATCTCGTTACCCAACTCTTTTCTCTTAATCCAAACTATTAGCGAAGTTGTAAATGCCTTGAATGTTTAATTTAAAACTTGAATATCTTACAACTAGTTTCATTTATTTACTGTATTTACACTAGAATTTCTTTAAATATTCTAAATTTAAACATGCCAAAAATTGAGTAAATACGATTGGAAAACATTTAAATAAGATCTCATAATTGTCTTAGAAACTGGCTTTCCCCATAAATAAATAAATATACAACTAGTTTTTCAAGAAGGCATTAATTCTAATAAATGCGAATGGAAGTGCCTATTCTCTAAATGGTTTCAGGAAAATGGATGATATCCCAAAGTAGTAAGCAGGAAATGAATGAATGACGCGATTAGAAAATACTACAATTGTTTCTTTTTCTGTGTATATTCCCCTCTTAAAATATTCCTTGTTTCTTAAGAGGAAGAATAATTTACATTTTATCCAAATTTCTACCATATTTGCCATAATTTAAACAATTTATTGAGCTCGAAAATGATTACAGGTGTGTTTTAAAACTTCTATACTATATTATATCTTCTATATTTAATAATAATAATTATTATTATTATAAAGAAATTAATATCTTTTCTAAAAGTTAAATTTAATATTTATCGATTTAACAAAGTAAAATTTCACCTTAATTTACAGTCTAAACGAATTTAAATTAAAAAGTGAGTGGAGATTAAGAAGCAAACGAAACGAATAATAGAAAAATTATTTTAAAAATAATTAATTCCTTTAGAATATATCAAAACGCAAATATCAATTTATAAATATTAGAAAAGTATTGAAAAGGGACGTAAGTATTATTATAATGGAGAAGTATACAGTAATATGAATCATTCAACAGCCATATATTAATGACATTCAGCAAAATGTGCATATGACGTCTCAAAAGTAATTACATTTGTAGATGGAATTAATGAGATTAATCAAACTAGTTGAGAACACAAATGCAATTGTATAGCTAAACAATTCGGTAGTTAAATCGGTGACAATTAATGATACTCGTAATTAAAAACAATTATAGAATTAGAGAATATTAAATGTATACTGTATATGACACAAACTGCAAATGAATTAAATCCTGATTGGAGATAGAGGAGCTCTTAACGATAAATATGCGACATTGTCGGGTTTTTAAGTAACTTGGAGAGCGAATATCTATCAAATGTTCTCTGCAAATATAATCGGATAATATGCTCGTAACGAACGAAGTAGACATTAAGCTTTGGCTTTCCATACATCCATGAAACGATAAAAGTCGTCTTGGGACATTTCTCGTCCTGACTTCTTATCAGGTGTCTCCAGTTCCGCATCTTTCTCTCTTCTGATTCTATCCCCTGGTACTCTCAATTCGGTTAGAAAAATGTGTAAAGTAAAAATGTACTGGGTTTGTCAGTATGTCATGCTCGGATATCCTGTTTTATCTCCGGAATTGATGCACGTTTCTACTTCCTTCCCCCTTCAATCCCTTTGTCTACGTTATCTTAAAAGAAAACTTTAAAATAATTTTATTCCGCAGAGTACGACCAACTTTTTTAAACGTTTTATTGGTAAGATAAAAAGATTTTCTAAAAATAAATGTTATTTATTTTTTTTCCCTTCCCCTCTTTCTTCTTACGCTGCTTCTTGTCCATTCCCCCCTCTTCCAACGTCATAAATATTACACCGCAGAATTTAAAAATTTAAAATAACATATATTTTTTTAAATCGTTATAAAAACAAGTAAATTTAAATTCAGAAATTCTTCGAATATATTTTCTTCTATTTTAAATATTGTATATTTATAATAATAATAAGTAGAAGCGCGCTTAAATCAATATTTATACCTTAAAAAAATTCTATAAAAATAAAAATTTAGAATCAATTAAAATTATTTAAGTATAAAAATAAAGAATTTAAAATATTCTGTACTTACAAAACTTGTTAGGTGTACTATTTTATGCGTACAAACCTTGTTCGTTTGATTAATGAGTTTACCCTTTAAAAAAATATTTGTTCAGATGGATGAGATGGAAAGAAATTGTTTTACTTCTTTTCTCATCAATTTTAAGTTTGTTTTTTTATGCAGTGGAATAAAACTTAAGATTTCGTGTCATTTATAAAATTAATAATAATTAAAAAAATATATAAAGTTGACATCGTTTCATCCCTTGCCGATTCCTCGCCACGTTCTATCCCCCTTTTGAATTTATTGATATTGATTGAGTGGGATATTAAGAGTTTATAGGAGATAAGCTTTACGAAGATTTTTATTTATATAGAAATAAATGACGTGAAACATCGGGCTCAAGTTATAAACAAGACCCCGATCTCTCGATAACCGTAACACATGTAGCGTGGAAAAGCGTGACGTACGGCGATAATCTGGAATCGTGACGTGATGTATCAATGATACGATCTAGAAAAATATCCCGGATAAGAGATTATTATCATTATTATTAAATATGACAAATAGATATTATTTTTTAAAAATGTATAATTTATTATTCGATGGTTTTTGTAAAAACTTTTTTGTTTATTTTTTATTATTATTATTTTTTCCTCATCCCTCTCTTTCTTTTTTATGATTACGATCTTTTATATTTTATTGCTCATTTCAAGGCGAAAAATAATTTTATAGCTGATAACTTGCGAACGATTATGAAGACTTTTCTTTTTTATGACTGGTATATTATGAATATTTTCTCTCCTGTTATTGGTATATAAAAGTCGAATTCGGTTTCTTTGTAGCCGAAGTCATTAGTAAGAAAAATATGCCAAACTATAAAATAAAATATGCTATATTTCTTGCAGCGGGAGAAAGATATTGAAGCGATTTATTAAAAGTTTAAATATAAATATCAATTTTTCTGTCGAGATTTTTAATGAAACTGATACAGTAATGTTGGTAATTTCTTCCGTATCGCGAATTATATTGCTGAATAGTCGTTAAAATTAGTAATAATCAAATGTAATGACTATTCAAGCGCACTTCAGTGTATAAACCCGCTAGCAATTCTATTTTTCTCTTAATTTTGTTTATTATATCTTCTCGTATAGGAAGCGATGTTATCCTTACATAAAGAATCGCAAATGACTACAGTAATATAACACCGAGAGTTGTTAGAGGAAGGAAGATTAGGAATTATGGAAGGGAAATAAAAAGGTTCTTATGTACGGTTTAATTCTCGTAAAAGACCTAGGAGGTTTTTAGGATAATTGGCTAGTATAACCAGTATAAACACCTGTATACTGGTTATACAAGGGTAAATATAACTACATTATTAATCTATCGAATTTAAAATATGATATAGGTTTATCTTATATATTTAGAAGGAAATTATCTGTATATACGGTAATAATTTTTCTGTTATAAATGCCTTTCTTAAAGGTTATAAGTTATTAATTTTATACTCTGACGATATAATTATAACTTTATTTAATCATAAAACAGTGTTATAGTGAAGTGTAGAAGCTGTAAAATACAGAAAAATAGATTTAAAAAGTCAGTTTTTTTTATCTAATTCGAATTTAAAAATTATATCAATAGTTTAATGTATTTATTTACGAAATAAATATGAACTTATCATCTTTCGAAGTAGAAATTTCATAAAATAATACGCTTATTTATTATTTTCGAAGCCTTCTAACTTAAAATTGAGATAAAATTTACATTTATAGAAAGAAATACTGTATAAAGAAAGATGAAGATCTTGAAATGGTATGATTATCATCACGAAATTTAATTCTTGCAAAACAAAAATAAGAAAACTTTCTTTTGGATAAATCAAACATTTACTTCGAAAATTACTTTAAACAAATTACCTTTTGTCACGTTATATATATATATATATATATATATATATATATATTATATATATATATATAATTTTATCGCAAAATACTAAAAACAGTCACGCTATATTCAGAATTTTTATACAAATTCTTCCTTATTGTTTAAGATTTAATTAATTTATTGGTAGAACATATCAACCTTATATCTTCTTAAACAAACCTAATAAAATATTTAAACGTGTAATGTATATTAAAAACATTAATTTATATAATTAATGCTTTTTTAATTATTAATTTTTACTGCATTAAATTCATTTTAAAATAATATATTTAGACATAAACTTATGTCAGATATAAAGTTGTGAGCGGTATCGATTCAATAAAATGATTTAGAAAAGAAGAAAAAATTATGAATTTAATTGAAAAAATATATATATACATTTACTGAAAATATACTACTTTTGAGAACAAGAAAGTTATTTTATTTTTTTTAATTTTAAATAAAAATGAAAAATTCAACTTTCGATAGAAATAAGTACAATTTTAAAGAAGAGAATGGTTGGAAAAATTGGAGAGAAAACATCTGGAATATACTTGGTTGACTATGTGCAGGAAGCATTTCATCACATACCACATGACCTTCAAAATTCGATCACGACATCTGTCTGACAAAGCTCCCGAAGTAAGTTTATAATCTTTCGGTGAAATGTTGAAAATTCTTCTATTTATAACTAACGTTTATACCAAGAGATTTCCAAATAATTACTACACTTAAATAATTAATTACACTTTTCTAAATACGCATGGTTTCGACGATAGAAGAGGAATTAATCTATACAAACCCCAGCTCTAGATAAACCAGCTTAAATTTTAAATAATTTAAAATATATGACATTCGTATCACGCCTTTACGTATATTATAATTCAGAAATCTTCACTCTTCTCCCCCCCACAAAAAAAAAAAATATTGTTTAAAAATAAATGCCCTTTGGTGGTAGGATGAACAAAAGACGAATGATAATCGAAAGATGCTAAATCGAACATTCAGTCAGTTTAAAAATTGATTTAGATAGTAGTTATAATGGATTCTAATAACATTACGTTACTAGATTCTAAATATATATTTGAATTTTCACTTTATAAATCGAAGTAATTTATGGCCTTGTAATGCAATGTTATAAGGCTAAATCTGAGTCGTAATATATCCATTATAATTCTGGCTTTTTTAATGGCGATTTTTGTAATTTTTCCCCCTCTTTTAAATTACCGAATCGGCAACTTTATCGGTGTTAAATGTATTAGTGTTCGTCATTCGGTTGAGTTATCCATTACACCAATTAAAATTCTCAGATAATTCTCAAAGCCAATGTTTTCTCTAACTTAATTTTTGAAGATTTGCTTTAATAATCGGTTAATTAAAACTGGAGGAATCAATTCATTGATTTAATAATAAGAGGGGAAGAGGGGGAAGAGAGACAATCTTAGGATAGTTAAAAATCTGCAACCATTAGAACATAATTCGCCAACAATTTGGCAAAGTTAGAAAGTTTCTTTCAATAACGGATCGAAGTGAGGAGGAAACATTAAAAAAAACAAATTAAAAAAAATAAAATAAAAGATTTTGTTGGAATCTTTCAATCAATCATTGGTTTTATAAGGAAAGCTTTTCGATATTTACTCAACTTCCAAGTATCAATAAAAGTTTCTTTAATGTTAAACTATTCGGAGTTATACGCTTGGAGCGAGGAGAAATGAATCGCTCCTTGTTTTTTTTAATATCGATTTTAATTACGATTATATCGAAAATATATTAAATATATCACTTTTTCGATATCTACATTGTTATATTTAAACAAATTAATAATTTAAAACATTTATTAAGCATTTATCATCGCGTTGTTGGCAATATCCATGCGGCAATCATTACACAGATTAACCAATAAAATTCGTTTTTATAACTTTATATACGAATTAAACGTGTAATTTATACCATAATTTACATCCCTTACTTTATAAAATGAGTTTATTCGAGTAAAATAAGCGGATAATTTGATAAATTTATCGCTTTTCTATGGCTTGGATGAGTTGTATTATTTTAAACAAAACAGTTAATTTACGAGGAAACCTTTATATAGATTTAACATTTGTTTTGATGTATTATCATAACAGTAAAAATAAATTATCATAATATTTATTTGAAGTGGTGTTAAAGAAAATAATGATTTAACAAAATCCAGAGTACCGTTTCGAATTTTTTTCCTCCCTCCTCTTCGATAAAATAACGCGTAAAGTGAAGCGTGTTAATTATTTATGGAACGAAAACAAATAAATAAATATATATAATGGAGTAAGACTAAACAAGTCGATCAGAAATGCCAAAACAAAGATTTATTTACGAAATTCCTTTTTGCTCTTTTATGTTTTGAAACCTCTGGCGTATCTAAACCATTTAGTTTTCTGCACCTGGATAGACAGTGCGGATACGTCACAACAAAAACACGTGACGCAACGCAAAATTACGTCAGTTTTAGCTAGTCTAGGTTTAGAGTTGAACATTAACACTTCCTTCTATGGATATTCTCCCACCCACAGCCAAATTTTAAACGCCATTAAGTTTTTTTTTTTTTTTTGTTTTCTTCTTTCGATACTCTACTTTTAACTATTTAATAATGCAATAGGAAAAATAGGTGAGTAGTCGCTTTATTATCTTTATATTTTCGTCCGAAATTTGAGTTCGAGCATTACGAAAATTGTGCAGCTTACTGAGTATAGGTGCCACGTTCAACCCGAAAGTATTTAAATTTAGTTTTACTGTGTTTATATTGTTAAATAATGGAGAAAATTCAAAGTTTTAACGAGCAATTATTTATTGTAACACCATCATTTATCCGTGTAAATTTCTGAATTGAAACCACGTGACTTCCGGTAAAGAAGGGAAGTTCTTATACATTTAATCGGGGCTTTCTTCCACTAATCTTTCTATATCTGGTTTCGAATTACATCTATCTAATACCCTTCTCGAGATTAAGGAAGGACAGACAAACAGACGGACGGACGAAAGTGGGAATTTATAGGTCTCTAATCTTTTCAAATTGCAGCCCAATTAAAGGCGAGGATAAATTATTTGAAATTTAGAGAAACATGACATCAGCAGAAAGCGGAGACAAAGTGTCATTCCGAATTGCACACGCAGCCATTTTGATTGTAGAAAAAAAGGAGAAAGTGTTTCGACTTCAAAGTGTAAACCGCAGAATCTTGCTGATTGTGATAAACAGTAATCTATTACTCGCTGTCTACTCGTTTCTCCATTATCATCCTTGAATCTGGTGATAATGAAGATATCCGATTGTTAACGCTTAAGTGGCTTGATAATTACGTATTAAGGCATTAATGGGCCCAAATTATACAATACTTAACTCATTACCGGTCTCACTCCCGTAGTGTCAATATAAAATAAATGAAAGCCATGCATTATCATAAACATTAACTTATTCCGACACGGAATTTATTAAAGATTATTATTTAATTAAGAAGTTGAAATTGCATTTTAAAGTATAAAGTTCATCACTCGCAAGTTTGAAATTAACTTTAACTGTAAAGATAACTACAAGATAATAATTTAAGCGCTGCTGACAATCATTTATTGTTACGAATTTTGTTAATATAGTAAATTATCTATTAAATTTTCACTCATATATTCATTAATTATAGATTTTCTGGACTTATAGTTACTAAATGAATCACAAAGTTCGTCGAATGTTACGTAATTATAGCTAAATTTAGAAGATGAAACAAGATCATCCGGCTTAATATGAGTAGGAGGAGATTTTTATCTTTACTTCGGAGTATTTTTATAAAAATTTCGAACTCAGTCGGAATAAATGATGGCGGAGGATGGACTAAAATGTTTAAAGTAATCAGACCACGACACTATTTGGAATTTTTCAAAGATGACACGAGAAAAATGTGTTTAATTTGAGTAAGTTGATACGAACAATACTCCACATCTCTCGTTCTCTTGTGGATAATTCTCTTTAATTTTCTTACACCGCGTCAAAACGCGGTACACAATTTTAATAGTAATATTCTAAATTAATCTACTTTCTTTCTTTTCGTAAAATGTTATTTTTATGTAAATATTCTTTCGTATTAATCAACAACTTAGATAAATTTACATTTTATATGATTCTTTTTTTTTTCTTTTTAAATTAAATTTTAATCTTTAAACCATTTAATTTTGTACGCATTATTATACTTCGTGATCTGTAATGAATTGCATTTGAAACAGTTTAATTTTAGTTTAAAAATTATTCAAAATAAAATTCAAAACAGGATGAAATGTTGCTTTCTTTAATGCAATTTTTAATATTTAAGATGTTTACTGGTTCCTTCTTAAATTAACTTTACATTTCCATGTTTTCAAGCTATTGTGTCGCTTCTGAAAAGTTAAATTTTGATTCGAAATATATTAAAATTTCACTTTTACAACCGAAATTTCCATAGTTTGAGGTGTTGCATTGATCCAATAACATAAAAAAAAAATGATAGAAAAGTAAAACTTTGAGCCTTTGTGATCAGAATAGAACAATAAAAAGCTTCCAGAATATCATTATCTTTGCAAATTTATTCTCGCAGATTAAATTAAAATGCAGATTTTCTAATAGAAAGTATAAACAAAATAAATTTAGCAGTTATTTTTTATTGTTCTTTCAGGCTCACGAAGTTCATTCGAAACAAGTTCATTTGTATAATTAATTTTTAATTTGTTTAAAATTTTGGCAATCTTAGATATAATTTAGGAACGATTTAGGAAATTCTGTTACGTTAGTAATGCAAATTATCATCGGATTGATTTTATTCTTGACATCGATTTGTGCTCCATTTTCGAAATTCTATGCGAACCTCGAAGCTTAATCTTGATTGTATTCTGTCCATTCTCGTAAGAGTGAATTAGATTCTATATAAAAAGTAACTAGAAAGTCTCTATCAGCTCATCGATTAACTCGGAACTTAATCATCCATCTCTCCTTTTATCCAATCAATTGGCTATTCATAAGTGCATCAACGACGAGAGAACATTTTACTATTATTTGCTAACAAGGAAGTGATATAATTAAGTTCTTCGTCACAAAAGAAGATTTTGTAAGTTTTATCACCGTAAATAAGTTTTTTCCCTCCAATTTCTTACGTTGATTTATTATTACTTGCGACATTAAATTATAAATAAAACTCTATTTAAGATAAAACATAGGAAAATTCCGTCTTAAATTACTTATTCTACGTCAAAAACAATTGTAATTTTGGCATATATACGCTTTTATTTTACTAATAAAGAAGTCTTTCGTGTATATTTATATAATTTTTTTTTACTTAAAAATCCACAAAAACTTGTTTTATAAATAAATATAAGTGCCGTTTTCTTTCGGACATATAAACAGCTTCTGCTGGAGTAAATTAAATTTTATAAAATAAATATTTTTGCCATTTCTTTCTATACGATACTCAACTTTTAGTATTGGTGTTTTATTAAAAAAAAATAGAAAATTGCCTTTTTTAAAGTATTTAGAATTAGCACACCGTTTGGTGTTATTCGAAAGACTTTTCTAATACAGGCGTGGCAAACCGGTAGAACTATAAAAAAGGCATTTTCTAAGACGGTGTTGACGTGAGCAGCTGGACAACTGCCAAGTATTGAGATGAAGAACAGAAGACACACCTGAGTATACGAAATCATTCTTACCTCCACCATTATATAAACAGCAACGTAACTTGCTTTAGTTCTATCATTGGGTAGAGGATTCGTGATGATTGATTTTTACTTCATGAAGAACACACTTAATTACATCAGGTATGAAACATTTAAAAGAATTTCTGGGTATTTTATAACAATCGTAGATCATTTCTCATTGCCAAATGAGAATTATGCCGTTAATCCAATTTCTCGATGAGAAATTTAACAAGTGAATTTCTCTTCTAATCAATTTACTCGATACAAACGAATTTTTTACATATTATTTTAGTATTATTTCGAGGGGTTAGAAATTATCAAATCGTAGAATAACTCTAGAAATTGATTTTAAACGCGGAGATAAAAAATAAAAAAAAAGAAAGTCAATATTTATTTACATTAAATTTCTGAGGCGAAGTTAAGTAAATAAATATTAAATATGTTATTTTTATGATTCGAAAGTAAAAAAAAGGAGTTTATTTTCTAAAAGAATTCGCATTTTTCAAATAAATAAAACAATTCATCCGCTTTATTTCCCATTGGATTTTTATGAAACTAACTTTAACATTGTATAAATTAATTGGAAAGTCAATTTTTATATACAATCTTTTAAAAATGATAAAAATATTTTTTTAATTTCCATTAAGAAAGCATTAAACTATTATTATTATTTATTTTATAGGCGAGAGAGCAATTTTTATTTTGAATTTTACCAATCTCCTGACTGATTCTCTATGTATCTACCGTGAATAAAATTCAATATCAGTGAAAATGCTAATTTTATAAACCTTAATTTTAGCTTAATATTGTTTGCTTGCTCGTTTAATATATATATATAGGCTATATTTTTAAAATTAAGTAAGTAATAAAGTTTATTGTAATAGGCTATACCTGTTATAAAGGGGGAGAATCAGTTGATACCAACATAGTTGATTTTGTTATTTGATAACATAAGATGTCAATATATTGCAATTAACATTGATATATATTTTTAATATTGTAAAACATATATAATTGAGATCTTATATCATATTACATAACTATAAAAATTTTTCAAATTATATAAATTATTATCAATTACAATTTTTACCACGTAAAAAACACTTAGTATTTTCATTGTTGATATTGTTCGTCGCATGGATATTGTATCTATTTCGTAACACTAGTCTCACACTATAAAACGAAACTTATAATTTTTGGGAAGAAACCCTACATCTAGGATAGCACCAATTGGAGAGATAATTATTATTATTGAATTATCTTCTTTTTGTTAAGTCTTGGATAGATGGAGAAATTTAATGGTAAAAAACAAATTCTTAAAATATATCTGTTGCTAAATAATTGTCCTGAAATTATATTATACCACACAAGATTTTGACAGATAACAATTTTAAGATAGGCAGAATTCGGGAGAAATATATCAATTATGAACCTGATATAATGACTTCGGTGGAATAGTTGATATTTTTTTTTTAATTTCCCGACTTAGAAAAAAAAGGTTAATGTTACCTTAGGTGCCAAGATGGCGGCTCGTCTCTGATTCCAGCAAGAAAAACAGCGGGACGCACGTTCTCCTAACTAACCTAACCTATTCTAATAAATTAACTATAATTATTAGCAACCAAATTATTAGAATAGGTTAGGTTAGGTTAGGTTAGAACGTGCGTCCCGCTGTTTTCTTGCTGGAATCAGAGACGAGCCGTCATCTTGGCACCTAAGGTAACATTAACCGAAAAACTTTAATAAGGAATATCATAAGGAATAAGTGTAGATCAAATCTGATCCAATTTTTCTATTACCATAGTTTTAGCATTTAAACATTCAAACTAACTATCATTTCTTCTTTCCAGTCATAATCAGATCTATGATGTCGATCAATTCCTTCTCGAAAAATCACTCAATTGGATTACTTTATCTAGATTAATATCATATGTATATTTTACGTTGTCTTTAATATAATAATCATCTTTTATAATAATTCTATTCCCATCATGTTTTTCTTCTCTGATTATTGCTAATAATTTTTTTCACCTCATTCTAGATCTCATGCATAAATCCGAAGTAAGTATTATTTTTTCCTTCACTTTATTATTGAAGTCGTCTTTCTTTTCCCAGAATTCTTTAATAAATCGGATTTCTATCATATAAGGAACCTAATAATATTTTCACTATAGGTTTGATTTCACTGTTGGTTAATCTAACCAATCCTTCTATGAGACTATTAGTTATTCCAAAGTCCTTTTTTATAAACTGATTAATTTCTTTTACACGATCAGTCGAGTTGAACGGAAGATTTATAAACTATAGTATTATTATTATTTCTCAAGTTAACTAGTTGGTCTATTTCGAATTCTAACATACCTTTTAATTGGCAATTATTATTGGATATTTCCTCTAATTCTTCTAGTTTTTGGGGTAATTTTGAGAATTCTCCATAAAAATATTTATTTTCTTCTTTCGAAGCAATGACTTCTGTTTTTAATTCCTTGTAGTTCCATATGAAGCAGTGAAAACTTATCTTGAATTAGCTCGTATATTGATTTCAATGTAAACTGTGACTCTTCCTGAACCTTGGCCCTAAATCTCTTGAAGTTTCGAAGTAATCGTAAATTTTCGTAGCTCTCGAGGTCACAGGACAATTTTTATTAAAAACATCCTCTAATTTATAATAATCTTCACTAGTTGTATCGCTCAATTCCCTTTCTTTAAGATTAATCTTGCGAGGTCTGCCTCGCCCCCTTACTTTATCTAGATTAATATCATATGTATATTTTATTTTGTCTTTAATATTCTTTTATTTATAAGTCTTTGCATATCTCCTTGACTCATTTGTTGTGGAGATCGAGGGAAAGGGTCTGGATTGGACTCAATCCCAGCAATTATTAATAAACACATAATTAAAATCAAGAAAGGTCTATTCACAAATATCCACTTCTTTAAAATTGTCATATTTCGGCTTCTTATGGCTTTCCAATTCACTCAAAACACAGTTATCAAGCTTCACTAAAAGTTCACCCGTCCAGCGGCTAGTATTTTTTTTAAATTAAATGTAACGCAGATTTAAAATTTTAATATAAAACTTTCATTAAATTGATAGTTTACCCTTTTTTATATTATGAAATTTAAGTTATAAACAGAATTTGATAAAATATTTTTATATTCAAATAATATATGTCTTTAGTAGGAAACATTAAATTAAATTTTTATATTTTCATTTTATATAAATTTATTTTATTATTTTTTTCGCAGAAGTACATGAATTTTATAATTTCTTTAAAGAAATTTAATTATATTTTCGAATTTTTTTTTAATAGTATTAAATATAATGATTTTAAGGTAATTTAAAAGAAAAAAAAAATTGTTTCATTCGGAGTAAATCAATTTGTTATAATGCCATTTTGAAAGTTCGATTATTGAATTATTTTTAATTGGAAAACTAATTTATTTTAATTAAAATAATCGTAGAAGATGAATTATTACTCAAGATACTGCTTGTGTTTTATAAAATTAATTTTTAAAATATCGAAAAATTCATTTACAATTTATTATTAGAGGAAAAATAAAGAGATTAGCATACTTTCTTTAACAAAATTATATAAATTATTCTAAGAACTTTTAACGATTTTCTAGTTATTACACGATATAAATTCATTTATTTATCAAAACTGTAATTCTTCATTAAAAATATATCATCAAAATGTAGTTACGTTGGCCTTAGTGCTTTAATTAATGATTTATTATTAAATTAATCAAGTCTAAGTGGCACATTTATGTTAGATCGGTCGATAAGATTGTTCAATTCCACCTATCAACAATAATTAACATTTATGCAAATATTAATTTATGCAGCGTTAAAATGAAACATGTAAAGGACAACATTTAGGAAAGGATCCAAAATATTATAACTTTGTCACTTTTGTCTCCTGTCACTTTTTGGCATTCTCATTACACGTTCTTATTACCGTGTGCCAAGTGAAAATTGTATTTTTCTCACCTCCTTTCAACGAAACGTGATATTGAAGAAGTTGCTAAAGTGTGAACTCGAAATATAATTCTGATAATACAAAACTTATAGCTGTTGTGTAGACTGAGGTAATGTAAAAAGCGAAAAAAAGATATATATATTTTAAGGAAACGAGGAAATTTCGTTTATTTTGAAATCGGATAGATCCTATTTGATTGAATTTATCAACGTTTCTTATATAAACGATTTATTATAAGAAATACGCTTGACGTATTAACAATTATACGCGACTCATTTCTTGTATTTGCATGTTTACCGCTGTAAATTTTTTATTTTAAAATTATTTTTCTCACTCAGAATCTTATATTTCTATGATTCGATCGTAGTAATTTATTACTATAATTTTTCATACTTTTTATTTTATTTTTTTATTTTAAAAAAAGAGAAAAAAATTGGATATTTTTGTCTACTTGTTAATAAGAGAACGGTCATTTTTATCCAGAAAAAATAGACTATTCGATAACAATTTTTCACTTAATTATGGAGAAAAAATAATTAATCATTTATATAAAGTGTAAATTATAATCTTTAAATACTAATTTACAGTTTTTTAAAATTATTTTTATCGATAATTTCAATTTATATAGTGACGTTTAATTTTTATTTCTTTGTAATTTTAAAAGTGTATTAAATTACATTTACATTTTTTTTCCTATTCTAAAAGCTTCTAAAATCTAATAAATAAGTATTTTTAAATGATAAAAATGTACGCTTAATTAATAATTATTTATCAAGTAAACCCGATAAACGTAATTTTTTTTTCTTAAATCTAATGAAAGCAGAAAAACAAATATAATTTGCAATCTTTTTAAAGTTTTTTTCCTTTAAATTTTAATATTTTCTAAATTTTATTAACTTATAAAAAATATGCCTATAATTATATAAAATGAAGGAAAGAATAAAGATAAATATTTATTCCGCGCCGTTAAAGAAACACGCTCATTAAAAGTAATTCTATACAGAAAAATATTTATTAAAATATATAAAATTTATCAACGTAACAATATTGAATTACTTTAACTGTTTTCCTTTTAAATATTTAATATTTTACCCCCGTAATTCTCCAATTTTATTTATTTATTTTCCCCCATTTCTAATACTTTCAAGACACAGAAGAATAAAAATTGAACATTGATGCAGAGTTTTTATATTAGATAAAGAACAAAAGTGTCAGAGGAAAATATAGAATTTTCATTGAAAATTATTGAAGTATCTTTAATATATTACTTAAAATTTTTTTTATTTTAGAAGATATATAATAAATAAATTACTACATTGCTTCATTTAAAATTTCCAGGTTATTTATAGGATTATAAAAAAAAAAATCTTAACGAGTATAAACAAAGGATAATCGATATTAAAATGATAAATATATGTTTAAAATTTATAATTATTAATAAGACAAGATCTTACAAGATTACTAGAAAATAAATTTTAAACGATACAACGAGACTAATTGATTTGTATGAAAAATATTATTACTCATGATAGAATTTTACGACGGAATTATTCTTCGAGTAAACGACATTTGCATAAATTCGATTTTACTATTATATAAGGATTATTTAATTAAAATTTATAAATGTTTACGAAACGCATTAATTATCTTCGTTCTCACGTGATAAATTTATTGAGTAATAAACTTACCTGCTTCTATTCTTTCATCTTATTCATGTTTTTACGATATGAACTCTTATTCAGTAATAAAATTACATTTTATTCTAATTAGTTTTACTTTAAAAATTCCCCGTTTTCTCCTCTTCTTTTATTATAAAACTTTTTCTAAATATTTCATTTTATCGTATCATTTCTCTATTAAAATTATTCTTTGCATCGCTGAACGTCGCTTTAAATTATCATTGCTCTTCTGTTACGAGAAAAATAGGTAAAAAAATAAATAAATAAAACGTAACAGTATTATTAATATACTTAATTAATAGGCAAAAGTACAGTACGTGACAACGAATATGGAATTTATATGACGTAAACTTAATTCGTCAAAGGTTTTAGTTAATGTGTATTTGAAATTTAAACTTTATCGAAAGCTTCTGTTAACAAGATACATCAAATATAGACTTATTAAAGGTTTCGGTTAACGAGTGTTTCAAATTTAAACTACAAACGTATTATTATGTTAATATAACTAGCGAAGTTGTTCTCGCTGCATAATTTACATAGCATAAATGCTAAATTTACGAATTTAATTATCATATCCCCACAAATGTTGCAATTATCGATTCAGATTCTTCGCAATTGTAAACGGTCAAAACTGGCATCCCATCTGGTTCCAAAAATGCTAGATGTGCGAGAAATTTGGAGACGGGATAGGCCAAAGAAATGTAGTAACGTAACATTCTTAGAAAACCATAGCTGTGTACAACTTAATGTTATCTACTGGAAAATGTTTGCAGGCCTGACATGAAAGGCGATTGGACGACACGAGACGAAGATTTCTTAAATGTACTGTACCGCTACGCCGTTAATATTCTAACACCTCTACTAGGGGTGACCGACTATCATATGATATGTCTCCACAGACCGGAATGTCCATCGCAATACAGGCGGAATTGAAACGGTCGCTAGTAAAACCTGTGAACACTGGTGGTCAGTCGGTCGTGGGTTCGCAAACAACGGGCTGGCAACATAGTTTTCTGGGATTTTCACGGGTCTAACAGCTAAGTAGGGACCAGTTTCCCATAAAAGTTCTCCAGGGAGGCATTTTCCCTTTGACAGATCGCCCACGTATTGATGCCTTATTCCATCAATCTGAGAAGCTCGCGGTGGTCTTCTACACTAACTGGTCATCCGTTCCCAAACAGAATCGGGACTCTGCCAAAGACTATACGTTGCCAGTCCGTAGTAGTCATGCTTTTCTGTCGCCACACCACTGCAAACAAAGCCAACTTTGTTGAGGTGGTAATGACAGAATACGCAGCAGTCGCCATGCGTGAGAATTTTCCCGTGATATTGCCTGCCAATGGCACAAGAATAAGGGCTTTGTAGAGAGTCTTCCACTTGTCTCTGGATGTGGACAAATAGCCAACACAGTTGTAGGCGTTCGTACTTGTTTCACGATTGGACGATCACTTCTCTTGATGGTCTGTCTGAGTCGTCCAGGATCTGCCCACCGTGTATGTGCCCTCTGACGTATCCACTGTCTCTACCATGGCGGAAAATTCGGCGAAAAGACCATCCTATTTTCCTCAGCCTGATGATGAAAGTTTTCTTTAACTCTGTCAGAGAAATTATCTTTGACTACGCGTATAGGCATACCAGGCTTTCGAAAAAACTCTATAAACAACAAGTACACTGAAAATTCTGAACACAGTGAGCCTGCGCCAGCCTTAATAGGATAATGGGGTAGCGATTTTAAGGCATTCTGGTAGAATTTTCTGGCGTACAATAGGACCACAACTGTAATCATTTACAAACCTATCTGAAATATAGCTGTATGTCTTTTGTAATAATCGGAAATTTCAATCCTGGTGAGTATCTTGAATGTATATGAATATATCTTCTATATTTTCGATTTAATTCAAATTTTTTAAGTTGATTGCTCATATTTAAGTTCTTGTAACTTCTTATTGATTAAAACGAAAACGATTTCATTAATTTTATAGAATTAGAATTAATTTTAAAAATTGATAGAAACAGCAAAGTTAGAAAAATTATGATTTTGTCAACATAAGAAGCAAAGACTACAGATCTCGAAAGCAGATGTTTTTGACAGGGAAAGTTCTTATTCTGTATATAAAAAAAAGTCAATCATTTTTATTTCTACGCAAAAAACTCGGATTTTATTGTTTATGAAAATAATAAATTTGTTTAACTCTAAACATTTTGCATTTGGGCAAACACAAAATAGGTAAATACATTTATATTTTATGAAATTATTTGCGTTAAAAACTTTGTCGTATTCAGAGTTTAACGAATTTCAAACTGTAGAATGGCCATTCCTTTTGCTCTTTTACTATTTTAACTTCGTAAATATTAATTATATTTATTAAATAGTACTAAATAAAAAGTACTAAAATTTCTAATTTATTTTCTTTTATGCTTTTTCCCTAATCCTTCAGAATTATATTAAAAAAATTTATAGAACTTTAAATTAAGAATTTATTATATAATGTGCTTTAATTTATAATTATTTATTATATTTACTTCTTATGTATCTCGTATTGCCTATAAAATTATATAGGAAATATATCCCGATCTCGTTAATCATTTATTACTATCCTCCAATTACAATTGCATTGATGAAGGGTAATTAAGATTTGGACTAAATTACTCGTACCAATTCTGCCAAACTACATACTTATACGTTATTTTATATAGAGTAGACTTTACACTTTACTACCGCCTCTGGCCACACTCTATTATTGAATCTTACATTAAGTGTAATCATTACTCTCGAATGAATACACTAAATAAATGTTAAGCAATATAGAACCAATTTCATATAATTATCTTTATAAATTATGATTTCGTAAACTATTGTTATATAAACTCTTTAAAATTAGTTGCTATATTAACATAATTAAAAGCAATATGAGCCTATAAATATTAAAAACAACATGTCAGGTAGATTTAATGAATCGAAAGCGGGTACTAAATTCGCCATTCTTGATGTCGAGCCAAAATGATGGCTCCTCGTGTTTCTCTAGAATCTCAAGAGATTTATTTTCAGTTTAGAATTCCCCCATTAGAGTTTAAATCAAAACGCTGTTCTACTAAAACAAGCGTAGTGTAATGCATACACACTCATAATAACTGCAAACTGGTTAACTGATGATGAATTATAAGAGGAGAAAGACAAGAGGAAGCCGTTAGAGTACTTTAAATTGTTTAATAATTGGGTTTTTGAGCTTAAATTAATGCCACTTTCAAAAGTCCCATTAACGAAATTTTAGTTTGACTAACTTAATTTAAAACATTAATAAAATTCAATGCCAAACACTTTCTCTCTTATTCGGCATAATAAACTGTAAATACTGTATATAAAATTCATACTCTGTTTAAGTTTATATGTAAGAAGAATTGTAGATCTTGTAGAAGAAAAAAAAGGATAGAATAAATGAAATAGAGCAAACTGTAAAGGACACATTTTCTATTTTCGAATTGACATAATGACAAATGTTCTAAGTCGAATAAACAAAAGAATTTAATGGAACATAAGCGAAAAGACGTAACAATACTGCTTATCAGAAATAGCAATACAATGCAAGCCATAATTGCTAACAAAATAGATAAAGAAGGAGGAAAATATTGTTCATTAAATCCCAAAAACGGTCAAGTACGCTTAATGAAATCAAGCAAATCGCTTAGTAAGCTCTTAATTTAATGATGGGAGTTTTCTCATTTCTGTTTAGATCACACGTTGTCACAAAGGCCAACTTGATTATTTCTCATTATTCGAGTTTATATTCTATTGTTTTTTTTACAATTTTTAGTCATTAAACGTTGCTCACTTAAGTTTTATCATTTATTAAAGTTCATAAATAAATATTAATTTCTTATTCTTTTCAGATTGCTATCGTATATGTAATTTAATTTATTCACTTATCCTGCTAAAGATGTGATAATTTCCTTGTGGAAATGTAAAATACCAAATATTTGGATGAATATTAATAATATAATTACGGTAATTATTTAAATTATTTATCTGTAATTGGAAACAAAACAAAAATCTCGAGAATTGTTACTGATAAGACAGGAACATAGAGGAACGAGGGGACAAAGTTGTATGTGTTTTTTTTATATATCTCAGCACTACGTGGACCATTCATTTTGAAATTTTGCAGGAATATTTTTACATACGGAGCACATACTATTACATTTTTGAATTATAATTCACAGAGTTTAGGGTTCGAGTGCTTGGAAAATCGTGCAAGACCCTGATAATACTGTATTATAATATTACTTACCAGAGAGAAAATATTAGGCTTATTATTATAGATATTTATAATAATAAGATAATTTATTCAGTTAATATTCGGTTTGGTTCTGTTTTCTTGGCTCCTATATTTAATAGTTTGGAAAACTTATTTTATGCTTTACTATATTAATACTTGTAATTTATAAGTATTAATGTATTAAAATATTAAATAACAGAGCCTAGATCGAATTTGATGTGGGTCCTATTACAGATTCATCAATTACATTCCTGAAAAGTAAAGTTTAATAGTAATTTTTTTTTTACGCGCGTTTAACAAGCAACGTCAGCAAGAAGAATGGCGAATTTTTTCCTCCAAGTTTTTATTCTTTTATTGCAAAGAATGGAAGAGAAATATAAAATATTCATATTTATCTAAATTTAAATATAAATCGAATTTATGTTCTGATATCTTCTTATTGTATTGAGATTGGTGAAAGATATTGGTACGGTCTTTGTTATTATTTCAAAAATTTTGGATCGTGATACAAAACATCTATTGAATACTCGATCTATTAATAGAAAATATAATTTTTTGAAGTACATTTCTCAGAGAAATTTTTAAAAAAAGTCTTTGGCATGTCACAATCTCCGCATATACGCATATGCTTCTGTACAGTACTACATCAATTATAATTTGTACTTTAATACGTGAGTCCCTTTAGAATTATTTTAAATATTATAAAGGTTAGAATCATTTGTTTTTATTTTATTTAATAAATATTTATATAATTATATTAGCAAAATAAGCTTGAAAAGTATGTACTGTAATGCTCTAGGAACAGTTGACTTATAATTCTCATTTACTTATTTATTTTTTTAATGTAATTTCAGCACCTTTTTGTATAATTGACTTAAAGTGTTTCTATTAAAAATTCATATATTTGTTTATTTCTGTGTGGATACAAATTAAACGCTTCTTTATTTTTCTTTTAATTATATTTGCCCCTTTTATAATTAGGAGGGAGATATCTCATTCTATCTTAACAATAAGTATTGTGAAGTAAATGTAATATATTTTTATTATAAAAATATTTCAGTAATTGCTATCAAAACAAATTTTATTATTGAATTTTCTTACTTTATAAGCAGCCTACGCAAAGTTTTCTATATTTTTTCCAAAATATTTATCAATTTTTTCTTTAAATAAATAAATCTTTTAGTATAATCAGCGCTAGACTTAGACTTCTCATGGCTCTAATCTGTAAAACGTAACAGGCCCTACACAAAATAATGATTTATGTAATGTGAGGTATAGCTATTTCACTTATTTAATCTATCCAATTCGACTACGGCTAAAAGTTTTGACTCTATGGATACTAAGAGGGCCTTTTGATCATACTCATCATGGGCTCGGCCAGGCCCCACGATGAGGCAGTCGTAGCGAGGGGCGAGGTCCGAAAAATCCCGGAAAGATCACCCATGAAAAAATTTTTGGGGTTTCTCGACCTCCCGGATTCAACCCCGGGTCCTCAGAGCGGTAGGATGAGACAGTGGCGCGTTATAGCTCATAGCGCCCAGGAAAATTTGAATTAGGGTGTTCCATGTACCGTACAGGATCGGCTTCTGACATCACGCTTTGGGGAAATGTTTTCTTATGAAAGATTGGTTTGGGACCCCCGTTAGTGGAGGTTTCAGTCAATTGCCATTTTGCCCATACGATAATGCACCACTGGGTTGAGGCCTTATTAGCATCAATTTACCGCTCCGAATTCTAGAATTGTAGTTGAAAATTACTTACTTCATTCATTCATTAGAAATATACAGATTATTTCTTAAAACTATTGTTTTCATGAAGTGAATAACTCTAAAAATGATTAAAGAACGGAAGATTTATTGTAAAATATTCGAGAGAATATTTTTTGTTGTCGAGATTGATGCAGATTTTCATTTACAATAAGCGATTAAATGTATTGGGAGAGAAATTTACCTCATATATAACATTCCGTTGTTTATATGTTGCGGTCGTAAAATATAAGTTTTCATCGCGACATGACGTATTAATACGATAAAAAAGTAATGTTCAGATGGGACATCTCATAACTGCCTTTTGTGATCGTAAATCCCTTATATTTGAAGGTCAGGAAAAAAACTCAGATTGATTCTCACTATGATATAATCATAACTAGTTTATAGCATACGACGAAAGGATTCTTTTGTCCAATAAAATTAAATCATACAAGTTTGCGATAAAATATAATTTTTAAATAATAGATTTAACATGCACAAAAAATTCTATACTAAATTTTACTCTCTTATACTTTTAAGTAGAAAAACGTCGTGAAAATTTATATTATTTAAAGCATAAAATTAATTATAAAGAAGAAACGTACGATATTCATACGATAAAGTAGGAGAAAGTGTGACGTAACTGCGATTATCTATTGTTCTTATCACTGTATACTGTAGTGAAGATAACAATAAGATTCTCTACTGGTTTCCAGATCTACGTCATTATATCTGATCGGCTTTTGGATAGTTTATACTCCTCTTAAGTCTGTAGCCAGAGGTGGATTTATAGGAACAAAGTGGTTATAAATCTAAAAAGCATACAAAACTCATCGATTGAATACGACATGAATTTATTTCAGAAATACATCATACGCATACATCATTCTCTTTCCATAGTTTGTTTTTTGGTATTCGAATCAAGAAAAAATTCCGAATACACCTGTAAAATTCGTATAACAAATGTCTATTTTTACTTTCGATATCAATTGTAATTATGATTAAGTGGAGGGTAGGGAAAGCTGGATATTGATATAAATGGAATTTGCTCATTTGTTTCAATAATATCTAAAATTAAAACTTGATAAATGATCTTACTAGAAGGATTGCTAATTACATTAACAAATAGAAAGAAATTTTATTTAAATTCTTTCGAGAATTTTAAATTGGATACTCTTAAATTTCATTCTATTGATATGAAAAATTCGTCGATACGAGTTAACAATTGTAATTTTTTAATTAAATTTATTACTTGGTGTCACTTAATTTACATATTCATATAAATTAATAAATTTAAATATTCTTTTACAGTTTAATTATTTCAACAAAATAGATAAATACATTTTTTTCGAATTGTTTACAGTTACACATTAAATTATTTTAGTTTACTGTAATAAATATTAGAGACGAATGCTTGAATATTGTAGCGGCGATAGTTTAAGTCCTTTCGTATAGTTTACTTGATTACCACATTAAATGCGCTGCCAAACACATTAAACATTAAAAAAAAGATGTATACAATGCAATAAAAACTTCATATGTTAACGTACTGTACACTCTCTTTGGCAATAATGTCCAGAAGAATTGTCACCTTACACGCTTGTTAAGTCGTGTAACGTACGGCGCAATAAACTTGCAGAAATAAATAAAACATTCAGAATATAAACATTTCTTTTAGAAAATTGTTAAATTTTCAACAATACGTTAATTATAACAAGTGTTAAAAGTTAACATCCCACTTTGTATTTAGTATCGAATTACACGTAGAGTTTAGTGATCGATAGGCAAACACGTTCATCTTCTAATACAACATATTTGAATTTAGTAATATCATAAACTTATGATATTAAATTCTTTACAATCTATGAATTTTTCTATGTTTTGTACGTTCTGAAGCATAAAATAATATTTTAAACTACATGTTTACTAGCCTAACCATAAAACACGAGTGTTGTATTCTAAAATGGCGTTGGAATTTCTCTCGTGAAAGATGAATATTAAAATTTCCTTTGTAGAAGATTTAAAGTTTTGATTAAGTTTAAAGTGAGCTAAAATTTTCTATAAACTTAGCAGAAAATTAAATGAATTTTAATGCTTATTTTTACTTAAATACGGTAACGTATAAGAAATAGATTATGAACTCTTGTAAAATTTATTAATATAGCTTATAGAGAAGATGTTACCTAAGTATAATAATTTATGAAGAAATTACGAGAGAAAAACTTAAGTAAAATATTACTACAAGTAGTCGTTGTCGTCTAGAATATTAAATTTTGATTAAAAAATAAAGTACATACACTTAGTTATTCCTGTTTCCTGAACCATTCGTCATCGTAGCAATCATTTTATGCTCCATATATTATTTTTATTAAAGAGAATTATTATTTTTCTACTTAATATTCTTATCTAAATTATTCTATAGTTTATATATTTATTTACCTTATACTCCATAAGTGAGAGAGAAATTTATTATTGTTCTGAAATGTAAATTTAAACTAATTTCTTCACACAAACTATAAAATTGTTGAATTTAAAATCACTTAGATTTTTCCTTCTTATTTTTCTAATGTTATTTTTATTACAGTAATACCAATTTTACGGTAAAAAGCTGCTAAAATGGCAATAAATTGGTTCGAGACGTCAACATTTGTTAAATTACTAATGGAAATGATCGTTCAATATCTAAACTGTTCTACTTTTCTCTAAAAATAAATATTAATGCTGCTTGACTGCTGCCCGGAGATATCGAAATTCTAGTTAGAATATTAACACGAATCCGAGTTAAACTGTAATTATTTTTAAAAAATGAAAAGAATAAATTCAATTATGTCGTTGGAGACACAAATTCGAGATACAATTAAACACGTTAGAAGGAATGACAGAAATTAGCGCTGATTGCAGCCTTGGGGAATCAATCGAAGCGAGAATAAAGAGTAAAAAAACAAAATTTTGTATAAAAGAGTTTCTGTTTTATAATTATTATTTATGTTTTTTTGATAGAAAAGTTTTGATACCTACAAATTAATTTATTTTTAAATATAATCTGTCGAAGAATTTAACAAATAGTTATAAATATCAATAAGAATTGTAAATAGATTAAGAGAAATTCTTAGTGATGTAAACAATTCAATAAAAGACTCACGTATGGTTTTGTTGAAATATTTTATATGTAATCTTCGAAAATAATATATATCATAATAGAAAGTTATAAATAACGAGCAATTATTTATTGTAACATTGTCATAATGCCGGGTTGCAATATTTTATCATATGTTTAACTAATTTAATTTCTAATATATGCTTTCCATCTTAAATTACTACTGTAGTCTTGCCCCTGTACATCATGCTTTTCCATTAGCAACGAAGTCGTGCCGGTCATCTATCTAGCTCCTTTCAGGGGAAAATGTTTGAATTGAAATCATGTAACTTTCCGATCTATATCGGAAATTCATATATAGTTAATCGGGCCTTCTGCCCCTAAAGTTTCCATAAAATTAATTTTATCGAAATAATAAATGGAAGACTACTTAATATATCTTTAAGGAAGTCTTTAATAGGACTTCCATAAAGACTTAGTAAGTATGAAGTCCTATTAAGTAGTCTTCAATTTATTATTTTTCTCAATTTATTCGATTTACAACTATAAAAACTGTTAAAGAATTGCGATTTTCTTCAAGTTCATTAAAATTTATTAATTAAATGTAAGTAATACTTTTTTACGCTATTATTATTTATCCTGCCGATAAATTATGTAGATAATCTTCATAGAATCGCAAACAGAATGCCAACCTACAGGCCAAACAGAAGAGACAAAGGTCTCTCCAAGAAATTGTGGAAGGACCTATTGCCCCAAAGACAAAACAGGTCAAACAGCCTATCCCCTGCAGTTAATGATGATTACTTATCCAGATTATGGACTTGGTATAGATTACCTTTTTTTTCACTTACTTTAATGGAAACTCATTCGCAAATTCTTTTACTACATCATTATATATTAAATTAATTTTCAAAAATCCTCATTAGCAATCTATCTCGGAACAATATCAGCCTTCTAACGCTCGGTATCAGTTCAAAATCAAATATTCTATCCTATTTACAGTTGAAGGAAAAAAGTGAAAAAGTGCCATAAAAAAAGAAACTGCAAACAGTTTAAATTTCCAGAGATCATTCGCAAGATATACTCAACCGAAAATGCGAGTGACAAGTATTTTGTTCCAGTTGATTCAGCAATAATGCCTTAAATATTTAACTTTAGTTTTATTATATTTTGAGTACACAAAAATCCTAAGTAAAACTGAAATACGTGTATTTCTTTTTTACATTATCGTTCTCCGACTATTTAACTTTATTGCATTTACAGTAATTTCTTAAATCGACGCTCTTCAAATAATGTTTCCAAAGGAAAAAAAACAAGGCAAATACTTCTAACAATATTTCTAAATTGTTTCACGTGAATTCTTGTAAATACTTCATTTTCATTGTTCACAATAATAGATTACGTACGCGAATTATATTCCTATTTACTTTTGCAGATACGTTATTATACTACATTTTGACTGAATTTTTTAGTGAATTTGGGGCATTAAAGATGATTTCAAATTTTCGTGTGTAATTAAACACGAATGCATATTGCATATAAAAATAAATTCAAATTATTCAGTCGTTCTGTCAAGAAATATTCGGAAAGTTATCATTTATTTTTAGTTTAAATAAGTTCTTTTTTTAAATTAATTCTTTGAAGTAATTGCATCAATCCACTTTTTAACTTAATTATTATAAATTTCTTTTTTAGGTAAATAAAGAAAATTCAATTTTACAACTCAAAGAACTTTTTAAAATATGATTATTTGGTAATATTAATTTTAAAATTGATCGGTTTTTAAACTTATGAAAATAATTTAGAAAAAAAATATATATATATTTTTTCTTTATTTCATCAGAACAAATAGATTTTTCCACTTTTATTCTTGATGTAATTTTTTTAATATCTGTTTCTATCGAATCGCGTGTAAAAACAACTTGTACTTTAATCGACTTTTCAATCTTAGAAGAAAAAAATAATTGTGCAAAGTAAAAAATAAAAATTTTATGAGCAAAATTAATAAATATAAATGATGAATTACTAAAGAAAAAAAGACTGTAGACGTGTGATTTTTTAAAGCAAATATATTTCAAAATATAAAAAAAGCTTTAATGTGTTTAACTTGGAGGGAACATAAAATAAAAATTTTTGATTATTTTAACGATAAATATCGACGTAATTTCTTATATATAATTAACTTTTCCACTCTTTCCGCCATGTGGGCACTAAAAGGGCCCTTTTCAGACGTATAGTTGGTTCTTCCAGGTTCACAATGAGAGGGAGGAGGCCCAACGTATGAGGAACGAACAACCCTAGGAAAATTCATTATAAATCATTTTATTCGTCTATTAATTATTATAATTTCTCAAAGCACAGACTTGCGATACTAATTATTACTTATAATTACGATAAACTTACGAGTATTTAAATTGGATGCAAACGAAGCCAGTTTCAATTTTTACGAAATTTGCGCTTTAATTAATCATTCTTGATGTAAACAATAATTTTTATAAGCTTATTCTCCGTTTAACTAAATAAATTTTATAACGAGGTCTCCATTATAACGAGAGGTTGCCTTCGTTATAAAAATTCACTGACAATAAACGTCGAGAGACCAATTACCGTATAACTTAGTCGAAATGCAGGCGTGATTCTTAGGACAAATCGGAATTCGGGCAAACATTGTAAGAAAATCAGTAGAAAACGAAGCATAAAATATAGATAACGAGACATAAGGGAACGGAAAGGTCAGTCTAACCAATCATAAATACTTCTGGAATCGACAGATGGTTTCCGAGACACTGACGTGGGGCTCGAATAGCTCGATAATAATAGTGAAGTGACAAACGAGTAAAGATGCACGCTCTCAAAAGTAAAAGACATCTCTGCCATGAGTAAATCCAAGACGAAATTAAAGTATATGTTATTGTATTTCATAGTTGCGGGGAATTTAGAGTTAAAACCAGCAAAAAAATGTAATTTTTAAACATATTTTTAATTTATTTAATTTAAAATATATGCTCTCCATCTCAAATTAGTAGTGGCTTGCCCCTGTACATCATACTTTTCCCGAAAACAACAGAGTCATGGCAGTCATCTACGTGGGAAAAAATTTTGAATTGAAACCACGTAATTTCCTATTTAGACCGGGAATTAATATACAGTTAATTGGGGCCTCCTACCCATTAGCTTGTCATATCCGGTCTTAGCTTTCATATATCTAACACCATTCTTGCGATTAAGAAAGAACAGACGGGCAGACGGCGATAGTGGGAATTTATAGGTCTACATTTTTTTTTCAAATTGCAGCCCATTAAACCCATTAGATTAAAAAATGAATGCTGTTCGTTAGATGTTAATAAAAGTTAATAAAATAATACATAATATGTAAACTAAAACTCCTTATAAATATTACATAAATATTAATTTCTAGACAATATTTTTCATTTTATTTATCTTTTCTTAAGTAAATCTTTCGTGAACTTTTGTGTAAAGCGTAACATCTTTCTAACTTCCTGCACGAAAACTGAAAACACTCGCTATATATTTTTCAGTTGTCTTGAATGGGAAAACAAACAAGCAGCTACCGTAACAACAAAATCTCTTAAACAAGCAATACTTTAAGATTTTATTTTCCTCAGAAAAGGATCCAAAACATGAATAATCTTTAAATAAACCGATGCAAAATATAAGATAAATTTCAAAGCCGATTTCTATACTGCTTTATAATTTTATTTTCTGAACATATTTCTTATAAAAAAACCTGCAATTCGAAAAATATTGTAGAGCTATAAATTCTCACCGTAGTCTAGCTGACTGTCTGTCTGTCTTTCCTTAATCTCGAGAATGCAGTTAGATAGATGAACACCGAGACAACAATTGGGAAGCGTATGAGCAGGAGGCACTGATTAACTATAAATAATCTTTCGGTATAGATCAGAAATTACGTTATTTCAATTCAAAATTTTCTCATGGAAGAAATTAAATAACCGGCATGACTTTTACTAACAGGAAAAGTGGGATGTATAGGGGAAAACCCTACTAATTTGAAGTGGAGAGCATATATTTTAAATATTTAATGAGTTTTATTATTATTATAAATTGGGGAATGTTTTCCTTGCCTTATGGCATTACCCTTTAATGTAAATAAACATTGAAAGTTTTATTTTATATTATATTTAATTATATATTCGTAATTTTAATTTTAAAATTCTTCTAATTACTCGAATTTGATGATTCTTTATATAAAAATGTAACTAAATTAAACAGAATATGAATTTTTCATTATTAAAATTTTTATTCTTTTTTTTCTAATCATTTCAGTTTTCTGCAAAAAATTGATAAATTAATTGCAAAAATTTAATTAAATGCACTGTAACTAATTTCGGAAATAATTATAAAATGAATAAAATTAAGACGTGAAATTATTCTGTTTATTCAACCGAAATAATTATTTTTACACGTGAGGTCTTTATAAAAAAAAAATAAAAAATAAATATAGAATAGTTTTTTTCCTTACATCGAAGCAAATTTCTTCGGTTTTTGACTAGACAAATATTTACTTTTATCATGTGCTCCTATTGATTTGAATGAAGAGATGCGTTATAGGACTATGGTGCATTTGATAAATATGTATTGAATCTGCTTCTATAACACTCGATAAGTATCAATCATCGATCAGTTTCCGCTATTTTATTTCAAATATTTTATATATACAATTTCTAGTTATTAACTGCATTAATCTACTTTTTACCTCCTTTAGAATTTCATGAATCTTTCTTTTCCTTTTAGTCTATTTCACCCCCTTCAGAATACTTATTTTTAATTCATACTTCTCATAAATGTATTTCTTTTAAAGAAATCTTTCTAATGTTATTGATACATGCAACAAGATTTCGTAAGTATGTTTAGTTATTTTACAAAGTAACATCTGGTGATAAATGATAAATAAAAGTTCTGATTTTTCCAAGCAATTTTTTTCTTTTATTCCAGTGAAAAATCAGAAAGAATTGCCTAAAATAAGTTTTTAAAATGTGATCAAATTTAATACCATTTAAAAGAATTTTGACAGTAAAAGTTGGAAATTTATAAGTATTTAAACTTATTAAATTTTAATTTATCTTTATTATTAATGAGATTTTACTTAAATTATTATAATATTGTCTTTATTTTTTTAAAAAATAAAATAATAATTGTTATACAGGACCACGCTCTCTAACAAGTTATAAACAAACTATAGTGAAACCTCGATTTAACACCACACTTTCTTATGAAACTGGAATTAAATCGAGGGTGGCGTTAAACCGAATCAACTCAGAATACTATCGAGGTCTATATATGACCCGAGAGCTTAAAAATTACACGACTTGATGATAAAAATATCGTTTATAATGCAAAATAATACATTTAGCAATTCACAGATAGTGACGAGTTCTCTATTTACTGTCATATTTATGGAAGACACGTTTACAAGTATTTATTAGAACTACTTAAGCGGGTGTTATATCGAGATTTCACTGTATACCAATAAATAATTCAAATATATAAAATGATATACAGTAATTTAATTATAAACAGTAGCGGATTATGTCCCTTCGAGGCCCTAGGCTCAAGACAATAAAATTGTCAATTTATGAGTTATGTCACTGTTCACGCCGAGGTGAGAAATTTAATTTATAAATTAATATACGATTTTTATACTTTAAAAAATAATAATTTTATCGATTTTACGACGCACTTAACTTATACTTTAAATAAATTTTTCTCTAAGTTATCGAACAAATAAATCAACCCATGTAAAATATTCTACTTAAAGTCTCAGTTAAAAGCATCAGTATCTTAAACTTCTCTAAAATGTTTAAATATTCATTATATCAAAAATGATTTAAGGGAAGAAAAAATAAGTTTAAACTGAAGTTAACCTAGAATATTTAACGCATTAATGCTGGAAGCGAAAAGTGAAACCGATAGAAACTTTATATTTTTCGAAAGAAAGAGATGTTTTCTCGTAACATCTTCCAGTTTTGGAGGACAAAAGTGTGGCCGACATCAACAAAATCCAAGTTTGGAAACAGGTGGCGTGAAATCTGGTTAAAGAAAGAAAAAAAGAAGAAAAAAGAAGAAGAATAAATGGGGTTGTCTACAGTCAGACTTCACGAGATATTGATTAATGAGGCGATAATCACTAAATAAATGGTCTAGGTAATGAATGGTTAACCCGAAAATTTTCTAACGAAGAATAAATTTTTTTTTAAATGAAACTTTCTAATTATTTCTTAAGAAAGATTTGTTACGGTTGATGTTATTTAGAAAATTAACGAAGAAGGATCGTCTTTGTCTACTTACAAACGAAGGAAATTCAAAAAAAGGTATATTTAATAAATTCAAATTAATACAATTTTCGTGATAAAAAGTCCTTTATTAATTTTAATTAGTATTAAAAGCCCTTAAATTAGTAAATAATAAGAGGGATAGAATAGATTAGAAGTAACATTCTTATTGTTTTATCGCCTAAAGTGATGTAATATTTTGGTTTTCAGCCATAATTTTCATTAATTAATAGTTATTTGAATAATATTTACATGAATTAATTTTTAATTTTCTTGAAATTTTGTTTACTTTTTAATATTTATTAAAATTAGAAAACAATTCGTAAAAGAATTTGAAAAACTTCTGTAAATTCTTAATATTCAATTCACTTTTTAATGCTGTAAATGACCATTAAACATAAATTATATATTATAAATGTTAATTATTGGTAATTTAAATTGTAAATACCCTATTTAATTAATTAAATTTCGCGTAATATTACGAAATTAAGTAAATTTTTTTATAACATTTCTGTCGTAAAAATCCTAAAACTTTACGAGATTTATCATTATAAATATGGTTATTACTTAGAAAGTCCATATTCTGGCTTTAGTTTTATTATATTATTTTATAAAGTAAAACGGTGGCACCGATACAGATCATAACTTTTGTTACATATTACTTTTAACGACTGTACGTCGCGACATCCCACATTATTCACAACACTCCAAGAAAGAAAATTTCTAATATAAGTTAATAACTTCGTTAGTGACGTGAGATAGAACGGGATGACCTTAATTGAATTAATCATATACGCGGAATAAAATAACTCATCCCCATTCATAAATATTTGTCGATTTTATTAATAACTTTTGCAAAAGTTCTGAATAGAACCTTGAAAGTGATGCTGAAGATCATTTATGTTGTCCGGATGATAAGTTATCCTGCCATAAGTTCGATCAGATCAGTAAATTTCTTTCAAGTATCCAGCTTGAAACATGAAATTATTTTACACCCCCCTCCAAAAAATATAGGAAAAAAAAAATCCTTTTCTAGAGTCAGATCCAAATCCTATCCTTGCCAAATTTTTAGTGTATTAACTTTAAAAAATTCGAAATAAAATAATAATAATAATAGAATTTAAATATATGTATTTGGAGTTTTCATTTAGAGAAGAAAGAAATTAAATTTTTAACATACGTTTGTGGAATATATCAGTGGAAACTCATTAAATATAATGCAATTTAAAGTTTTAAGAGAGTTATCTCATCATTTTGCTCACACTATTCCTTACACGTTAAATTATACCAGAGAATATTGTGAACGGAGCTTTACCAATAAGATGCCGTTGTCTGCCATTATGCAGTAATGTACGTGAGTGTTTTATTGAGATATCCGATGATTATTAGCAACGGTAGAGAAGAGGATACATTAATACTCCCGCGTAGTAAATGTTCTACTCAAATTTACAAGTTTTAAATATCAAAATATTAAATATTCTTTTTTAATAAAATTTTACTGAGTTATCATTATTCATTCTGATAAAGTAGCTACATTTTTTTGAAGAATATCTGTTTACTGAAACGACTAAAGTTGGGAGCGAATTGCATTTCCGACATAGAAACATTTACTTTATAAAGCTGAAAACTTTGTAAAGATTTGTATATAAAAGTTGAATTTTTGAAGTAAAAATAAGAATAAATAAAAAAACACTTTCTTCGACTTGAATACTACCAATATCTGGTAAAAACGTGAAAGGAATATAGCACGTACAGAAGTATGTACAGCACTTTGTAAGCTTTTAGGAGGGAGGAATGACGCTCACAAAACCAACTTAATTTTCTCCATTAGTTGTGTTCGTTACATTGTTCGGTGCCATTATCTAGTAGTAATTTTAGTATAAATATATGCAATAACTCAAATAATTTTCTAATGGCTAATAAGCATATTATTATACCCGTGAATTATTGGCTAATTTGAAAATTTCGATAGTTATTAAGACAAATGAAGAAGATAAGGTTTTCCCACCAAATTTTCTCTGGCAATAAATTTTTATTTGTATCGATCTCTTACGGGAAAAGTTTCGAGTCAATTAAATAAAGTGTTTCCGCTTTTTCTTTTGAGATTTCCGGATTTATATGAATTAGTAACCCTCCGTAGATTTGAAAGTAAATTTAAAAAGTTTTATTAATTTTGCTGTGATTAAAAGCTTAATAAATTTAATTTTAGAATTTTTACATTTTTCTTAATAATATAATTAATTAAAAATATATTTAAAAATTATATAAATACTTTAATTACGTATTTTATTACATTTAATTCGTTTCCGTAGAGTTTACATTTAAATTATTTTGTCCAATTGTCTGATGTTTACCTATCCACTCTACATTGTCGTATCACATACTCACGCAATGTCAAACACCGTTACTGTTAAAAGAAATAAAAATAAGAAACGTTTCCACTCTATCTTAATTCCATTTCCGGAGAATCTTTTCCATTTAATATTTCAAGATCTATCCGGAAGAGCGTCAAGTTTTATAGGTCTGCAAATACTCGATCGATTTATTCAAACTCTTTCCCCAGAACAATACTTTGCAACAATTTTAATTATGTTTTCGTCTTGTTAATTCTAGTTTATCTAAGTTGTTTATTCAAGAATTTTTTGTTAGGGTTGCAATTTGAAAAAATTGTAGACCTATAAATTCCCACTATCGTCCGTCTGCTTGTCTGTCCTTTCTTAATCTCAAGAACGCTGATAGATAGATAAAAGCTAAGACCAGATATGGAAAGCTTAGGGGAAGAGGCCACGATCAACTATATATCAACTTCCGCTCTAGATCGGAAATTATGTGATTTCAATTCAAAAAGTTTCTTCTGTATGGAGTTATATATGGCAGTGTTGTTATCAGGAAAAGTATGTTGTATAGGGGCAAAACATCACTAATTTGAGATGGAGAGCATATATTTTAAATTAAATAAATAAAGAATATGATTTAAAAAATTGTAGACCGGCATTGTGATCATCTCATAATAATTTTTGCTCGTTATATTTTCGTTCCATAAGCAATGTACAGCACGATGTATTTGTATAATGTATTAATATATTACATCTTTTCCTCATTGATAAATAATTAATAAATATTCAAATAATTAAATGTTTTAGGTAAAGAACAGAATTAAAGAGGTACAGAACATTGAAAACTACGTGTGTTTATATATAAACTATATCTAGCCATTGAAAATTTACTTTAGAGAAAGAAAATTTCCTCGTAATTTTCTTAAAAATTGAAACTCGGTTAGACTTATTGCTGGCCGGGCGTGCAATATACGGTGACAATTCTATAAAGATATATCCGCTGGAGTCAGACTTTTTTTTTTATTTATTTACGAGAGTTGAATTTCCTATAGAGGAAACAATAAGGAAAGGTTTTTAATAGGAACATTTCTGTATCAGAAACGATAAAAGCTGTCAACGGTAAGCTTCATCACGATAACTAATATCGAACTGCCTATCGTAGGTATCCGACTTTACACCTCGGGCTGAAAGATAGACTACACCAATAGAGAATTGAGAATATTAGAAAGTCTTTGTTCGATTTTTTCCGGTTCAGTGTATTTTTTCTTTATGTTTGATTATTTTCTTTTGTTTTAGAAACAAAGAGATTGATCAAAAGGTTTTCCTTGTTTTTTCCTAACCTGTTTATCTGCTAAAATTAACAGGTTTTGCGAATTTTGAAGAAACGAATTCGCGTGTTTTTATATTATACAAATTTAATAAATTTTGCGAAGATCTATACCAATATATACACATAAACATATATTTAAAAAGAACCTCTCTTTCTATTAGTTTTATTACAAATCAAATTATCTACAGTTTGGTCATTTGCATAAATTAGATTTGGCCAGGCATGTTTTTTTAATCAGACAAAACAGATTTACAAGGTCATTTCAATGAAAAGATGGAGGCGATGTTAGAGATTTTTCGTATCATGTTTATCGATTTAAAGGTAAAAAAGATAATGGCTGCAATTTACTACAAAGATCCCGAATTGTAGTTTGTGATTCAATACATAATATCTCGAAGTGAATGGATCGAACTATACTTGTCATTTCAATGGATTTATTTGAGAGTAAATATAGCATATGTCTACCGAACGTAGATATGATAAAATAGAACTAACAAAGTTACATAGAAATCAAATTATGTGAAAAGAAGAAACATTTGAAAATATTACTGAAGGTATTAAATTTTTCTATTACTAGATTCTGAATAAAATCAATGAACTACAAAATACTTTTATAATTTTATTCTTTCGTAGAATTTTTTTGAAATAAGTAATTAAAAAAAAATATATATATATATATATTAATTTCGTGCAATAAACTTTAAAATTCTATATTATTTTCTAGAAACATCGTTTAAAATTACTTCTTTCAGTTGAATCTTATGTACGAATCATCAATTACGAAATTATGTATGAAACTACTTGATATTCTACGAAATAGTGAGATAATTCTCAAGCGTTTTTTTGCATTAATCGATCGATAAAACTTTTGGAAATTAGTTAAACGAGAAGCTAATAATAAAAAAAGAAAGAAAGAAAACAAAACTGGAATTACAAAAAGTAAGCAGTGAGATGATTGTTTTTGGTCCATAGATGGTATCGCAAGGTAATAGCCGAATTACATTTACAATTGTCTTCTTTATGTCATCACTTATCTTCATAAATCTAGAAAAACTGGCACAAATGTGATTTGATGACTAAGATAGGATGAATCCTAATAATCTGAAAATAAGATATTATTATAAATAATAATATCAAAATTGAAGAAACTCGCGGATTAAAGTCTCCATGTTCTTTGTTTATCACAAATCTTTATCATTGTTATTAAATTAAAACTAGAAAAGACATTAATATAATTATCAAGATAATAATTAAAAAAAAATTTAATTGTCCATAGAGAAAATTAAAATCAACTCCCGCATTGTAAGGAATGATAGTATTAGCCTAAATAAATCCCAAAGGGAAATGTAATTTAAAACGTGTTAAATAAGGCATTATTTATGAATTACGACGTTAAGATTCGACATTGAAAATCATCGTTTTATTTAAAATTCAATTTTCTAAGAACAGATTTTTCTCCAATCATTATTGAATGCTTAAACACGTGAAAGTGAATTTGGCCTTTATCCAGAATTTCTACAAAGTTTAAAAAACGAAAACTCTCGAAACTACGAGAGACATTAAGAACAGGTGCGAGTTCTGTTAATTGTGTCATAGGAAAGAATTCTGTACACAGTAACTTCTCGGAAACTCTATTAAGTAAATGATTCTTGATGAAGTAACCTATAAGTAACTCTTATACAGTTCATTATATAAATTTACTTAGCTTTGGCATCGGATAAAAATCCCTTTGGCAAATCTCCATAATCCTATTTTGCTGTTTGTCTTGCTTTAATGAAGTGTTACAATTTATTTCTTATACAAATATTCCAACGTCTTTCTCCCTGTAAAATTACAAGTAATTATAAATAACATTGTTCCCTTACGAGATATTTTCTAATAAAGTTAGTGAATGCACTCATATATAATTATTTCTGAACGGTTTCAGCTGGAAAAAAAAGAAAAACATAAGTTTCATTGAATTATTTTAAAATCTCTTGTCCAGTTATGACACAAAGAAGTAAAACCAGATCAAAGACATAAGATTCATGTCCCGTGCCAATAATTTTATTTTATTTTATTTTATTCAAGAATTTTCTTTACGGTTAAACAACTTTGATTCATTTTTTTTCAAAATTTATGAGACGGCAGCCATATTTGCAATTCTTTATTATATAAACAGTTAATAAATACAAATAGTGACGATGTAATTAAGATTTTACTACGGTCCCTAATGATTTTTATTTTTCTATTTCATATTCGAAAAATCATTAAATTTATTTTTCTTTCAATGAATTATACATTATTTTTTCCTCTATTTTTTTCCTGTGTGTGTGTTCGACGATCTGTCCGATTCTTTCTGAAGAAACTGTTTTATTTATTGAGTAGGATGGCTGTAATTAAACTATATTGAGTAAAATCATCAATCTTGTGAACCAGAAAATTGAGACAAGAAGTCAATGATTTTCTCATTACAAAATTCCTTAAGTTACAAGCCGTAGAGTTAAAATGAATTACTCAATCAAGACTCTGTGTAAAAGTTATAAACCTCATAACTGTATTAAGTGTTGAGAATGTCGCATAAATCTTATAAAAATATCGTTAATATAAAAATTTTAAATTATGTTTTTAACTCTTTTTATCCTTATTTTATTCTGTTTGCACAATAAATCATTTCGCAATTTCCTATTTAAAGTACTAAAACTCGAAAGTTTTATTAAATTTTCAGAATTTACCTTTCTTTTTCTTCTCGAAAAGAAAAGTCAATTCGCCAGTAAATAATAATAATAATAATAATAATAATATTGTTATTTAACAAAAATAAATTTTATTTAGTTCTTAAGACATCAACAGAAAAGTCCAAGATAAATATTTTGTTTAAATAAACAATTGTAAGAAATTATTGAATTAAATTTAATATTATTTTTGCTTTTTTTTGTAAAAAATAAATTTAGAAAAATTATAATTAAATTAATTTCACGTACATTTTTTTAAGTTTTTATTAAAGGAATTGTCTGCAAGAGAATAAATATTTTAAGATTCTCCTGACAAATTTTTAAATACGTAGAATAATTGAAAAGGCTGCGAGAGTAAATTGCGTTTTTAAAAATCTATGGTGTCTATTCACATAATTTAATACTTTTCTTGAATAAAGTTGATTTAGAAAGATAATTGAATTCTCAAATTAAATTTTCATTTCAATGCTTTCTCTAAATAGGATATTTAACATTTCTAGTGAAAAATTACCTTTAGCATCTTGTGTATTCGGGAATTAGAATTTGGTATGCATTTCTCCACCTGTTTCTTTTCCTATTCAAATTTTCCAATTGCAACCGAGAGCCGGACATATTACATTAATGCTGTCAACATCTCTCCACTCTAAAAGACAATTTCCTTTCTCTAATGCTCTCTGATGCTCTCTGATTACAACCTGCCAGGTGGAAGAGGTCGAAAGTTATCATTAAGATCTAAATGAAAGCTGTACGTTAATTTTAAATTCATTAATCTCTGTGGAGTTTTACTTTCCCATTAGTGATATCAAATTCATCTAAAACTCATAAAACGTACCATTATCCGCAAATAAATTATTTAAATAAAAATCAAATCCGAGTCGATTCGATTTGAAAATAAAACCGATAAAAGTTTACAAGTAAATAGATCATTCGTTATATCTTTGAAAGAAGAGGTAAAAAAATCACACAGTAAATGCGGTAGGTGATATCTTGAACGATGTATTTTGTATGTTACGTTTACGATTTTGCAGTGTGATGTATTATCCAAGTTTTATAAACATGTCAAGATATGTTTATGCATACCTTTCAGCTGCTTCCATCGGTTATTTATGAGTTGTTTTTTTTGCTAAATCTTTCGATATATGCAGAATTATTCAAAATTTTAATTAATAAATTATGATGTATTTAAATTAAATTCAACTGCTTATATTTTTAAAGCGAAATTTTTGTTTTCGCTTTTCCTTTCTTAATAAATGATGTTTGATGTAAAACTATAAATTATTTAGAAATTGTGTTCTGTCAGATTAACTTCGTTGCATATTTAACAGAAGTTTTTCTGTTATAAACTATCGTGTCCTTATCTTTACGATAGCCATAAAGATTGCGAGTAGGAAATTTTCCTATAGAAAAACTTATAAATAAAAATAAATATTCAAAATGTGAAATCCATGCCTTTGGTAGAGATAGCGATGCGGAGAATAGAAGTTTTCTCAATTTTTGAGGATCTTTCACTGCACACACTTCATTCAATCATTGCAGTAGTAATCACGATTCTTTTTCTTCAGCTCCAGTAGACTATTCTCCTGAAACATTGGCAATCGATCATCCTCGATTTTCAAGAAAACTTGATAAATTCTAGGTCCAAATTACTTGTGAATCCAACATTTCTTTCATTAACTAAAATCAAAACATTTTAAATCACAACTTTTTGGTTTATGAGATAATTTTTTCTTAATTAATTTGGTGTAAGCAATCAATTATACACGCAAATTTTTTCGTAAAAGTAGTTTAAAATCATATAAAATAATAGTTCTTAATGTATTTATGTTCATTTATTTTTAAACTTGAGTAATTCACAATAATACTAAATGTGTTTTTAACATTAAAATACTTCAAAATATAAAAATTGAACGTTTTCTTTGCTTAAGTCGAATTACCAAATAAAAATTGTGATCAAACTTGAAGGTGAATATAGCTTCTTTGCTTTAATCCTTCTGTCAACTTCTTTTTAAACTTGAGAGAACAAATAAAACATAAGAGAATGTCAAATTTCTTTCAGTTTTGTTGTTGAAAATAACCAGCTACTATCAAATTATATATATAAGAAAAATAGCAACATAATTCTAATAAAATTCCATTTTTGTATTTCCACACTCCATTAAAAAATTATTAATACACGAATTATTCGGCATGAAGATGCAAGAAGTACAACAGAAAAAAAATATATATATTTAACTTATTGAAGAATATCACACATTTCTTCGTCTTCTTATCTATAAATTTGGTATTGTTATCCGGTATTTTAGTTGGTATGTGTTTCCATAAAAGATAAATGGCTTGTAATGATAGTGTTAGTCTATTAAGTGATGATATCGTACAAAAAAAAACCTTGAAAAGAAAATTGGCGTTAATGCATATAAAATAAACACCTAGACGTAAATCGAATCGATAGAAACCAGTAGCCACAAACTATATACAGAAAATAAAACATGTGACTGATCAATTATAAGTCATAAAAGGATGAAACAGGCTCATCTATACAATATCTGTTCTTCTTATCTCTGTAATCCTTATTTCATGATGTAATTACATTTCCTGCAATTCTTGCACTTACAAACCCAACTTAATTCGTTTAATATCTTGATTGTAGTGCTTGTGTTTTATTTGTTCAATTAGTATTAGTGTTTATTGATAAATAAATATAATTACTATTTAAAGAAATACAAAATATAGGAAACAATTGATAGGAAAGTAGATAGTTATCAATTAAATTATGCATCGATAATCAATCTTTTAAATCTTATACAAAATTCGAGTTAACATCTGTGTAAATTTGTTTTAAAATCCAATAAATGGATTTTAATCCAACAAATTTGCATTTGATCGTTACTTTTCTGAATACATTTCTCGACATTAGCAATATATCTCAATTTATCATAATTCACACGTAAGTCTCCCGAAGAAGAAAAATGGTTTGGATTCAAAAGTATAAGGCTTTATTAAAACTTCCAGAAACAAATATCTTTTCTTACAAATTTTATTGTTTAATAAATTTATTCTAGATTATAATGTAAGATATTCGAAAGGGATATTTTAAGAATTAGTAAAATAATAAATTGAATTTTTATAACAAGAAAACTATTTGAAAAGAAATAAATTTGTATTTAAATAGGTTTTAAAATCTACGTGATAAGAGATATTTTGAATTAAACCTTACAGGAAATCCTTTTGTCACGTTTGGTTTATTTTTCACGTCACGCTCACAACGTGTTCCTGCAGCAACAGATAAGTTGTCATTGCAGATATTTTTTTCCAAAAAAATAAAGGTACCAAAACTGTTGAAAATTAATCACGACTTTTAAAAATCTAGTTGAATTTCAATATAAAACATGTATTAGATACATCCAATTTCCTTCGTGGTTTATGTTAAATACTAACTTCCAATAAATTTGTTTTAATTCTCTAAAGAGATGCTTACTTACACAGCAAAAATATGAATATCAATAAATTTTAGAGCGTTAAAAAATTTATTCATAAATTATGTACAAGGAGCTCGTAAAAAATAAAAATTAAACTAAAAAAAATCGATACGAAATAATACAAAAATTAAGATGTATGCAATTACGAATCTCATAAAATCGTAGAAAATGAGATTTATTAATATACGAAATAATATTTAATAAATAAAATCTTTTGCATGTTATTGTATGAAAAACAAAGAAAAATACACAAATTGAAGAAAGAAATCCAAGACATTAAAAGGTGAAAAACTAGCAGAGAAGATGATGTTACACTAGAGATACTAAAAGCTGTTGGGATAAGAGTGGCAAGAGTATTGTTGCAATTATTCAAGAGATAAGACACTCCAAAACAAGAATAGCAACTTAAGAAATATTCAAAACAAAAAATAATACCAACAAAATAAAATATATTGTTAAACATTGTTAAAATTAAAACGTGACAATTTAATAATTCATTAATTTATAAAGAATAGTTTAAATCAAATTATATTATTTGCGGCTTTAAAAATGAAGTGGTTTTTTTTATTATTTATTTTCTTTTCATTCAAAAGTGAATAATAACGTGAAGTATGTACGTAATTTCTATGTTTATTCGTTTACTTTTAAATCTAAAATATGTTTACTCAATATTTTTTCAGCTTTTAAGTGTTTTAAAGTTTAATTTAATATATATATATATACATAAGCTCTCGTGCATTTTTGTCCGATCAATTTTCTTTTCGAAATCTTTATAAATTTCGAATCCTTTATATAAATTTTTTTTCCTCAATCCATTATCGAGATCAAAGCCTTGAGGACATTCAAATTTTCCATGGAAATTTCCCAAGAGAGTAGCTCACTATAAGAGTAAATTTTAATTCCCAAAAGCAAAGCCACATTCATATTTCTATGCATTTTTATATAGATATATATATATTTATCATTGTCAAATTTTATATCGAGTTTTGTAATATTGAAAATTTATATAGAAACGTAAAAATAAGATTTCTATTGAATTAGATGGAAGATTAATTTGATTATTTCATACTGTACATAAAATGTGTCTCGTATATTTTATATTACAAAAAAAATCTCAGAAGTTCAAAATAAATTCTTCCTATATTTCAACAACAGTAATAATTTGTAGTTTAATGTAACGTATATATTTCCAATTTTTCGTGGATTTAATATAAACAACTATAAAAAAAAATAATAATAAAGTTTACTTTAGAATCGATAAATTTAATATTTATTTGTACTTTTCTTTTAACAAGCTGTAGGATTTCATTAATCTTAACTAATTGGAGCCAGAATCTGTTCGGATTAGCGAGAGTGATATATGGTTTTTCAATGTAATACAGTTGGATGTGTCTGTTGTATTGCATCAGGGTGACTGACACCATTCAGTTTTTTGAGAATTGACAAACTCTGTTCACGTATGTGGGTGTTTTCAACCTTTTACCGTGAGTAGGTGTATGACAGTTACATAAAGAAGAAGACAGGAGACGACTTTTTGCTTTCTATTCCATACAAATTTTAAATTTATTTTGAAGATTTGTAAACATCGCTTATTCTGGTCAATATGAGATAAGCGCGATAATCACGTATTTGGTACGGGGAGGGCAAGATTTTTTTTTTGTAATTAATTGGAATTTCGGATTATCAGCGTTCGGATTAACGAGGCCCTACTGTATTTTTTTCATTATTTGAAATTTTAATGCAAGGTTGCTTACTTTAAAAATATGATGTTTGCATATTTCTATATTGTGTAAAAACCGAGTTTCGTACCCGAAAAATCTGAAAATATTTATTTAAAAATATTAATATGCAATACAAATCATGTTAAATAACATAATTTATATGAGTAATAAATATAATAAACCGTACGTTATTTTATTCATTTACAATGCTAAGGATAATTAGTAGAGACGAGTGAATATCACTCACTATTCTCGAATATTAGCAGGTACAATAATTGAATTCTCGAACATAGTTAATACTTTTATTTAATATTTATCATAATTTTTTTTTGTACTTTTATATATTAATAAAGTAAAACTAGAGTAAAAAGAAAAAATATTTTACAAAATTTTAAGAAATGAAAATTCAAATTTTTCATAGTAGTGTACGTTTTTGTAGTACACTTAACTTAAATACAATAGATTAATCAATGATTATCGTAACAAATTAAACCAGAGATGCTGTAGACAGGTTGCAATTTTGGGAATTTTCCTCAGAATGGGGACTTTTCGAGCCAACTGAAAAGAAATGAGGAAATTATGTGGGGAATTTTATATTCTCGAATGAAAAATTGGGGAATATATAATTTTTTTATTTAACGACAATTTAACTTATTATTATTATGATTAAAAATTAATTGTTTTTAAACTTTTCTATTTCTATTGTTAGCTTGCCTAAATGGAGAAAATTCCTATTAAGCTTGTTAAAATACAGTTTTATTTTATAACAAAATCTTAAAAAAGGAAGAAATATGATAAAATTGACTTTCTTTTTCTTAATTCTGCTCATTTATTGCATATATCTGTTTGGTTTTTTTTTATAAAATAAAAATTTTTAACCGAAAGAGTGTTATTAAAATGCTCAGATATAGTAATTGCCTTCGTATTTTAAAGGCATTATAATTGCTTGGTTAAATCCTTTGTTTACAGTATTAGCGTTTATTGTAAAATTTTAAAATTAATAACTAATTTATAAGTAATAATTCTCTTATTAAAATAAATTAATTAGAATTGTTTCTTTGGTTATTTAAATTTGAATATGCAAACTTTTATCGAAAAGTTAAGAATTTTTATATTCTTGCAGTATATTAATGCATGCGAACACAACTAAATAAATACTGTGTTTGGTTTATAATATATACTGTATAGTACATAAGAGTAAAAAATAATGTGACAATCGTATTTAGAATTTAAAATGAAATAAACTGAAAATACAGTTCTATCTATGTTTTTCCTTCTTCAAACTATAGTAGCTTATACAATATTAAGTATAGTACGGTGCGTGTATGGTACATATGGCGTGCAATTACAAGTATTTGTAGTATTCGAAATGGTCTTATGAATGGGATATTCGAGATATGGAATACTCGAATACTTTCTAGTATTCGCGATCTCAAATATTGCATTTATAAAAAGGAAATTCGAATGCTACGAATACCTCCAATATCGTTTCATACGTACAGTCACAGTGACGGATCCGGAAGTACCCAAAGGAGATGCCTAACTCAAAAATTAAAAATACTTAATTAATAACATCTTAAGTCAAATACGAGCAAATATTTATTGTGGCATTGGTCTGCAATTTTTAATTAATTTAGTTTAAAATATATACTTTCCACCTCAAATTAGTAGGCTCTTCCCCTATACGTCATACTTTTCCTGTCAGTAATAGAGTCATGCCGGTCTCTAACTCCTTTCATGGAAAACATTTTGAATTGACATAACGTGACTTTAGTTCTATACCGGAGGTTTTCATATAGTGAATCAGGGCAATTTCCTCCTAAGGTTTCCATATATGGTTTCGGATTTCATCTATCTAATTCCGTTCTTGAGATTAAGGAACGACAGACGGAAGAACGGTGATAATTAATAGGTCTATAATTTTTTAAATTTTTTTTACTTTAATTTTACTTGTTTTATCTATTTGAATACATTAATAAAGTTAATGTACAGTACAATACATATTAAATAAATTATTTTCTTAATAATTTATTTAAGTTAATTAAGCTTACTGACTATTCGAGATCTGGTTAATATTTGAAATTCGAGAAAAGTGATATTCTGTTATCTTAATAATTAATACATGTATACAATGGTATAGTTCTTTTACATAAAGAATATTTGTATATATTATACTAAACTTAAAATAATCTTATCTTATAGAATCTCACACAAATCTTATTGGAAATGGGGCCTGATGGATTTGGTTGAATCTTTGAAATTTTCTAGTTCTAGTGATTCCAATCAAAAGTCTCCGTACGCACAAAGTAAAAAAATGGACAGTTTTTGAGTTATCGAGCATCCAAGATGCAAAATCAGCCTAATTGGTACATCTGTTGTGATGCCCTAAATTTTCGTTTCAAAATATAAAATTGTATGTTCCAACAGAGTTCCTTTTCAACTGTTATCAAGCTTGACATCGCTTGTGTGAAGAGTACCCATGCGCTCATAGTAGATACAGTGCGCTGTATCTACTAGAGCGGCATGAACCCAAACGGCACGAGTTTGATTCTCGCCGTACTGTATAATGAACGATTTCCAGATAATGTGCAGAACATTATTAACGTTTGAAAACATGTCATCGTGAAACGAAAAAAATTAAAGGCTTCAAAACTAGATGCCGTATGTAGACATTTATCATTGAGGGAGCGTGGAGTACTTGGAGGCTAATTTTGTCGACAGATATATATGGCTGATACCGATAGTTCGTACAAAGTGTCAGTAAAGGAGACTGACTCTTCTCCCATTTCTCATGCCCCTTCTTTACACTGCTGTATATCTCTTAATTCCGAAAAATATGTATATATTAATTTGTTTTTATGTTTTTTTTTTTTGGTGGCGTGACTTGGAAAATTTCGCTGAATAATAGGCAGACACTGGGAGGAGAAGACGTCACAACTCTCCTCTCAGTAACTTCTCTCCGGTTTAAAACATATATTACGTTGTTTTGCATCTTGAATGCTCAGTAATTCAAAAACTGTCTATTTTGTTGACTTTGTGTCTATGGTTGATCACTAGAATTACAAAAATATTAAAGATTCAGCCAAATCCACCAGAACCTATTTCCCATAAGTTATTTACGAGTCCTTCATCTATTTATATTTCATTTTACAGGTTTTACTTCCTTTTACAGGTTTTATTTTATACTCATTTTACATCCTTTTACAGGTTTTACTTTTTACATAAAAAAATGTAAAAAGTAAAATCTGTAAAAGGATTATTATAAATAAACTTCTAGCTTACTTAAATAGAACATATCTACAAAAGAATGATATTAATAACTTAGACTTTTACATTTAGACCTAAATAATAACTATTCAATTACTAGAATGATATAAAATTGTAATAACATCATAAGAAGAGTTATGTAGATAGAGAGGTAAAGAGATATATTATTACTTTAGTAAATTACAAAGTTACTTTATACAGAATGACGTACCTGTCGAAGAAGCAAAGAAATTCTGTTGGTTTGAAAGCTTTAGACACAAATTTTATCATTAAATTGAATAATAAATACATAATAAATAAATAAAATCTGGCTACATCAATACAATAAATCTTATTAATACATTAATCATAGTAAACTAATAATTAAAAAAGAATAATAGTTAAACAATTTTTATATAATTTGTAAATTTTACATCGAAAGTGATTATAAAAATCTGTTTGAAGAGTTCAAAATACTAAATTTTACCAAGAAAATACGAAAAACATTTACTATTTATAGGCTTTATATTAATTAATTGTCCAGAACACTGGACAAATTAGTTACCCTGTTTCCATCCCAATTTCTAGAAAATAATATATCATTATAACCAACAAATAATCTTCCATAAAGTACGATGTATTGCGAGTTGAAAAAATATCAATGTCGTTACCCTAATGCTGTTTAAAAATGTATCTTCGGGAATTTTTAGTGATTGTTTAAAATTTTAATGTTATATGATATGATATGAATCCCAATTTAAAGGATTAGTAAATAATGTAAAAAAAAAAGACCCAGAAGTGTGATATGAGTGTGACACAAATTTGAAAGAAAAAATTGTGGAAAACACTGAAGAGGGGCTTAAAGATAAAATAAGCCCGAAATGCATATGTAACCTGTATCTTCAATAAAGGATGTTCCTGACCTAAAGGTTGTAAGATAGTCTACCTGAATTCTTCTATTTTTCGGATTAAAGAAACATACATTTGTAGAAAAAAAACTGTAATGTTCAACCATTTAGATAAATTGATGTGAAACAATACTTTCAATCTTCCAGGAAATATTTTATAAATTGATTTTTTATCTATTGAAAAACCTTTATAGATATTGGATTTAAAAATACTTTGATCTCTTACCTATATAATATTTTATATGATCGCATTGTTTAGTATTGTAAGGAATTGAAACTTGTATAATTATATCAGATTTACAAACGTTATTTTAAATATTTCTAAACGAATAAATTCTCAAAATTTACTTTACATGGAAAAAATTATGGAAAATATTTTTTGGAATTAATACGTAAAATATTAATTACTCTATAATATAAGAAAAATTATTTATGGACTCAAAAATCCATATAAAATACAGCTTTATGAATAAAAAAAAATTTTTTTTGTTGAATAACTACCAGCTTAAAAATATAATTTATATATGTTTATAGCTTGTCAAGTATTAAAGCAATATTGAAAGTGCATTAAATAAAGTATATTTAACCATCTGTTATCAAAAAAGCTTAAAGATCAGTCGATAAGTTAATGGATTGATCTTCGTAATTCGATCATTACGAAGAGGATCGAATATATTTCATGAGACAATTTTGTCAATGCGTTTTCAGCTCTTAGCTTCCACTAGTTTTTCGTGATCGTTTGAAACATTTTAAACCTGTCCATATCATTTTCCATAAATTAAATCATGGATTATGAAATAAATTCAATCGCTCCTGTAGAGATGAGTAACGTCACGAATAAAACTTTCTTGAGTCAGAACAAGAAAATATGAAAATCAAACGTTGTATTTTAGTGAAAAATTCCTTCTACAACATTTCTTAATTTATTTTAATATTTAATTTTAATTAATAAGTAAATGCAATGGATGTACGACGTATAAATTAATATTCAAAGTGAAAGCGGAATTAGAAGAAACCAATTTAACTGCAAATGAGAAATTATAATATTTTTCTATGTATTAATCTTAAATTAAAGAATTGAATAGCAAAATTCTTTGTAATTAATTAATGTTATGATTGTTTAGTATGAAGCTATGTCAGAGAGGAATGCAAATAGGGAAGATATATGAAGTTAAAGAGTATTGAAGAGATTCCTTCTATTAATATCTACTACATAAATTATGTAGTAGAAATTTATTGAGATGCATTTAATATGAACGTATGGCTAAAAATATACAAAATTTTCTTAATAAAGTAAACTAAATTTTTTTTCTTATGAATGCTGAATATTGAATGTTAAAAATACTGTAGAGTTGAATTTGATTATTTAGGAAAAAGTAGTAGAAAAAGTATTGTACTGTAGTACATATGTGAATTCGATTTCTTCTATTTGCTATACATTTTTGAAAGCGAAACACCATTAAAATCACGAAAAATATTCACTTTCTCTCTATTTTATTATAGTTTTATTTTATTTGTAGTTTAATTAGTATAATACTTTAAGTATAGTTTATATTTTTCAATATTTATACTAATAACGTTTTAATTATTTATTTTAATTTTCGAAGCGATCGTTGATCAAAAATGGCTTTCTAAGATGCAATATTCCTCTTATATGAATAAATAATTTTATATATAAACCCTTATTACTTAAATTGAATATTTTATAACGCCAAATAACGTTTCAGCTTATAAAAGAAGTGGAAATTTTAAAATATTTAATAAACACTTAAATAATTATACATCAAAATTAAAGAGCATTTTATCATGAAAAATTGATCAAAGAGATCAATTTTTTTTAAATTTTTCACGTTTAAAAGTCATGTTAAGTAAACCTATTATAAAATTTTACAAGAAAACATTAAGAGAAGTTTAGCAAACCTTTCAAAAAAAAATTTTTTTTATACATTTTTTAATGCCCAGATTTTCTTTACTTCAGATTTATTTTCTCTTTTATGACTTTTAACGCAAATAAGGAGAATATCATAACTAGACAAAAACGATCATAAAACAGACTTTAAATCGAATTGAGATTACGTAATAAATTTTAATTTAATTTAATATTTTTAAATAATTAAAGTAAAAGTAGCATGAAGTTAAAAAGTAGATAATGAGTATAGAAGCAAAGTATTGTATCTGTAAGAGTTAACAGTTCGGAGCAGGTAAAATGAGAATTTATTGGTGGGATTTAGAGTAAGAATTAATTGAGGAGAAATCGATAAGAACGACGAAATTTCTACAATAAGAAATTAAATTTACTAACTTTAGAAAGTTTATTATGTGTATAATAGTCTGATTATAAAAATAATAAAATAATTATTTTCGTTTCACACACGAAATATTCTAATAAGTAGACTAATTTTGCAGGCAGATAATTATAAACAATAAATTGAGAACTTTTCCTTATTTTTTTTTAAATACAAATCTTTGATATAATTTAGTTATAATTAATTTTATATAAATCTCAATACAATTTCTACATATTTAATAATAATAATGTAACAAAAAATTTTATTACGGACTTTAAATGCAACAATTTATAATGATACAATATGAGCTAAAACTCTGTCAATAGTCGTATTATAAAATTCTTTAAATATTAAAATAGGATAATGTAAAATATAAAATTTGTAAAGATAGATGAAGGCCGAAGAAATACACATTTCCTAATAAATTTTATTCGGTGCATTTATATATTAATTTTGTTAAATTCTTAATTTTATAATTTTCAGAAAAAATGAAATAATAAATACTAATTTTTTTTCAATTTACAGAATTCATTTTGTAAAATAGTATATTAAAAAAACAGAAAATGAATTAAATACAATAATTATTAATGAGCAATTATTTTATTGTGATTCATAATGCCGGGCTGAAATTTTTAATCGTAGTTTTTAATTTATTTCATTTATAATATGTGCTCTCCATTTTCAAATTACCATTATCTTGCCCCTGTACATCATACTTTTCCTGTTAGCAATCGAGTCTTGCCAGTCATCTATCAACTGCTTTCAGGGGAAGTTTTGAATTGAAGTAACGTGACTTCAGGTTTGCATTTGAACTATCTATATAGTTAATCGGGATGTCTCACCTCTGGGGTTTTCATATCTGGTTTCTGATTTCATCAATATAACTCCATTCTCGAGATTAAGGAAAGGCAGTCGGACGGATGGACAACAGTAGACAACAATTTTATTCAAATTGTAACCCAATAATCTATTTTTTAAAAGTAAAACTAAGTTATATATGTCACTTTTTTAGAAGTAAAAGTATTATTTAATACAGTAAAACTCCTCAATTTGAACATTCGAATAGTCTACATATCTTTTCTAATTTAAATTCTTTTAATTGAAGATGGTAAGTATCTGCAACATAATGAAAAAACGGAAAAATTTTAACATTTTTAAATACTTTTTAAGCTTTCGTGTGATAGAAAGGATGATACAATACTTAATTTATATTTTATTATCTACAGTAGTTAATGTAATGCTTATAGTCTTCCTCATCATGTTCAGGACATTTCTCTATGTCGAATTCAGTACATTCTTGTGAAACAACTAGTGTCGAATTTAGAAAGGTTTACTATATAAAGCAGTGATGAGCAACCTTTTCTGGATGTGGACTGCGAATAAACTTCATAGACTTCCAGAAACTGCATATATTTTTCTTACTGAGTTGCAGGCTTCTGAGAGTACAGATATATTTGATATTTTAGTATATAGTATACTAGAGGTTAATATTAATATATGCTAATGATATACAAACTAATAATATAAACGGTAGTTTATTTTCACCTTTTCACTATTTAAGTTTAATTTGAATGTTCTTTATCAGGAATATCAATTTAATTAATGCTGCATAATGGCACGAGACAGAAAACAAGACAATCAAATGGTGTTGACAAAGCCCTCAAATACTCGAATTATAGAAAGTATTAGAGGTTCGAGACCTCGAATATTGTATTGATAAACAGACTAGATCTGAAACTAAAGTATATTGGTACTCAGCAAACTTAAAGTCTACAACTCCGTAATAAAAAAATGGCATGCAGGACGACCCGCAAGACTCCTATGAAATTCACTTGTAGCCCGCTTCAAGTGAAGGCTTCTCGTTACTAGTTTAACACATGAATAGTAATTTCGTTAGATAAATTAGCGATTAATGTATTTAAAAACTTAGTAAGTCGAACTGCCTTAACTCAGAGCTGTACAGATCCTGGACATAGTATATAATTCCAAATATAGTGAAACCTTGTTAAATCGAGATTAAAGGGGGTGAAAGAATCTCAATTTCGAGTTAATTTCGAGTTAAGGAGTTTAACACTCGATTTTCTCAAAATTTTCTGTGCCCGTAAATACCCCGTCATCAAGCCGTTTTTCAAGAATCTGTTCTCTGAGTTGTGTACAGTTTATTGATCATTTGAGTGCATTGTCAAGAAGATTCCTTGTGTCCCAGACCAAGTCAGAACGCCTGTAACATACTGTATCAGTGAAAGGATGTCGACGCAAGATTGTAATGGTATGGTATTGTGTTTGGCTTGAAACCGTAATGTCTGTTTATCTTAATCGCCTTAATTTACACGGAATGTAAGAGAAAATGAAGATACAAATCATAGGGTGGAAGGTACAAGTTAAAAGAATTAAAAGTACCGATAATTTCGATTTAACGAGACAGTATTATATGGAAAATCATATATACTATATTGTGCTTGGGTACACAGTTCGATTTAGCGCCACTTCGAATTAACGCAATTCCACTTAGTGAGATTTAACTGCATTTTAAGAACGTTTCCATACTTAAAACTAAATTTATCTCAATATTTAAGTATAAGTTATTTTAAAAACTCTTTAAGGATGTGCAGAGATTTTCAAAATTAATCATGCGTTTGATTGAGTCAAATTTTTCTCATTAACTATCAAATTTATAAATGCCTTTTATGTAATTTAGGGTTCATATTTCGTAAAGTAGTTTTACTGAATTTTAACTCAAAAATTGCTATTTTCGCATCTAAAATGCAATAAAAATACTATAAATGGATAAAAAAACAAAAACTCTTTAATACATTATAGATAAAGTTTCGAATTAATATTTTCAAGAGCCTAAAATTTGTATTTTTGAATATAAAATTTCCTGCGTTAAAATTGCTTAAGAAATTTGAATAATGTATTTCACTGTTATAAAATTCAAAATATTTAGCTGATTTAGCTTTATTGTCGAGTGATTCTCTCTCTAAAACAAAGTTACACTGTAAGAAATGTAAGAAAGAAGCGAACAGACAAACTAGAAAATTTACGATATCATTGTTTTACTACTGTTGTAACTCTTTCAAGTAATAAAATTCAGATTTGTCCATTCGTTCGTAAAGTCACTTTTCAAACACACTTTGATTTTATGCACAAATAACTTTTCATAATTTAATAGTTTCTGCGGTTCCTTTTATTAAAAATTCTATTAATCGCTATATTTTTCATTATTTTAATAAGAAATTCAAGAAGAAATTGCAATTATAGATTTGCTTAATTAAATGAAATGTGTATTTCTCCGAAGAGATAAAAAAAAGAAAGAAAAATCCTTCGAAAGTTTATAAAACTTTACCAGATGCTTCGGATGATAATCTAATTTAGTTTTTACATTACTTTTCTAGATTGGAATATATATATATATATATATATATATATATATAATATATATTTGTAGTGTAAGTAAACTTTAGTATTATATCGTAAACTTGATGGAATTCGCCATTTTGAAAAATAAGTCCAAAATCAAATAATGCAATTACCGAATAAAGAAATATAATTCGAATTTTAACATTAGCAAGATATATCGTTTTTACTAACCGAAACAAATAAACTGCTATTAGACAGACCAAACAATTTACTACAAACGAAAAGGAAGCCTAAAAACAACAAACCGGAGCAAATCTTGTTACTTCAAGATGGCCACGGAAGCCATACATATAATCAAAGAAGGGAAAATGTTCTGTTTATCTTAACATTTTCATCATTTCTTTTTTCCTTTGGCATCGCATCCACATTTTCCCTTCCTATTATTATTATTTTTTCCTTATTGAATGTTAGGTTATTGTCGAAAAATAGCGGAAATATTTTTGAGAATAGGTGATTTAGGTCAAAGAAGATTGGTTTCATTTTGTTTATGGTTGGAGTTTGATCTCGTTAAAGATGATCGAATGCCTGTCCACCTAATCGTTCTCTTCTTATACAGGAAATTTATTACTTTCCTTTCAGTAAATGATTAACTATTAATGAGTAAAATTGTGTATAAAATTATTTCCCAAATATTTTGAAATATATTTTTCTTTGTGGCATAGAATAACCAAAGGTACTAAGGCAATGATCGATCGTTGTTGTCTAGTTCCATTTTCATAATCGATTATTGTTACCTAATTTGTGTTTGTATACAAATATTATTTGGGTCTCTTAAAATATAGGAAATCTTTCCAATATTTATTTAACTTTACGGTTTGTTAGTTTAATGATGCTTTTTGATTTTATGGAAAAAAGTTCTGATATACGTTTATTGGAAATTCCTTCCGTTTATCTTTGTGTATAACTTTAAGATACGTTTTATTTAAAAATTATTGTAATTTATTCATAAAATGCATAAATATTTTATCATCAAATAGTTAGATATATATATATAGGTTGATAAGCGATAACATATTTTTATCAGAGAAAATCTTTCTTATTGGAATATTTTAGAGAAAACAAGTCAGGTCCTATATTGTTTTATTTAGTTATGTTTGCCAAAATTTAAATGTGCTATCTGGCAGAAAGCCGATTCTATATACATAAGAAATGTTTACCAAGTTTATCTTTTTGCTCTCAAAAGATTGTATATTGGCATCTATAGGCAAAAGTTTGAAGGAGTTTTCGAAAAAATCAACGAACTGAGATAAAACAAACATTGAATTTTGTGCCTGTCAATTTATTTTCGCAGATTAATCTGCGTAGAAAAAGCTATATTCCATAAGACATTATTTATTTAAGACAAATTGTGTTTTATCATCGTTTACAGACTGACACAATCCGTCCGACCGCCCGTCTATCTTCGCTTTGTAAATCAGTTTAGTGTGAATAAAATTGCTAACAAAATTCGAAATATGAACATAAAGATATAAAGAAATTTTACTTTTCTATTATTTATTCATTATTCATTTATTATTTATTTATACTACGCCATTTATTTATAACTTATAAGTAAACTAATGCCATCTCATCTAATTAAATTCTTTTTATTTAATCATAAAGTTTCTTTTATTACAAATATACATATATATATATATATATATATATATATATATAGATCATAAATAACCAAATTAAAAACAGAAAAAATGAAATATAATCTTAAAAATTTATTCCCAAGATTAAAATTAATATAAAAATACATAAAAAATGTATAATTTTAAAGTTGAATTTAAAAAAGATTTAAATATTATGAAAGTAAAGAAAAATCGATTTCCATTCTTTCCTTTCATATTTTTATCCACTAGCTCTTAACCTGATAAAACAAAAATCTATCGTTTTTAATTGTTTAAAACTATTATTTGTAATAAAAATTTATTTGTAAATTATACTTATTATTATCTTCTTACTGTATGTAAATAATGAAATACATATATGTATGTGTGTAATATAACACACAGCTATATAATTAATACATATATACTGTAATATAAAATATACTGTAATAATTATATATATATAATTATTAAAAAAATGTTATTCGAATTTAAAATCTGAAATGTGTTTAATTGACAGTTTTCCATTTTTATTGCTAAGGAGCAATATAATTAAACAGGGAATTTTAACTAGTAACTAATTAATCTACTCTAGAAACTATCGATAATAATTACGGAATAATAAGAGCTTTATTAATTACGCGTGTGAAATTAAACTGATAAAAATAAAACAATACTTTTAGAAGACATTTGCAATTTTTACCTTTTTAAAGAATAGAAATTTCTCGCTGGAGGTTGTTATTTTGTACAAATAAAAATGCTGCGAATAAAAATTATTTTAAAAATTAATATTAGATTATTTATTATTATATATTATCTTTAAAGCGTTTTAAATAATTTACTAAAATGTTTTTGTTAAAAGAAAATGGTTAAACATATGAATAAATATGAGCATATACCAAAAACTTTGTGAAGAATTTATATATATATTTTTTCTTTTTATGATTCGAGATAAGAAAGGAAATGATCATAGCGTAATATAAATAGTAAATAGAGATAATAACAATCAATTTTCATCGCTAAAGGGCATTCTTCCCGCCTCCTCCAAAATAAAAATTGGAATGAATAAATATTAAATTAGAACTCTACGTATTCTTCCTAAAAACCATTACACTTTTCAAAATAAATGAAAATTAATAGGGTTTTTCTATATATTATCGTTATATTTATTTTAATTCTTATAAAATTACAATTGAAATTGTTATAAGTGCCCCTTTTTTATCGTAAATTATATATATATATATATATAGTTAATTGTATTTAAAGTGAGAGAAAGATATAAAATTAATGTACGAGAATTATGTGCCGTAATAACTTCTCGAAATTTCTTTGTTGGCCAAGTAATACTTTTCTTATTAAATCTAATATATTCTCATTTTATATTTAGAATCCGAATATATTAAAATTCTATATTTAAAGATCTTGTAATTAACAATGGAAAATTTATGAACCACTGTACTAAATTTTGTAGCCATTTTTCTTATATGTATGAAAATAAATTACAGTTATTTAAATAAGGATTTTATATACATACTTATTTGTATTCTGAGTTACAGTTTTGATTTATTATACAGTAATATTTATTTATATTCGGATGCACTGCTTCTTCTAACAGCATTGAGTCTTATATCACCTTTAATATCACTTATATTTTGTCAAATATTCTTTTAAAACGAATAAAAAAAAAACTTATAATAGCTATTTTGATATTATTTTTTAGAATATATTTTTTCTAGTGTTTACATTCTTTCAGTAAATTTCCTTTTTTAACACATGCAATCTATTTAAATATAAACTTGAGGTAAAAATAGATTTTCGTTGCTCTATTAAATATCATATTTTATGAGCACGAAGATGTAAATTTAAAAAATAAATTAAATTTCAAGTGTTCTATATAATAGATGAATATAATTTATACCTTTAATACGGTAATTTAACTGCTCGTCTATGGTAAGTAAAATATATGTATGTAAGCTTATAAACACAAACATAAACTATACATACGATCTATGAATATAACAATATTAGTTGTAATTATAAACAAATGGATTAATATAGCTAATAGCTGTTTATCAAGAATGATCTTTAGTAATTGTTGGCTTGTTATAAAAATCAATATTGTAATAATATCGCGCTGTATCAGTTTAGCAATAAATATCAATACTTAGTTTAAGTTTTATAGTATTTCATCCATTTAATGTGTTTTTTTAAAAGTATTAACCATTTAAAATTATAATTAAAGTTAGCTTTTTTAGTGTTTGTGGGTTGTAAAGAATTAAAATTAAATAGATTTATTTATTTAATAGGATACTTAAGCTGCTATTTAAAACTCTACTAGCAAAAATGCTTATAATAAAATACGCCGAACTCCCGATTATCCGTTCTAATTAGTGTACGGACGTGCACGGAAAACACGGATAATCGAGAGTTGCAAACATTAATGATAAATAATGCTAACTCATCCTTTGTTCGCATAATAAATGCTGTACATTCGAGTACATTATATTAAGCTAACGTCTTAATTCTTTTAAGAAAATTTAAACTTGAAAATAATTAATAATTACATACAGGATTAATTAATATTTATTAATGACATTTTTTTAAATATTGAAAGACGAGAAGCATTTTAAAAAAAATTCGTTTAAAATATTACTAATTTCTCAATATATCAATAAAATTTAACATATTCCTATTATAATACGCGATAAATAATTTATAAGTATTTATTGATCAATACAATCCGCAACGATATTTATGTTAATAGTGAAATCTTCATATTTCTGCATCTATTTACAAGAACCAGTCGAAATGGAGAAGAAAAATAATTTTCGATTTCATTAATATTTCATCGCGCAAAAAGAGATCTTGCTTCCATTTTAAAACTGAAAAATCAAGTAAGTTCTTTTTTTCGAGATGGATTTTAGTGCGAGAAACATAAATAACACGTAAGAAGGTATCCATCAGTCACTGTATATTGCTTGAAAGAAGTGTTTCAGAAAGACCTGAATGGAATGTTATGGTTTTTCTGGGATCCATCAACCGCAAACAAAATTGCATCTGCCAAGCAAGCTTGTAACTGGAAAACTTGAAGTGAAACGTCAAATCGATTGAACATAGCCCAACACAAAGAGTAATGCAAGAGTTTATAAATATTTATTCATCGAAACAGATCCTTTCAAAATTCCAACTTTAAAGATTACCTTTAGTAGATTGTGTAGAAAAAATATGCAAACTAATGATCTGATTTTTTTTCTTTTTTTCCATGTTCGGGATGGGCAGTATTCCAAACAACTGCTCACTGAGGTAATTAATCATGAAGTTTTGTCTTTTCTGATCAGTGATGATGAATTCTTACCCCTTTTGACTTAATTACACTGTAGAATGAATATTATCGAAGATCAAGTTGTTGACTACAATTTACATAACCAATTGAACTGTATTTTGTTTTTATCTTCCTGAAATTCCAATAAGACTGATCATAAATCAAATTTGTAACTTGGATTCATTTACCGTTTGACATTTGCATAGTGTTGCATTTTTTGATATAAAACAATTTCTCTAAACGTAAACGATGATTTGAGCAAATTGTTAATATTAACTGTAGGAATCGTTCACTAATAAAAGATTAAAAAAAAACAATTATAATTTAATTTGTTAAAGCGTTATAATTTGTGTATCGAACAAAAGAAGGGTGCCATTTTTTATATGATTTTGTAACGTTTTTAAATGATAAAGTATTTAATTAAGATAACTAGTCTTAGTCTTAATAACATTTAACTGATTTTTGTGTTACCTCGTATATTTATAAGTCTAATATTATGAAATTTGGTAGATTGTTTTATTGATTTTACACAGGAATAGCCACAATTTGGTACAAACATAGTAATTAGTTCTGACAGGATATTGGTGAAAAATGGCATTACTAAAGCAACCTGTTGGCAATAATTTATTTATTACTTCCTTCATTAGTTTTGCTACTGTTTTGTTTATTTTATATAAATATTTTATATTATTAAAAATCTTTTCAAATATAATACATATCAAGTGCGATTTATATAATAAAATTAATTTGAAGGAAGAAAAATTTCGATAATATTTTCTAATTTCGTTTCACTAACTAATTCGGTTTAAATTGTAATTTGACGCCTTGTTACGCTAAGAAATCGAAGATTTGTAATTGAAAAATCAAGAAAATTTCAAATATCCATTACTTTCACAGTTATTTTAATAGATTTTGTAAATTAGAGTTACTTCAGCTAAGACGATCAGATTTTAAATATATATATTCGTCTTATTCTTTATGTTTTATTAGCACAATAGATATGAGGCAAAAATTCAAAACGAAATTAATGTTAATAGTAATTACCGGTAAAACAAATGTAAAATAAATAATTAGAATTAAATTCGATGTATATAATAATCAATTTTGTAATTGAATTGTTGGAATTATAACGAGCGATAAAAGAATGAAATTCTTTCACTAGTAATCGAAACTACTGTAGTTTATTATGCAAAATAATTTTAAGCGTAACATAAAAAAACTTTACACCAATCAAATATGGTAATTTAATTTAAAATTTCATATTTTGAGAAATACGAAATTTCATCAACCGTATCGTAACATTTTTCAATCTAGATTTTACTTCACTCGGCACTAAAATCATTTTTAGCAAACGTTTTCTTCTGCATAATACTTAAGAGATCTTTTGACGTGTAACATAGAAAACACATTTACTTTAAAAGCAATTATTTCATAAAGTTTTACTCTTTTCTTTTTTTTTAAAAAAAAAAAAAAAATAAAATATAGCATGTTTGTCCTGAGTTAATTTTCTTTCCTAGATATATGAATAGAAAGAAGGGAAACGAAAATTGAAGAAATATATATAATATATATATATATATATATATTATAAATTAATTACGTTGCAAAAATAATCACTTTTCTAATTTATGCGATTATATTTAATATAAATTTGGAATTTAGAAAACGTCTTCTATTGTTACTGTAGATGTTAGCGAAGTTCACATGTAAGGTTTTGGCTTTGTCTGTCGAGCTAATCTAATTTTATAGTCTTGACAGTATCGTTGCTGCTTTAACAGCTGACAAAGCACACAAAATTGGATTGTGAACCGAAACTGCCGCACCAACATTCTTTATGTTAATTTCCATGAAGACAATTCGTGAAAGTATACTATGACTGAAATGTTTAGCCTTTAAAAGTCAACTGAAGGTAAGTGCACAATTGCTAAAAGCAATTAAGAATTGATTGCTGTTTTCTTTAAAGCAAATAAAATTTTGCTTTAAACCAAACAACTTTCTCTATTGTTTATGTAAAAGAAAAAAAAAAAAGATATAATGTATATATTCAGAAACGCAAGGAAAAACAAGAAATTTTATTGTAGAATTTACTTAATTTTCCCAGTTAAATACGCAATTTTAAAGTAATTTTAATGTAAAATAAAAAAAAACTAGAAATCATTATATGATTATTTATTTTTCTTTATAAATAAAAAGCATTCATTGAAATGCTAATGAGAGTTCCTTCACATTTACGTTAATTGTGTTAGATATTTAAGAGTAAATATTCGTATTCTAAATATGCCATTATAAAAGAATAAATTTATCATCTTTTCTTGGATCTGAAAAAAATTGATTCGCAAATTTAAAACTAACTTATTATAGGTTTTCAAATGGAATAAATAATTGAAATTTTCTCGCTTAAAAGAAAAATCAATAAAAATTTGGACTTTCTTCCAATAAAATTTTTATAAATTACATAAAAGTTCACCTTCCTTAAAGAGTTAACACCTAAATACGCGCTTCTTTCTTCGTTATTTTGAAGTGTCGTGTCGAAAAAATGATGTGAAAAGAGATAGAGATATAAATAGAACGAGAATAACTGCAGTCTTCAGTAAAATATTTTTTTAAAAAATTACGTGGGAATAAAAATTAAAGTAAAAGTTTTCAATTTTATAAAACTCGTTCAAATGGGTCGCTTGTAATAACTGTCATTTCTTATGCCAACAAACAGTTCAACATACTTCCTGTATAACAATATAATTTTTTAAAGTTTTTATTTCTATCTTATACTTGAATCGATCGAATAAAATTATAAAAAGGTCATTCTCTTCTGCCCCAAATATAAATCCATTTAGAAGTTCCTTATGCTCCGTGTCCTAAATATCCAACTTTATAAATGTACTGTACATAGGCCTATCTATTAAATTTTCTACGGTGTTAATTTTCAATTTAGTTCTAATTACATAATGTGAGTACGAAAGACTTTTTTTCAGAATTTATATAAATAGTATTGGATTAATTCGGAAAAGTTTCAACAGATTTAACGATGGCGAGTAGAAAAATTAGATTACGAAAGGCATCATTTTATGAGTACATAAGAATTGTTTTCTTTCTTCTTCATTTTATTTCTGTGTCATTATATCCAATATTTTCGAGCTATCGTCGTTTCTGACAACAACCATTTAGTGTTCAATGTTCCATTCTGCAACTTTCGTATTTCTTTCTACCATTTACTGTAATCTAATCAGTGCGGCTGTATCTTTTCCATTTTTTATTTTTACCTTTTCTCAATTTTTCAGTTTCGACTCGGTTGTCCTTCAGTGTCCTATTTTTTAATATATTTTTTCCATTCGATTTTTCGGTTCTGTTTATCCGAAAAGAAAATTTCTTTACAAATAACCAAAACTAAACATACGAATTTCTAATTACGTACTGTACGTCGCCTTGATTTTTTTTATAATGCACATTTTTACATACTTTTTTTAAAAAATGAGATAAATTTTTTCCTATTCTGCGACGTAAAGAGAGAAATTTCAACAGAAAGAATTAGAAAGGAATTTATATAATTGCAACAACTAAACACGTCAATCTGCATCTAATTTAAATTTCCTAAAGTGAAAATCCTCTCTACTGAATCGGAACATACATACTATATTTCACATGGAAAACAGGAACTTAATATGTACATAATTAAAAGAATCGTTTTCTCTTTCAATTTAGCTTTTTTGTTTTTTTTTCCTAAAAAGTCTTTAATTAAACATAACACATTTTATATTAAATTGTAAATAAATATTATAAAACGTCATTAGTTGTTTCTAGAAATTTTTAATTATTTTCCTTTTATATTGTAAGAATTACATAATTAATAAAGATCTAAATATCAATCTAATAAATGAATCACACATGCTGTATATATTATTTATTATTTAGAAATTTTAAGTTGAAGAACTATACTGTTGTAGTTAATTACAATTCTTTAAAAAAAACTTTCATTGATAAATTGCAAATATTTTTTTAGAATTTTCTAGATATAATTTAATGCAAATCAATTTAATCCATTTAATTAACTCAATAACCGAATAAAAGAAATGAATTTGACTAAATATCGTTGGAAACGAACTGCGGCGGAAAACGTTTATTGGACAGGAAAATTGCTTAGTTTGAAGGAAAATTAATTAATTCGTTTTTAAAAAATAAATCAACTAGTTTAATTTCATTAAACAAATGTAAAACTGATGAAAGTTAAATAAAAGAAAAGTAGAATATTAGAAGTTTAATTGAACAGATTTCATCTTTAAGATTGTTTTCTTAATTTCCGACGTAAAATAGCAAAATATTTATATAATGAGGTTTGTTCAATTTTTTAAATCTTTTCAGATAAACTAAGATTCACTACGACTATCCAATTCACACTCCATATTGACTCGAGCCGGACAAAACCTCTACAATGATGTCCTCCGCGTTAAATGTCGAAACCCAAATCGCAAACATGGTTAAACAAGATCCGAGATTTCTGACAAGTAGTAATCGCTATCGCATACCCATCCCACTAGAGCCCTTAAAGGACGGACCATCCATGGATCCTAAAGAGAGAACATTCTTAGAAGCAGCTGAAAGGGGAGACAAACACACGATGATCAGGTGCCTTCAACCACCGAATCCGGTGAATGTGAATTGCACTAACATTTTGGGTCGTAGTGCTATTCAAATAGCAGTCGACAACGAAAATGTTGAAATTGTTGAACTGTTGTTGCAACAGGAGAACGTGAAGATAGGAGACGCCCTCCTGTATGCTATTCGTGAGGGTGTTTATAAGATTGTAGAGATGCTTATTAATCATCCGAGTATCACGAGTGAAATGTTGGCAAACGATTGGGCGAAAACCAGACAACCAGGGGAAGAGAGTTCCGATTATTGTCCTGACATATCTCCTGTTATATTGGCTGCTCATTGTAACCAATTCGAAATTCTTCAGCTTCTCCTGTCACGTGGGGCCACCATAGATAATCCCCATCCCCTGTCTTGTGGATGTCAGAAATGTCAAGAAGGCATGCATACGGATAGTTTGCGTTATTCTCTAAGACGAATTCATACTTATCGAGCATTGGCTAGCCCCGCCTGGATGTCCCTCACTAGCGAAGATCCAATCCTTACAGCTTTTAGGGTAAGCTATCTGATGCTTATTTTAAATTATTTTATCCACATTTAAAAAATTTAATCATTTAATTAGTATTAATTAATAGTTTAATAATTACTGTATATATATAAACTACACCGAAGAGCACGCTATTCATTTAACTTTTTTTAATAAAATTCTTTTAATATTTTATATTTATTTTCTAATTAAAAAAAAAAATAAATGGAATAAAAATTGTTTACATCAAAGTGTTTAGAGAAAAAATATGATTCTCATTATCCACAACTCCGATTTAAAAGGAATATAGATGGACGTGAGCAATTAATTAATAGTTAGTTAATAAAAATAATTTTTAGGTTTTAATTTAGGCATAGAAAATATTTATCACACGATTTACTAAATCTATTTTAAAATTTTTAACAAGAAATAACCTAATAAATAAATTTCCTAAATAAACCCAAAGAAAGGAAACAAACGTAAAGACAAGACCTAAACACATTCTTTTCTTTTCAAGTGGAACCAAGTACATGTCCATCAGGTTAATGCCAAGTGTATTTAATGGACATTGCTAAATTCTCTTGTCCCATATATTACTTCAATTAATTCTGAAACAATTGATTTTAGTTATGCATTCATTATAAAAATAATTTACGAGAAAATTTAACTATTATTCATTTATTAAATTCCACGTTCAATTTTTCTTAATTTAAAAAAAAAAATTAAATTAAATTTATTTTACTAGATGTAAATATAATAAAATCAGTTTATACGTAAATATATTAACCTTTAATACAGAATTATAGATTAGTGTTCGATTTTATTAGTTATTTTGATACATGAAAACTAATTGCTTTTAATATTAAAATCATTTTTATTAAATAAGAATAATACAAAAATTTGGAAATTTTAATTTTTGAATGATTACAGAAAAAGCGAAATAAAATCTAGAACATAAACAAATCGATTTAACAAAAAAAAAATAAATAAATAAATAAATTAACATTCGGAGAATCTCAGCCACTTGATTTAGTTATTTAAACTGACCCACTTTACTCCTTAACACTTACTTCAATTATTACTGTAGAAGTTAGTTTGAGCTTAACCATCCATGTTATAATCCATTTCGGTCTAGTTACTGGAACCAGTCCTTAATGATGATGATCAATATACTAAACTGCTTTTAATTTGTAAATCAAGCACTACCGGTCGAAAAGATATTTATCTAGATTAAATATAAATCCTAAATTACACAAATGGTTATCGAGAAAACTTAGTTTAACATATTTATAATTTAGTATTCTTGTTTTTCTAATAGTGGCGCGTTATCCTGTGGGAAAAAAAGAGCAATTTGGTTGGGGCCCCCGATGGTGGGGTGGGGACCCCAACCAAATCTTTTGTAAGAAAATATTTCCCCCAAAATAAGTTATCCGAAGAAAAATGTACACGTGGCTCCCTAATTCAAATACTCCTGGGCCCCACGAAGCACTGTTTTCTAACGTAAAAAACCGAAACGTTATGTAAACAAATTAGTGTTTTTTATGATGATGATGATATTAATTATTCTTCTGCGAATAATTTTGGATTATTATTCAATAAACACACGGCAGTTAGATTTAATTGTCACGCTAGTTTAATTGCATATAATTCATCATCGCTAAAATGCGCATATTTTATAACTTTGTTTAAAGCAAAATTTTCGTATTTTATATACAAAATAAAAAGAAAATAAAATTTCATTTAAGCAGAAAGCATTAGAATTTTCCGTTCTTTTTTTATGTGGAATTAAGACGTTTAATGCAATAAACATTTTCCGATAGAGTCGCGTAGTTTAATTATTTATACATTTTAATATTTCTATGGATGGAATGCTACAATTTTTCATTTTTAAAATTAATTATATCGATTTAGCAATATAATAACACAATATTTGCAAAATATTCTTTCAGTTATCTTGGGAACTGGAGCATCTGGCACAGCGGGAGAACGAATTTAAGGAAATTTATCTGGAACTCAGTAATCAGTGTAAAAAATATTCTTGCGATTTGTTAGATCTTTGTAGAAGTACCGAAGAAGTTATCGCTGTGCTTAACAAGAAAACCGATTCGGACTCAGAGGACGAAAATGAAGAAGATCCAGAGAAACTTACCCTATCGAGATTAAAGCTTGCCCTTAAATACGAACAGAAACAGGTAATGCAATAGTAATAAAAGCTGTAACTAATACTATTTCGTTGAACCAAGAATTGGCATTTGATCAACTGGCAGTGGAAGTTGGTCGCTCGAATCCAAATTCTTGACAACTTTTTCTAATTATTTAACAGAAAACTTTAAATATACTGCTTCAACAATTTATATTATCTATAGAATTAATTTCAAGTTTTCAAAACCAGAATTCCATAAAGAATGATGAGAACATCCATTATTATTATTTTTGGCACTTTAACCGCATTTATATTCTTATTTTATAAATTAACTTTTAATTTTTATAATCTATTTATCAATAACTCATTAATTAAATTTCTTTTATAATCTGTCTGATAATTAAAACTTTCCAAATATTAGGTAATGCGTTACACTTTATCAAAATACATATAAAATTAGCTTAGCGTAATGCGGGGGAAATCAAAATTAAGTTCCATTTTTATAAAAATACAATTAAAACTCGAGTAGCAAATGAGAATATTTTTACCAGATGTTCAAAATAGCATCTTGCACTTGACACAACGAGAATGACAAGTAAAGGGATGATCTTATTTCCGTTGTCACAGCAATCATACCATCATATAACATTTCGTACTCAAACGATATTAAAGAGAAACAGCGCAATATCTCATCGCTGGTGACAACCGAGCCAAAACAATAGTCCTTATTAAACTTAAAAAAAAAATTGTCGTTAAATTACATTTTTTATTGCTTTCTTTATTCGATCGCTATACATAATTAGCAAAATCGTAGAACTTGTATATGAACTTTGCAAAAGCCATCAAGAGTAATTAATCACATTTAGAAATCACACAGAGGAAATATATATATATATATATATAAGGAGAGAAGAAAAGGACCACCAACTAATGACCTACAACTAAGAGAAATATAAGGAAACAAAAAACTGTCGCCAGAACGACGAGTTGACAAAATACAATAAAAAAAAAATCTGCAATAACGAATGTTTATTGCGATGTCCTTGTTACTGTGTTTTGTGCAAAATTGGCTCAGTGTCAGACATTGTTCCAGATTTTCCAATATTGTTGACGATATACGTGATGTCTTACATTTAAAAACATAAACTTTGAAACAGAGCAAAGAAAAAAAAATCAATTGCTAAATGTGTTATAAACCGTTCTGCGAAAAAGGATAACCGACAAATTTTTTTAACCGCTTCCTCCTAATTTTCTTTGAAAATGACTTTGCAGACTTCAATGACTGATATAGAAATGCGAAATTACAAAAGTCGGTATCTTATTTTATAATTTTAGTCTTACTCTAATGACTTAAAAATGGAGTAAACGATAAACCGCTGCTGTTAATGATACAAAAATATGAAAATTAAGACAATGAAATTGCAATCAAATCTGTTTCCAACGTTTTAATATATGATGAGAAAATAATCATTGCTTCGCTCCATACAAATTTCATAACGAAATATTTTTAATATAAACTTCTTTAATTATAAAAGTACTTTGATTTTTTTTCTATGTGAAAGAATTATGACACACGTAATTTTATTGAATTTTAAACAAAAATTTAATTATAAAAAAAAACAGAATGACTTATAAATCGAATTATTTCTCAAAGTATATAAAAAAACCAGATAAATAAAGAGAATTACCGATTACTGTTGCACATTTTTCTAGAACATATGTCTGAAGAAAGAATAAATATTTTATGAATCAAGTAATATGGAATATCAAATGAATTATAGCTCGTACTTACATCTCGTAAAGTATAGAATTACCAGCGATAAAAATGAAGCTGCTACCAAGTTCCTGTAAATTCCAAAGAAAATTTATAGACATCCTTTTGTCTCTAGTCATTGTACGCTTTCAATTTCAAATGCCGAATTTCATGAAGTAAGAAAAGAAAAAAAAAGAAGCTGTAACTTAAATATTTATATAATTTATATTTGCAAAAATTATATAAATTCATTTTATCTAAAAATATATGATTTCGCTTCTTGTCATTGTTTACGATTGGAGAAAGTAAGAGAAAAATCAAATTTATTTTCGTAATATTTCTGATAGATTAACTGCAAGACACCCGGAATTTTAACAAGATTTCCCATAATAATTTGAAAGAATGCTTTAGATCTTATTAGAATTATAATTTGTCTCACATTTTTTACAGAAATGTTAGTCAATTCGTCTCAAAAATGATCAAAAAATATATTGTAATTTGTCAAAAAAGATTTTAAATGTAAGAACAGTTTCTTTTGTCCTTTTTTCCGTATAGTTTGTAGCTCATCCCAATTGCCAACAACTACTAACGTCGATTTGGTACGAAGGTCTACCGGTGTGGAGACGTAGGAACTGCGTGATGAAAATCTTGTTATGTTGTGGGTTGATTGCTTGTATGCCTGTCATAGCGCTTTACTACCTCATCTTCCCACGTTCGAAACTGGGAAAGGTTATCCGATCACCATTTATGAAGTTTATTTACCACAGGTTTGTTACTATAATTTCATCTCTTAAAAAATCGTTCATTTTTAACAATTAATTAATATTTTCAGTGCCTCTTTTGGATTTTTCCTGCTCCTATTGGTGCTGGCTTCTACTAGAACGGAGGGAACCGAACGAACGTTACAAAACATTCGTGGTCCTTCTCCTTCTTTTGTAGAATGGCTCATTTTTTTCTGGGTAACAGGTGTGAAAATTCTTCAGTTAACTTTTAAGAGATTTTCGAGGGTAGTTACTTATATTACGTAATATTCTCTGTAATTTTATAGGTATGGTGTGGGCAGAGTGCAAGCAATTATGGGAAGAAGGACTCAAAGCGTACGTCCGCCAATGGTGGAATTGGTTGGACTTCATCATGCTGTCTCTCTACCTTGCTACATTTTCACTAAAAGCCGTCGCATATTTCCAAATCCAAAGCGAGAAATACGGTCCTCGAGTACTCGAAAGACCTCGTTGGCCTGACAACGATCCCACCCTCATCGCCGAGGGCGTGTTCGCCGTGGCCAACGTATTTAGTTTCGCAAGAATTATCTACCTATTTCAGACGAACCCTCACCTTGGTCCCCTCCAAATATCACTCGGTTGTATGATAATCGACATTGCCAAGTTTCTCTTCATCTTCTTCCTCGTCCTCACGTCCTTCGCTTGTGGTTTGAACCAGCTGTACTGGTATTACGACTCGAGCACGAAGCACTGTGAGACCAAGGTGATTAAGGGTGAAAACGTTACTTTAAATTGCCAGAGCAATCCCGATTCTTTCATGACGTAAGTATTTTATTAATATATTTAATCTTTTTAATCAAATCGAAATTTAAAAAGTAATATTATTAAGAATAATGCATTTAAACGTCGCTATCATCAGGTTGAAAAATGTCTTCCCGGATGCTATGAAATCAATAAATCGAACAGTTGCACGAGAACAATCAATAATTTAAGAACTTGTTCTCCTTTTAAGGACTCTACGTTCTAAAATTAAACAGATCAGACATTGATCGTTAAACAGTTCAGAGAGGAAAACGGATTTAACATCAACAGGGCGTGGAATCGTAGACCCTTAATAGCTATCTCTGGCGATAATGTCTTTTCCATTATCAAAAAACCTCGGGATGACGCTTAACAACTATATTCTCTAGCTTTTATGACCATATTTCCGGTGGGACCGCTTTTTTTCCACACACGATAAAGTTATTTTAAAGCTAGTTTCTACCTGTAGGCATGAAGCTTATCTAAGTAAAGTCCTTCAGGTGCGATCGCTAATACTCTATAAATGCTAAAATTTTGTAGTCTTTTACGTTTATATTTATTGAAGCGGGAGATTGGTTTCTTTAACTGCTTTCCTTTCGTTCTTATCGCTAAGACTTTACTTCAAATATATTATAAGTTTGATTCTTACGATCTATCCAGGATTTTCCTTCAGAACGAAAGTTAAAAGAACTTTACTCGACTACAAAATATTGCTATTTGAAAAAAATATTACCTAGTCGATATTCTATAATACTTACGTACAATTTTATAACGAGGGAGATTTGCAAAATAATAACCTAAAAAAAATAACGGCATTTATCGTGTTTATCATAACGGATATTAAAAAAACAAATTGATTATTCAACTTGTGAGAAGGAGAACAAAATATTTTTCCAAGCTTATTTTCTCGTTGACGCGTTAATATATAGAAAACTAAACGAAATCCAGCTGACGCCACCGCATCTTGTCAATATTTTATTCTAGTAACAGTAATCATTTTATGTTGTTATTTTGTTCTAAACAATCTTTCTACAAACAAAAAAAAAAAAACCATTTCATCTGTTGCTATTAATGCCAAGGGTAATTCGAGAGAAACTTTTACAACGATGAATAAATTCGCCCAATTTAATCGGTAATATTCGTATCAATTATTAAAATTTAAAATATCTTTCTGAAGTATTAATTAAAAACTAATTTCGATGTTCCAATATGCTTTCTTTGTTTTCCTGTAGAGTTTAACGAATTGCACCCAAACTAAATCCGTTTTACAGAATAATTTCAAGTCTATAAATTCATTTCATCTCTGTAATTTTTCAAAATACTTCTTATTTTACAACAAACCTCTTCTTTATTTCTAGTTACAGATATATAAGATATCCAACTACATTGTTTCCTGTATTGCTTCTTCTGTTTTGTAAAATTGTTTCTCTTGAATTTTCCCATTTTGTTGTTTAACAAAAATGGAAAGCCATTTATTTATCTAGCCAATATCGTACGGTGCCGCATGTTTTTGAACACATTTTTATAAAAATATCATCATAAAACTCTTCAACTTATAAATTTGTTAATTCACCTCTTCTGTTCTTTAATTATGTAAATAATTCTTTCCAATATTAAAATACAGTCTATATATTTAAATATTTAAAAAAAAGAAAATAGATAAAAGGTTTTGTTTACATTAATTTTAAAAGTAATTTATATTTTATCTATTTTAAATACTTAAAAAAGTGATTTATTTTTGTCATTGATTAATTTTTCATAATCTTTTCTTATAACTTAACAGTGGCATCATCTTATACTTTTCGATAAATTATTCTTTAACTTTAAGAGAAAATCATAATATCAATACTACTTAATACTGATAAATTCTTTTTTTTTTTTTATTTTCGCTTCATTATTTTCCATTTTTCTTTTCTTTTACTAGTATAATATAATTACTTCGATGATCAGAGAATGTAGCTTCTATATTTGTATTGATTTGAATTTTCTTTGTGCATTCTGCTTCTGTTCAGATGCACGAGTTGTTGCTAGGCAACAGAGAACAAGTCTACGATCGACAAACTGCACAATGGATTTGGAGGTAGAAAGCTTTTGAGAGCTGTCAAGACAACTTTTCAATCTGAGGAATGACCGACTGACTACAGTCACATTTACTTTGCAGATCGCTCATTGTAAACAGCTTATTCTAAATTTTCTACCATAGAAAACATAATACGCGGGTGTAATTGCTGCGAAATTGCATTTAAATTAAGCGAGAATAATTTCCGTGAAAAATATAAAGATGCAATTAAACGAGCTTAAATTTTCATTTGAGATTTTTGTTTCTTATCTCTGATTATATTCTTAGAATTTCTTGAAATATTTCTTTTAAGTAAACATGCCTGAAATTAAAGCGGCCTGAAATTAAAAATTAAAAAAAAAAAATTATATATTCTTTTGACACGTCTCTTAATTAACTTTTATAAAAAGACTTCTTTTGTAGAAAGTTTTCCTTAATGCAAAATTCGATAGTTTTTGTAGAATTCTCTCTTTTATATTGACGCCATGTCTATGACATAAAAAAATTTTAATCGTTAAATGAATATTGCACTAATTACTCTATTTAAAAGGACTGAAACGAATAATAGGATCATACATATAAATGTATTTGGGTTATTGTGTTGCTAAATTTTTAAATGTCCTCTTGCACTTAATACTTTTATCGTCGTTTATTTATAAAATCGCTTCGATCAGTCGCTTTTAAAATTCTCGGGAATTTTTAAACATTAACTGTAATTCGTAACACAAATGTTTTATTATACTGTTTATTATTCAATTGCCAAATTTTCTGAATTATAGGTAATGAGTTTGTCAAGGAAAATTTAGAAGGTCAAGGACTATAGATTTGGTTTGAGTCCAATTTTGGGCGATATGAACGTTAGCAATAATCATTATTGTAACGAATCCACTGTTAACGTAAGGAACGAGCAATTATTTTTTTGTATTTTAATAATAATTTCTACCGGAATCCTATTTACAATTTCTTTTCGTTTAATCTTTCAGTTCTTTACTTCTTTTGTTTGCTAAATAAATCATTTCTCCAGATGTTATTTAAAAATCAAATGTGATTTACAGTTTCAAATTTTAAAATTTAAATTAAGAAATAAACAATACTGTAGTAAAACTGCATAATATTAACCATAAATTTATTATAGTGTTAAATAACATAGTTGAGTTTTTATTGAGTTAAAATTAAAAATCGATATGAATAAATTTATGGCAGTACTAGTTACGAGATAATTTATTATGAAATTATTTATAGATCTTTACAGTTATAAACTTATGAATGTTTGTTTATTTTAAGCAAAAAACACTGAAAATTTTGTATTTTGGTAACTCATATACATAAACATAAAAATATAATTGTCAGAAAACTTTTCTGATTGGAGTAATCAAGGATAAATGATACTTAAAAAGAAGGACAAATGGCACCATTTGTCCTCGATTACACGAACTTTATCGAACTGTATTTTTTGTTTTTTTTTTTTTATAAATATCAAAGGATAAACCTCAGATATAAGTAAATACGACAATAAAAAATGTAGTCAGCATTAACGGATTTTTATTACAGTATGGATGCTAGTTACATGGCACTACTCTGGTCCCTCTTTGGCGTGATTCCCATCAAAGATGTAGAATCTAGAGAGGACCAAAAGTTTACCAAATGGGTAGGATATTCACTGCTCGGTGCCTACATGATTATGGCTATGACTCTAATGATTAATATGCTCGTTGCCATGATGAGCAGATCATTTGAGGATATCGAGGTAACTTTTTTGTAATATAAAAATACCGTAATAGCAAACTTGTCTCTTTCTTAATAGTAAAAATCATAGATTGTTGCAGATAACGAAGAGAGACAAAATAATATACAAGTTAAATTGTGTGTATACAAATGGTCCAAACATAATGTTATATGACAAGAACAAGATAATTCAATATTGAAAAGTAAATATAAAGTGTAAAACGACTTGACTTTTTTCCTCATTTCTTACTGTGGCAGATATCAAAAACGTGACAAACAAACTAGATAGTTCCAACAATAAGTTTGTTTGGATCAAATCTTTAAATAAAGTAAACATAAAAGATTAATTACCTAAATAAATAATACAAAAAGAAACTGTGTCAATACTTTTTTATGAGAAAATCTCTACATTTTATACTTATTTTTCAATGCTGAATTATCTGGCTTTGGCTGTTATCATTAATTTTAGACCATTCTGTATATCTTCGTATTTTAAAATGAAGACGAGCTCGTTAACCATTTCGGAAATTTCATACATTTTTACAACTTTATAAATTTTTACTTTCTTGTATTTCACTATTCTTGCTTTTCCTTTTCCTCTAACCTTGACAGGATAGGCAATACCTTTGCCACACTCTTCTGGTCCTTATTTGGGATTAGTTCACCTAAGAGCACCGATTTAGTGGAAGACGATGTATTTATAGAGACTGTGGGACAGGGCCTGTTCATGTCCTACCACGTGACAGCCATCGTCGTACTGGTTAATATGCTAATAGCAATGATGACGAAATCGTTCCAGGTTATAGAGGTACGCCCTATCACTGCTATTGATGTACTAGATTTATCGGGTGCGGCCAAATTTGCACATCTAATTAGTGACTAACGCCTTTATTTTCACTATTGACGATATGTGCGTGTGTAATGTCTGCAATTAGCGAGATGTTATGTTCTTCTTTACTCGTATCTGTTACCAATACGATTCTTTTAGTGCGAAGAATTATATTGCTGATTTCACACTGCAATTATATTGTCAGCTGATTAGGAAACAATTTATTTGAAATACGTTGCCAAATAATCCTAGAACGATAAGTAAATGCATGGAGTTTCGTTTATTGGATAATGAAAAAAAATAAGAACTAATCCGAGAACACAAATAAACCAAAAGCTTTTATGAAAGTAGATGTTGGTAGCAGGATAACAGGATCTCCTTCAAAGATAAATGGAGTGTGTCATTTCACAAGCGAATCGATTTAATCGTTTACGAATTACTGATTTGTTATATGACAATAGTTCTGCATGTAGGCTTTCTATTATACTTTAATATATTAAAAAATTGTTTAAATATAATATTTGTTTAAAATTTCTATTAACAATTCTTTTAATTTTTAATACACAATAGACAATTTGATCAATCTTATTCTGTTTAGATAAACTTCCACGCTTATTAATTCACGTAAAGAAAAATGAATTATAATCTTTATTGTAAACAATTTGTGAAAATTAGTAAATATTAATTTATTTTCTAATATTAATTAATTAATTTCGGAATATTTTATAGTGAATGCAGACATTACACATTGCCCTGATTATTCTCTTTGTTGTTCATTAAAAATTCACTATAAAAAAAGAAAAATTAAGACCAAAGATAAATTAATTTTATTTAATCGGAATGATAGATAAGTTTTCTTTAAATTTGCATTTTTAAATTATTTATTTGCATGTTAAAATGATTATTAAGATTGAAAAATGACGGAGAAAACACTTCAGCATGTCACACAGTCTCTATGTGTTCGTAGAAGTATAGAAAGCCTATATGCATTCTACTACTTTCGCTTGTGAAAGACATTTTCTCCTTTATTCGTAAGCTTTTTTTTTTATGTTATAAAATATTAAATTTAAATATATCCATTGTAATTTTTGCATGCATCTGGTTTTAGTTTGATTTATTATTTTAAAAGTTCCGCAGAGCTATTTTTTATTTCCTATTTTATGTTTAACGCAAGAATTTATCATAATTTTAAAATTATTCAAAAATTATAAATTATATTTTTTTTCGAAATTTCTCGTAATTCAAGCATGTCAATTCTGCAACATTCTTTAACTTTTAATATATTTTTCCCCCTTTAGAAATTTATTTTAATAATTATTATATACTTAGCTTTTAAGATTATATAATTATATATATTTTTAATTACGAGGACGATCCGTAATATATTACATTTGGATTTCATTGTCGGAGTATAGGATCATGCAGACAGAGAATGGAAATTTGCCCGATCCAAACTATGGATGGGCTATTTCGATGAAGGGTGCACTCTTCCACCACCTTTCAACATTATCATCAGTCCTAAATCGATATTCTACTTTTTGAAAGGAACGAAACGTCTTCTGATGCTTCTCTGTCCCAGCAGTAAGTCTTGGTTTGGACGCAAGTCTTTCGATAAAGCAAATATTAAAGTGAGTAATTTCTTAAATAACCTGCAAAGAATGTATAACACTGAACAATACTCATTTATCTGAATTATATTTTAACATATACCATTTTATTTTAAGTGTTACTTACCATTTAATATAGAAAATATATTAAAAATAACCTTCCCTTTCCAAATAAAAATGAAAGCTTAAATTATTGAGTACACTTTACTACAGATATTATTAACATGAATATTTATTTCCAGCCCGAAACAATCAATCCAATGTATCTGGGTGACATAGTCACTTCTAAGGTAGGTGCACGCTTTTTATGCGATAACCTTACAAAATTGATAACCCTCTCTCCCATATAACCTCAAGTTGCTTGATGTATGAGTCCCTTTATGGCGATGGACTTTAAACTCTTTGCCATTACGCTGTCACTTTAGGCAATTCTTTACTTCAATATCTTACCTTAATTGATATTACACTTTTCAATTTTATATTAATGATTATATTATTTCAATAAATTTCAAAATTTTCTTTCTACCGACCTCTTATTGTTTTCTTCAGCCTCCAAATCAAAACGGAACAACTCCGCATCTTGGAAATCCTATAACCAGTAGTAAAATAATTTATCAGGTGAGTTTATGTTGCAGCCGCCGTTCAGTTTGTGGGAAGTGTAACAGAGCGTGTGTGACATTTTGTCAAGTAAAATGACAGGTATGGTAATTACAGTAGCAATCTTAATATAGTAATTAGTCAATGACGTGAGAAAGTTTTTAATATAAAAAAATTTCATCCTCACTTGGACGAAGTAACTTTTTTTCTTATATTATTAAAATTTTTATATAAAAACATCGTAAATTTCCAAGTTTAATATTAAGAAAATTGTAAAAGAAAACAAATTTTCAACTACAAAAAATAATTATAATTAAACGTCTTTGAAAAATTTATAATTTCATATTTGACTACTATAAAAAGACAAGGATGTAAGACAAAAATTTTATTGATATAAAGGATACAAATGAATTAATTTAGTATTAATTAAATGATCTAACTACAAAAGATTACTAGATTGAATAGCATTAAAATTTTCAGTAGTAATTGGAAATGGAACAAATTTTGAATTTTAAATTCGTATCGAGTAAATATTTCCATAATCGCGATTTAGAAATTGTATTAATTACAATATAAACATAATGTAAAACAAAACTTTTAGACGTCTTGAAGTTATATTCAATTGATTAATTTGATAAACTTCCATTAAACGAAGATTATCGAGGGGATAAACTCATAAAGTAGTAGTTCTGTTACCTCATTTCATTCCAATCCTGCAAATAATCAGATTAATCCGAAGCAATTAAGATGAGCGATTTAGCATTTGAATCCGCATTCATTTCATTCTATCAACATCAAATAATTTAAATAATCGAAAAGAGTAATCAAAAACGGTTGAACAATGATAAATTATCTTATAGCCTGTATCTTATTTACCTATGATCCTTTAGAAACGAATTAACAAAACATTGAATTAATAATACATAAATAGGATATGATAATTTAATTGTAGATTGCGTTTAAAATATTAAGATATTAATTTGCTACATCGAAAGAGCAATGTTTTAAACATACTCGTCGGCCGGATGTCAGCCTACTACCGTAAGGCTCCGGATTCGAGTCTAATTCAGACCCCATGTATTTATCGCAGGTAATGCGGAACTGGATCTAATTCTCAACGTTTAATTAATGAAAATGTAATGTTAAATTAGAGTTATTTCTTGAAAATATTCAGAAACACGAATTTCTTTATAGTAAAAACATAGGCTTGTACTGTACATTTTGAACTAATTATTTTTCTGATTTATTGATAAAATCATCTGGTTTCACTTTCAGATCAGCTGATGCTTAGCTGAAACGGAAAATAAACTGGGCAGAATTATATAAATTTTCAGTTTTTGTTATTAGTTTCGGTTTTCAGACAAAGTCCATATAATCTTATGTTGGCTTCTCGCATATATTCTTCAAATATAGAGAATTTTTTGTTTGATTTATTATGTTCCGATACTTCAATACCTTATACAAATTCTATTGAAAGATAGCAAAACAAACAAAATAAAAAGACACTATTTAAATGTATAATTTTTATTATTTTAATTTATAGCTGTAGTAGCTACAGCTCAAATGAAGACGACTACTTAATAAAATGAATGTTCAATTTCAAACAAGCGAATGTTTTGAAAATTGTCGGCACATCTAAAATTCACCATTTACATATTAATTAAAACAACTAACTTATGCAATAAAACAATAGAATACAATAGAACTTTGTGATTTTAATATGCATAGATTCGGAAACATTTCAAATAATTGAAAGCCGTAGCTTACACGAGGCACTTATTGAGAGAATAAATGGATTGTTTTCCATAAATTAAGGAACAAAATGAATCTTGAAAAGATTTCTTAATCTTCGTAATGAAAATGGAAGTGTTTAGTATTCACATAGTAAATTTTGATGGTGTTTATTTCCGTAAAAATTATCGTAAGATGATTTCAAATATCCAAATCTAATAGTTTATAAAAATGGTAGTTCGATAACGTTCTTATTTCTTGTTTTGTATAATAAGGGCATTTCGCGTTTATAACGTAACAGTGTGGAGATGTCAAACTTGTGGACTGTTTATAGCTAATAAATGAATTTTTGAAAAGTTTTAGAATGATTAAAATTAAATAAATAAGGGGGTTTGTTGCTTGGTTCTTAGATTCTGAAAGAAATTTCAACAGACGAAAATTTAATAAGAGGAAATCTAACATTACAATCACAGGAACTGGCATTATCTTTTGTAGTTATAATAGTAAATTTTCATTCATTAAATTTCCTAAGTCAACTGTACGAAGAATAATGATAACTTTAATATCGGTTATCTTTTGACATTTAAATAGCAACAAAATCGTTGATACTTCTTTATGTAATACATAAAAATTTATGGTAAGATGACAGCGAATACATTCTTGCAATTCCTCGACGTGGAGTATTCTTAAATTTAACTGTATTATTGTTATCAACTGTATTATTGAGTAATGTAGTTCTGTATTCTTTACACATCAATTCGGATTTGATATTTGAAAGAAATGGGAAAAAATTTATCCGAAAGGGCAAAAGAATCTATTATAACCTAACCATCATCCAAAGAAACTCTTTGATCGATGCCAATGACTTAGACATTTCGTTGGATAGCCAATCTAAACTTATGAATTTTAATTCTTAATTACCTATTGATTGATATTTATATACTTAGCATAGGGATATAAAATCAATCACAATGATTATGTTTTGAGGAACATATTCCTATAGTCTAATTTCTTCTTTAAAACTTAACGTAATCTTAAAAATGCTTTAGTAGAAAAATGAACATTACTTTCAAGATAGATTATAGAGTTAAGAGCATAAACAATTTATATTAATCAGTTTATAATACTATTATAAACATGAGTTACGTTAAGATTAGTAATTTTCGTTTCGTTTCACTATTATAAAGAATAAAAATATAAAATGGCAGATGGATAAAATTAATTCATTAAAATAAATTAATGTTCTAAAAAGACATACTTTATTTCAGTATTTTTATCTCGATATATTTTTAAAACTTCAGTTGTACTATCATTTTCTTGAAAATTGAAAAATATATAAAAAGTTTTTTATATTTAATGTTTAAAATATTGTTCATATCTAATAGATATATATAATAATCTTTATGTATATAGGCCAGTGCGCAGAATTTTTGAAAAGGTAAGGTTTTAAAACAGCGTTATTTTTTTTTCATAACGTAATATACCAGTTTTTACAATATAGGTGTATAGAGCAATTCAATACAGTAAACAAAGGTGAAACTTTGTAACGATAAAATTACGCACGACATCTAGTATACTTTTTATGGAATAAACAGTATCTTTCTAACTTTTTTCTAAAATATTTAAAGTAAAAGCCATTAATCAGTCAATCAGAATTTTTTTTATACATTTAGAGAGTCATAATTACCCGATTCGATCAAATATTTATGATGCCTTCAATTGTAGGTTACTAAGATACTTCATCCTAAATTCGAGTTATTTGATTTTTGAATTTCTTCGTGAATAATAAAGTAAAACGAACAATTATTTATTGTGACATCGTCACAATACAGGACTGAAATTTTTAACTTATTTAATTTAAAATATATGCTATGTTTTTAGTAATGTCTTGTGCCTGTACATTATACTTTTTCTGCTAATAATAGAGTCTGCGGTCATCTAACTCCGTTCTGGAGGAAATTTTTTGAATTGAAATAAAGTGACTTCCGGTACAAACCCGAAATCAGTCGTGGTTCTTGAAGCTTTCCATATCTGATCTTGATTTTCAACTATCTAATTCTATTCTCGAGATAAAGGAAAGACAGATTAACAAGCAGATGCCAGTGGGAATTTATTGGTCTGAAATTTACTAAAAGATACATTTACAAATACAAAGAGAATATACAATAAATATAAATATTTAATTAGTAAAAAAAAATCATAATATTTCACACTGAAAAACTAAAATTAATGAATACAAAATGTTAGACTGAATAAGTCAAAATTTTATGTAGTGTAAAAGTTCCAATTCATTAAAAAATTTATTATTACATATAGAAAGTTATATAAATTTCGTCAGATAAAAGATTTTCTTGTGGAGAATCTATATTGAAAATTTTTTCAAAACTTCACTCTATTTCGAAGAAAATAAAAAAAAAATAAAAATAAAAGTAAATCCGCATTTGATATAACATCTAAGCCAGACAGAAAAACTAAAATGCTAGAATTATTAAAAAAAAACAGTAACTTGTCTTTTAAAGGATTTTTTTTTTTTGTATCAATATAAACGTTCGAAAATAGTAAACTGAAGTTTGTAGATTTGTAGTGTTTCTGTTTAATGTAAAATTGTATCAGAATTTATTGTTTTACATTCTAGAAAGTGTTTTAAATATTTGATGTGAGTTCAGAAAAAAAAGGAAACTAATCTGGAATTATTTAACAATCAACTGAATTTGAAAATGGCTGAAAACTGAAAAATAATAAATATTCATAAATGTTTTAAAAATTTTCTTAATCGAAAATATGCGTTTTATATCTAAATCATACTTAATATCAATTTCTTCTATGGCTAATTTTTATGTATAAATATTTTCAATGGAAAGAGTCCGAAAACAATTTCCAATATTGAAAAAAAATTAATGGTTTCCGGCGAATTAGTCGGCGTAAATCTTTTTAAAGTGTTTCGTTATCGAAACTTAAGAAACTTGGCATCGATAATTAATTCTGATGGAAGAAGGTCAAATATCGAAAGTATAATTATCCATTTTCTGAATGTTATACTCTTAAAAAACAGACAATGTTTCGGACAAACAATCGAATCGAGAGATAAATATTAAAATAATAAAGACCTTTTTTTTAAAGTTAAATAAGTAACGCATAAAATCTGTAAAATAAAAAAATAAAAAAAATCTAAATAACTTGTAAAGCTTTCCGACGTTGGTTCGTAAGTCGTATAAACTTGATTTTTCAACCGAAAATAAAGATGTCCTCGGAGTTTCTTCACAATTGTTAAACGAGAAAAAATTGAAAAAAAAAAAAAAATCAGTCTCTAACTTTTCGCGACACTTGCTCTTTCAATCGACAACTTGTAAGAATCTGAAGCCATCAGAAGTTCAACCGTCAGGATGATATTCCCCTTTATCAACTTGGTTGTTGTCGTTACTTTGTGAAGAAGCTCCAGGAGCGCATTTATATTCGTTTGAAATTTGCATTTAGACGGTTTATAAAATAATTGTAAGTTATTGTTACATTTAGCATGATTTTAAGCAATTAAAAGACATAATAAAATATCAAAAATCATGATTTTAACACAAGGTTAAATTATTTGATGTAAGAACTATATATGAAATATCAAATGGGTTTTAGTGTACAAAATTTCTGCGTTGATATTTCTGAATATAATAAAATTTGGCTATAAGTGTCGGAACATGATTAAAGTTAAATCTATTCAGAAATGCCTAGAGTATTCCATTCAATAACTGATTAAAACTATATAATTAATATTCATGAAACGTCCGGAAAATTTTGGGATTACGTTCTTCATACAAAAGAAAAACAGATGAAATTCTTTCACATAAATATGCTTTCTTTTCAAGTTATAGGCATTTTAGAAAAGAATACTGTAACCAAAAACAAAAATTTTGTTAATTTACATTGTGCTTTACATTTACCTATTTATTCAAATGCTAATACTTAAATAAATAGGTTGTCAACACACCACAGAACATTTATTACTTGGACATATACATATATATTTGAACCCTTCTTATGAATCCAAGTCTCTAAAGCTTGCAAACTTTCAAAAACAGAATAAAAAAAGTGAAAGCGAGAATATTAAATACATATTATACATGTCAAAGGTAAGCTCATTATCTATACTTGACGTGTGTAACGTGCATTAAATGTTCTCTCTACTCTTAAACCAAAAATAAAATAGACCTTTTGGATAAAAATAGTAAATTGTATTGTAAAATGTTTACCATCTGGAGTAACACTTCTACAATATTTGAAATAATCCCTCAAGCAAACAAAAATACATTGATGTTAAAGGTATTAATCCATAAGATATTAATAACACCACAAAAGTTTTCCGGCGATTCTCTACATTTAAATGTTTGATATCAGATAATTTTCTTTCATTTATTTCTAAGATCTGTATTTTAAAGTCGTGTTTATGCAAATATTATATTAGTGTTTCTAACTGATATATGATAAATGCCATTCAATCCATCTTTATAAACAACGTTTGAAAATAATAAATCTCTAAATACTGAACTATACAAAATTAAAGAAAAAATAATGATCGCTTATCTTGATAAATCTATCGCTTTTATAAGCATATTCTGCTATTATGGTAATTTTTATCATCAGACAGTAGAAACAACACTTTGATAGTAGTGACTATTATTACTGTTATATTTTCCTAGTAAAGAATGTAGTTTAAATTTTTTTTGCATTTAATACATTGTTAAATCATATACTAAAATCCTAATACAGTAAACTTATATTTTATAAGTTTAGTATATGATTTAACAATGTATTAAATATAAAATTTCAGAAGTCTTTTCTGTTATAACAGACGTATACTGTAGTACTTTACTTGGTTTATCTAATCACAATTAAGTAATTTAAATACCATTTATTTAAAACCAGTTTTACGTGATGAATAAAATCGAAAAGTTCTTTATCATGTTTTAATATCGCTTCTTCAGCAATATTCTCTCTCTCTCTTTGTATCGATTTTCTCATATTATAGATGTTGCTCGACTTCTCTCCGCACAATATTTCTCAATTTTCAAAATCGCTTATAATAACAACGTTATTTAACCTAACAGATAAAAAGATAAAGATCTTCTTCAAAATTTTGATTAGCTTATGAGAAAATTGTGTTATACCAGAATTAGCCTTGATTACTTTTTCATGATAATATGGTTAAATTACAAGTAATAATTATATATAAAAGTTCGAATATAATTATGTAATCAAACAATAGAAATGTTTTCGTTACCAAGCTTCATAAGCACACTTGATAATTCTGCTGAAATCATTTTCTTTTTGTCCGTGTTTTCGTTAATTATTAAACAATGTCGAAAATAAATACATGTAGAAACCAATGAGATTTGTTTAGGAATCGACATTCGATCGAAACTTTTAAGAGCTTTCTAAGGAAAGAACGTCTCTATCAACCATTTCTAGATTAAATTATAGAATCTGTGATAAGTTAAGGAATTTCAGCTTCGTGGATTTTCACCTTTGTAACTTATTGTTTGAAAAAGGTACAGTACTTATAAATAAGCCTAATTTAATTCGGTTATTAAAAATATATATAAAAAAAAGGATGCAAATATTTTCAAAAATATTGTTTAAGTACGTTCTTTTATATTAGTATGTGGATTAATATATTCTATAATAATATAAAGCTAAAGTTCTTTGGGATAAATTATTATAATTTCTCTGTCCCTTATTAAATTTATTTCTATAGTTTTTATTTCTAGTTTATAACTATGTATATTAAAAGCCACAATGTTATGAAACTTTTTCTCTGATCCTTCATTAACAAGGTATAAAATATAAAATTAATAACTATAAATATTTTATAAAATCTATTATAAAGTACTTTATATAAATTGGATTATTGGATTTGTGTGTATTACACAAAATTTTCGCCATCTTTTTGACATTCGTTCTATTTTTTGTTCAGAAGTGTTCTGCAATGAATGCATCAATAATATATTTCAAACAAAAATTTAAAGTTTTTAAACTCGAATTTCGTAGAAGCAATCTTTCTATAGAAAAAGACTAGTCTATAAATATTAAATAATAATGATATTATTATTATTTTGAAGAGATTTCGATAGCAACTCCTCTAAGTAAGTAGAGGAAACAGTTAAAATATGAAAGTTATATCTAGAGGCAGCAAAATTATTCATAATTTAATTTTTTTTCTGTTATACATATTAATAAGTATCATCGTGAATTTTCATTATGTTGATTTCGATTTTGTGGATTAAGTGAAAATACAAAATTTTATTTAATTTATTTTTTTAAATAAAACGTTTAAATGCCATAATGAACTCAAAATAAACTAAAAGTAACATTTCCCCATTTTATTTTTTGTCAAATAATGTCAAAATAAAGGTATATTGGAGTAATAAGACCAAAAACCCATACAATATTAAGTGTCTTTCAAAATGAATCCAATCCTACATGAATTCATTTTTGTTCTTGCTATAAGAACGCTAGTAAAACAAGACAAACCCTTTTCAAAATAATACAATTTAAAATTTTATAAATATAGAAGAGAATAATGTATAGATTTAAATAAATGTTTGATTAATTAAACTTCTTTATTGTCAGCTATAAAAAAAAAATCAATTGTGACAAATTGCGTTCGATTATCTTTGCTGGATTTGATAGCTTTGCAAGTCCTTACAGAATTATCAGTTCAAGGATTACATTCGGTCCCGATAAGGAAACAAACATTCATTCAAACATTCTCTTAAATTCGTTTGCTCATTCAAAGAGGTTTATACTTTTCCGGCTATTATAACAGAGAGAAAGTATAGCAATCCGGCAAAAATCACTCCCCCCAGATGTTTACGTTTTTGGACTTATGACATCTTGAAACGTCGAGAAATGCAAAAAAAATTCAGGGGTAATTTCTATATGTATAGATGTTAGTAGATACATTCACCTCGCAATACTGGGTAATCGTAATTAAAGTGCTCAATTCAACGCTATCTACAGAGATATTTAGCATCTTAAATGTAACTAAATTTGGTATGGGGACATTTCAGAACGTGCAGAAGATATTTCCGTAAAAAGTCTTAGTACCAAAATGCGCCACTATGGCACTTTTGGCGCTGCAAACAACGAAAAGGCAGTTTGATTGTGTGGACCTTAAAAAGTGGTTAATTTAGACGTCTTGTCACACTGCATGTAAGAAGCTTAACAGAGGAGCCATTGAAAAATACCGAGCATCGTCTTCAGGTTTTACATCTTCAGAATGGAGACCACATTAAAGCAGTATAATCCCCTGAATGGCTCAGGTGTCTATATAATGAGAATATAAATGATATGCTTGTTGCCTTCAGCTTCAAAAATGCCATAGTGGCGAGTTTTGGTACTAATTTTTTTTTCCTTCTTTTTTACGGAAATGTTTTCCGCATGTTCTGAAATGCCACCATATTCCGTGACTTTTGAACTGGTAAATCTTTCTAAACAGAGTTGAAAAGGGGGTACTTAAATTACTAACATAAAGTTACAAATATTAAAACTAGATTTCTTAAATTGTTTAAAAAATTGAGAGATTATTATATGGAATCTAATTTCAAATATAATCTGAAAGATTTAACATTATATTCTTGATAAAATTATTTTAAAAAATATAGAAAATATTTATAAAATGTATTACACTATAATTTATTTGATTCTAATGTATTACCAACTTAACTTTAAGACGTGACCACATTACCACATTATTGATATACTGATCGTTTATTTTACAGTAGTAGAATTTTTTTTTTAAATCTATAATTACTATACCATAAAAATACTCTTACTGAATCAGTTTTTTTATTATTCTAGTCTTTTTTTAAATGTTCAATAAGGTATAACACGATCAATATTTGAGTAAACTATATAATTTTGTATTATCAATTGATTTAAATTAAATCCTCGACAATTTGAAAAAAAATATAAAATATAGAAATATTATCATATATTAATTTTCTTGAAAAACTAATCAGATTTAGATTTAGCGATAGAAAAGCAAATCGTATTAAGAATTCTTAAAAATGTGAATCTGTCACAAAAATGACTAAAATAAACTATTAAATCTAACATAATCGGATTTTCTACTAGTATTTTCTTTTAAAATTATAGATTAGACTTTCTGAGTGTTTTTTCTTGATAAATTTAAATGTTAACGTTATGTAAAATAAGTTTATTAATAAGATAGCAGCTACTTATAATTAATATCTTATAAATAATAAATAAAATTTGATGCAAATATTAAATAATAATTTATAAAACGTTTTAATTCTTTTAATTTAATATTTTCCTAAAGTCAAATTAAAAACATATAATACAAAATGAGTGACTACAAGAAAAAAGATTAAATTGATATTATATCTTACATCATACAAATGTAATAATTATTACATGTATAAATATAAAAAGTATTTATTGATATGCTCACAATATAAAACTGCTTTAAAACTTACCTTCCAAATTATTTTCCATATATCAAAAGAAATATATAACAACACAGATTGCAACGAAAATATATTATTCCATCATATACTAAAATATTTTTTTATATTGTTTAGGAGGTCATGAAGAGACTTGTAAGCCGATACATTCACCAAACCAAGAAACAGCTGAGGCAGGATGGTGTCAACGAAGACGACCTCTTAGAGATAAAACAAGATATTTCTAGTTTGAGGTAATGCATAGAACGATATTTATATATGATATGAGCAAGCCTATTTAATGTCTTCTCAAGTATATTAAATACATCATTAAATATTTACAAACGGTTTTATAATCTACTTAATTATATATTTATATGGATAATAATAAATTTATATTTTTTACTATTAAACCGAATTTTTGAAAAATCTTAATAAAATTTCTCTGGTGACATTCTTGTAACCGTAGTCATAACGTTTTCCTCGATTATTTTCTCTGTATAAAGAAATTTTTATGCGAATAAATATAAATTCTATAAATAAATTATTTAAAAATATATAAATTCAATATATTAGAAACAAATATTTAAGTACGGTCGGATCTAGGCATAACGATTACCGATATGATAAATCCCTCCATAACGATAAGAATTATAGTTCCTTACGCAATTCGTATTAGTTTAATGGAAAACTTCTCCCGATTGAACGATATCTTCTACTTTGATAAATCTCTTTTTAGTGATGGCCTGCATATTTTTAGCGTACTCTTGAAATGCACGATATTTTCCTTTCTGTACAACGAAAATAAGGTAATAAATTAAATTTTAATTAATTTTAATTTGTCGCTCGTTTTTAGAATCGAAATGTCGTACTCTTTCAATATAATGATTCTACCACGAACGTCACCTGCGATAAATAGACATCAGACGAGAGCAGAGTTGCCAGATTTAGCGTGCTTTTGGTGTTTTAGTGCTTAATTTTTTATTTAGCGTTCTCAATTAAGTATCATTTTTTGCTTTCTTTAGCTGAAAATGTTAGCTTTTCGGCGAAATTCTTGATACATTTAACACTAAACGACGGGTGTAACCACTTTTAAATTTTTAGAGCAGTTTAGTGCTTTTATGGCACTTTCTAGGCTCGAAGACATCATTACCAGATTTTTTAACAAAATTATAAATTATATTAAACGTGTACGTTATTGTCAAAAATCGAAATCCTCTAGAACCTGACATTATCAGATAAAGGAAATTGCAACAAAGCCTCTTTTAGTTTTATAATCAGTGTCATTTGCAAGACTGAGACATTCCTGCACCATTTCTGAAGAACTTTGTAGTATTAAACTCATTAACGTAATAAAATTGTGTTAGAAAGTATACAGGGATGTCTTAATGTTACAAATTACACTTATTAAAATAATTACAAAAAGCATTCTCCTTAAGAAATTATATTTTAGAATTAGTTTAGTTTTGCTTTTTTAGTTTTAATTTTACTTAGTTAATCTTTGCCCAGAAACATTAGGTTCTGACTAATTTTAGATTTTGATGTTTAACATATACCATAGAAATAATATGGAATAAAATCACTTAAATCCTGTACTATAGGAGATTAATAATACTATATGTTTTCTGTTTTAATATTGTATAACTTTATAGAAATACAGCAACTTATATTTTAAAGTATTTAAATTATATTTATCTCTTTATATTTCAAATTACCAATAATAAAAATTTCTTTAATAGAATTTTTATCTGTTCAAATTTTAAAAAATACGTAGTAACTATCAATAAACGTATTGAAAATATTATACTTAATCCAGAAAATAAAAATAATGTCATGGTATTTTAAAAATTTAAACATGCCTTTTCTACATCAATATCTATAAACCATTTGGGGACATAAAATTTGATTTAATTGCATTGCTCTTAATCAAAAAGATGAAGTGAAATACGTTTAATTATAGGAATAACTTTCAATTTATTAAAATTATTTTTAATAATCAATGCCCATAAAATTTTACGAATTCCTCTAACCCAATTTAGGTTAATTACCAAAATCTATACTTTCATCAGTATCGTAAAAATAAATTTGTAGAAGACATTTTAAATGTATACAGATTTAAACATTTAACTTAATTGATATTTTCTAGTTTTCTGTGACAATAAATATCCTAAATGAATAGTTTCAGACATTTTATGAAGAAAGAAAATTCATTGATTACGTTATTTTTCGTGCGATGAATAAACGTTAATTTCATTCTTTCTCATTAAGTCTTTTCTTATAGGTACGAACTTCGTGAAGACAGAAAACGTGAAGCTGCTAGAAATACCGGACAAATCGATGGTATTAAACGTGATATAATTCGTTCTTTACGAGGAAATCAAGTGTGGACCGGCCAGATCCCACCTCCACCTCCTATTCCACCTCCAGTGTGCCACAGTCCCAATTTACCCCCTTCAGAACTTCCGAGTCCAGGAAGTGCCGGATTTCTTTCACCACATGAATTGGATTATTTAAAAAGAGATATTATTGCGAGTGTGCGAGAAGAATTACGTAATATGATGCGTGAACTTCAACAGCATCTAAGGCCTCCGTCGGCTGCATCTCTTGGTCCGACTGCACCTCCTCCAATGAACTCTGAACTGTATCACACTCACCTATATACCGAACTCTGACGAGTGGTGTGATCTTGTATATATATATTGTCTTTTTTATAAATGCTGCAAGCTATTTACTGTATATAAGATACTCAACTAGGATCGATTGCTGGTTGTATGGGAACAGCTGGAGGTGACAAAGCAATATAATTTGTCAGTACTGTAGATTCAGTAGTCTGCAACATGCCCGTCTTCCAGAATCTTGACAGTTTTACCGCCTCGATGTTCTTTTCCTCGTTTTGAAATAAAAGCGATATTTCTTAATGTCATAATTGTTTTAAATAGAGGAAATATAAAACAGGCGAGTAAATGCCAAATTTTATAGATGGTAACTTGTCTCTGTTGTAACATTGATTTCTATTAAAAGAAATATCGTTATTTCATTCTCATCCCAACAGCAATAATGCCGACAAGTCTTATACTTGCGAATATCTCCCAAGATGAGACGACAAATCGACGTCCAATTGTGGAGAAGTATAATTTTCTATGCAACTTCTATTTACAAGTGAGAAGTTATAGAACCTCAAATATATCTTTGCACTGTAGATACGAAATTCCGACTTTTACTTGCACTGTATTGATGCCCTTGGAAAAACAATGTGAATGAAAATAGCATTAGTTTCAACATCTATAAACCAGATTGTATATACATATATATACAACAATAAAAATATATATGTATAATATATATATATATAAAATAATACATATTTTTAATGGACTGCCAATTCCTGCCCGGTGTTGTATCACCGTATTTAAGATGGGATACGATATGTGCCTGTTTGCAAAAATTCGAGCTAGAAATAATATTTCTAGAACTGAAAGCAACCTATATTCTCGTAAAGGAAGCTGGAACGACTGTGATGATAGAACAAGTGTAAAAATATGTCGATCGATTATTTTTTCCATTTGTTAGAAAAAGCTTTCGATGTGTTAAGTTTTCTCATAGAAATAATTATTTATTTATTCATCAGAAGAATATTTACAAACGAATTGAAATAGTTTAAAAATAAATATTAACAAGTTAAATTAAAAAGAAAAAAAAAATACGATTCCTTTCCCTAGGAAGTTGTTTCAGAAACTTGTTCTTTCTTTAGGTACAAATAAAATATATAAACGAGTTACATATATAAGCTTAGATTCTATGAAATAATAAATTATATTTGTTTTCATAATGTTTCTGTTTATTCCTCGTTTAGAATCACATCTTCAACAAATGATTCAATGAAATGTAGTAATTGTGTATGAAACACTGTCATTCTTTCATTAAACTATTAAAATAAAATATAAAACTAATAATAAATTAAAGAAATATTAAAATAAATATTTTAAATATAATTCTAAAACAAATCGATTTGCCTAGATATTCGGAAGGATCGCATATTAAATGCTGTACAGGATTTATCTGAAGTGCTGAATAAACTGAAAAATAAATAAAATTTTTATAAATATTTAAAAATTTTTTAATCTGTTTTATTTTAACAAATAAGCAATACGTATTTCATGAATTTTAAAACAAGAAAAACTGCTGTAACAATATAATTTTGCAACCTGAAATGACAAATGCTTTCACGCAATCTGCATCTTCAGGTGTTTCTGACATTTTCTTTATTCAAACTTTATTAACTTTAGCGCGTTGTTTTATTCATTCGTAATTATATTTATTTGTTTGGAAGAAAATATTACAGTAAAAATTAAAGTACTTTTCTGAATTTTTTATTTTTAAATTATAAAATTACAAAAATTAAAAAATATATATGTATTATTTATTTATGAAATAGTCAAAGTATACCCTTTACTATGAAATTTATTTTAAATGAACTTATATTTTTTTTATTTTTTGTCTCTGTTGTTACAAAATTAGTAAGATACTTTTTATTTTGAAATTTAATCCTATAAACATTGAAATAATTTATCATTTTAATAATCTTATTAAATACGGGTGGAAAAACTGATACATGTCTTTAAATAAACTAATTTGATTTATACTTTAATAAAAATAAAAATTGATTTTACTTGACGTCGCACTTTTTATCAAAAGACTTCAGATTTTTAGAGAAATTTAGTGAAATTTGACCTATATTTTTGTCCTCATTCGATGCTTTAAAAACTATATACAGTAGTAAAAATATTTAGATAAGTACGCTATATTAATACTAAAACTTTAACGATTTAAACGTTGAAAATATTTTAAAATATTTATAAATATTAATATACTTGTACATATGCAAATTATAATTTCATAAATTATGCAGCAAAAAAGTAAAAAAAACACGAATAAATATGATCTATTAATTATTATTTAATTAATTAATATACACTATTGTTTTAATTAAGAAAATAAATTAATAAATAATTAATTAAATAAATCTAATAAATTAAATATTTTATAAAACATCCAAAAAAAAACGTCTAAAATTCTTATTATAAAATATATATATATTTTTAATCAACTAATTAAATTAAATACAATACTGTTAATTAATTAATAAATAATATGATAAACAATGCTTTACAATAAAAATCTTATATGATTTTTTTACAGTTTATTTCGTGTAATTACAGATATAAGAATATAATTAATATTCTTATTTTTCTACCTACTTCGATTTACTATTGAGAATTATTATGTTTATATTAAGAATATATAAATTATATTTTTACTCAATAAATGTAATACAGTATTTTTAAACATAATATATTTTCTTCCAACAATTCAATAATCAGAAGTAAATCACTTTAATCCATTTTGATATTTCTGAATCAAATTTGTCACCAAGGTCATACATAAAATTACTTTTAAATATTTTAAGTGTAATGTTATAGGGTTATAGAGTTTGATATAATTATTCTGTTATTTCTAATGGTAACAATTCTAGTTGATGAGAATCGATGATGCAGCATTAACAAAATAAAAATGAATCTCGTTATAGTTGTTTCATGATTCTTCGTGAGTTAACAAAATCAATAATTCCTATTTAGATGTAAATTAATTTTATCTCATTTGTTAGAATTTTTTCTAATTAAGGAAGTAATTCATCGATCATTTTTTTTTTTAAATTTTTCATTTCTTTAGCTAATTCTAGAAACTGTAAACAACAAACAGCTAGTGAACTTTCGTTATCTCCAATATTACCGGATGAGTAATAAAAGATCGAAGGGTTTCTTCATTCAAACAATCAGAGATAAACTGTTGCCTATCGTGCATTTTAATCAAATTCTATTGCAAAGCAGATAAGATTATAGTAACACGTTATCTAGTTAAAGGCATTTTGAATAGGAATATTCCTTAACTCATTCTTCTGCCATTAAAAATTAATTGATTGCCTAAAATTTTAGCATGATTGATTACTACAATTGAATTTTCTTGAGATTCCAATATTTACTAGATTATTTTTTTTTTATAATAAAAGCGTATACATAATAGTATAAATCTACTTGATCAATTGTAAATTTGTTCATTCTTTAGATTAAGTAATTTATCAAATGAAGAAAATGGCTAAATCGACATAATGGTCGTAAGAGATAAGATAATATTAATAGTCATTTATTATTAATTGTTCCTATTCTTGAAATACAACAGAAAAAATATCTTTGCATTATATGCGGTATACTTCATTTTTTGTTTTTGTAAATACTCTATTATTGGAGTTTTATTGAAGTCGTTACTGAATTAAACATTTAAATAACATTCTTAAATCTATGTCTATAAATATAGCTTTTAAATAATTTCAAATTTTTTAAGTATTAAAATATGTAGCTTTCATAATGTTCTTGCAATAGCATTATCATAAGCTTAACCGAAATTTAAACCAGGCAACTTGAAAAGTTAAATGTTTTAATAGGAAATTTTAAAATGCTGTAAATTTTGATACTAAAAGCTTTGTTCATTAATAAGTTTAAATAACCAAATTTTTCAGCAAAAAAAAAAAAAAATTATATGTATTTCCGTGAATCTCTTGTCACGAAAATCGATCTCTAATATTCTGTCACCAATTCTACTTGAATTCCACTTAATGATAATCAAAACAATCTAGAAATTCATAAAAGAAAGTCACGTTTCGTCTTCAATAACAAGTCCTTTTCGATCAGACACGTTTTAAGATTTTAATGAAGTAAAATTACTATATGCTATAATAAGAAGTCTTTACTTTGTTTTGATACACGCGGAAATAATACCGAGCTTAATGTATATAATTTTGTTAAAATTAATTATGATGAAGCGGCAAATATTTATGAATTTGATACAGTAAATTCAACTCATAATACATCAAAGTTAAAGTTAATAACACCACATCTTGATGTGGAAATAACATTTCTTACACTTTCAATGGCAGGAGAAAACAAAAACGAATTCGAATTTACTATATTAAATAATTAAATATTCGATTATAGTTAATTTAATTTTCAATAAAAATTACCCATTTATTTATTTAAAATGAATGGAATAAATTGAAATCTTTCGCCTTATACAGACTGTACGAGTTTGTTGAATAAGGAAATCAATAAGAAGACGATAGTAAATAAATAATATAGAAACCAAAGGAGACAGTTAAAAAAAAAACAAAAGCTATCGATATTTTACTTCGTTATTATACTTAAAATTAATATTCAAAACAGAATATAACAAGCTATTAAGATAATGTTGCAATTTATACAAGTCATAAACTCGAATTTTACTTTCTGTTTTCATTTATTACAAGTATATTTTTCTTAAACAAAAATGATATTATATTTTAACATTAATTATATTTCAAAAGTAAGCATTTACAGAATTAAAACGTATCAAGAAAACTTTAAGGTTTGTGTACAGTAATCCCTCCATTTATGCGAATTTTCGCTTTAACGCGACTTAAAAATTCTCAAATTTTAAATAATCAACTTTATGAAAATAAATGTTAGTTACATTAAAAAGTGTGTATTTTGTTTACAGTAACATCTTGTACAGACATATATTTAAAAAAATTTAAAAAAAACTTTAGTTGAAACTTTATACCCAATAAGAGCAAAATATTGTATTTGAGAATATGGAACAAATCCTTGTTTTAAACAACTTTCCATGACTCCATTTACGCAAGTAATTGGTTACATGAAAACCGCATAAATGGTTTTCATTTTACGTAATATGGATTTTGACCAAATGAATTTTTAATCATCTAGTAATGCAAACAATTATATTTTTATCTTTCTATGTTGTAAACTATACTTTTTCATGGAAAAAAGGTTCGTATAAAGGGTGGCCCAGACCACCAATACACCCCTTTTAAAATGAAGGGAAGTGAGTTTCATCAAAAATCCTTAAAATTTTGATAAGGAATTCGCTCTATCAAAATGGTGACATTTTCGACTTCGGAAACTGACCAGAAGTGGGCTATCCAGGCCGGAAGTAGAATTTTTAAATGGAACATGTTTTTTTTTTTTAAATTTAAATTCGGATTATACTCGAAAAGATAAGAAAATTTTGTTTCATTTTTCTGAAAATGCCTCCATTGACCATAAAAGATCTTGAAGGTGTGTTGCTCGAAGAAAAATAATACTGTGAGAATAAAATATCTTACGTTAAAAATATTTTTATTAACATACTGTACTGCCGATGTAGTCAAAACATAATAATAAAAAAATTGGCACAATAATCATATGAAATTGTCGATGAGCTAACAAAAATTGTTACTACTGATAGTATTTTTATTTGTTTAAACACTTCTGGCGTAACCTACTTGGCGCTGATTTTAACTGTTGTTTGATCAAAATGTTCAAACTGATCACTGTTCTAATCAATACAAGCATCTACTCTTCTTGCAAGGGAATTTGTTGCTCAAACATGACTACATATCACTAACACACCTTTGATAGGTATATAGTCTAATTGAAAATGTAAACACAAGCGTAATGTTTGCGTTTGTTAACACTGAATATTCAGCAAACTAAAAAATATTGTGATGAAACGGATTGTATTATATAATAACGTTTCACCAAGAAAAGTTCATCACACTTTTAAGATTATTTTATGGTCAATGAAGGCGTGTTTGGAAAAAATGTTTGAGACCAAACTATCTTTTGTTTTCTGTTTAATCCGAATTTAAATTTAAAATATACCGTGTTCCATTTTTTTCAAAAATTCGACTTTTGGCCTGGATAGTTCACTTCTGACCAGTTCTGAAGTTAAAAATATCACCATTTGATAGAGCGTAGTTAATTTTTTTTTTAATGAAAGACTTCCTTCGCTTTAAAAAAGGCACACAGGTGATCTGTGTCATCCTGTATATGTACATTATTTTGTTAATAAAAATAAACATTACACACGTACTTATATCAATTTTTGTTAAAATTAAATTATATCAGTTTTCATAATATTGTTGTAGAAAAAATCTTAACGAGCTATAACAATAAAACTATTTTAGATAAAATATTTATTTTTTATGCAAAATTAAAAATTAAATTCAACTTATCCATATAAAGCGATGTGAAAATAATTGATATAAAATAATAAAACGAATTTAATATATCATATTTACAAAATTTTGGTAATTATTTAATTTTTAATTTATTTTATGACTCATTCTAAGCTATATAAAAACAAAGAAGAATATACGAAATATTAGTTTTAATACGTAATTCTAGATATGAATATATACGTAACAGAATAAATTTAAATCTTAATTACTTGCGTGCAATTCCCTCTAAAAATCGTACTTTTTAATATGTAACAAAAACATTATTGTTACAGCATATTAAGATTCTTATCGGTATGAAAGAGAACTTTACCCACTTTGTGCTTATGACATATATCGCTCAATAGAGAAATCAATATAATGTAGACTGCTTTTTTGAAGATAAAATTATTTCCTGTTAAATTTATACATTCAATTAGCATAATTTTAATAAACTAATACTGAAAATGTAATCTCTGAAATACATAAACCAAATATCTATTTAGAGAACGAAATCGATATTTAGACAATAGCAACAATATACAGTATAAACTAGTGAAATGAGAATCTAAGTCTATGTATTGTTATTGTTTCTATCTGTATTCCTACACACAGAATTAAAATGTATGTAAATCATTTTATCTTCAGATTTTTTCTAAGATATTTAATAGGGAATCTATTGAATATTTTCTAATCTTATAAAAAAATAAAAATAAAAATAAAAAGAAAAAGCTTATTTTATTTTATTACCGCATCTAATAGTATATAGTGAACAGTTTAATAATTCAATCAAGTATTCAATTACTGCATAAAAATAATTTTAAATTAATTTATAATTTAAAAAAAACTATTTGTTTTTAAGCAACAGAAAATTCAATTTTAAATTCCATAAATATTAGAATATTACTTTCAAAATTTATTGATAATTTAAAATTTATATTTTATTTTCAATTGTAATATATTAATAACTATTAAAATAAGATGTATATTTTTGTGTATATATATATATATAAAGTAGTCCGGTATATATATATATATATATACCGGACTACTCAAAGCATAGCCACCCAAACATCTAGAAACTTCCCAACAATGTGACATGTGTTCAATATTGCAGCTTTCTGTAATGCCATGTATATGTTCTTATTGAGGTTTAATGTTTCTAGACTTTTGTGTAGTGTATGTGGTATAACACCAGTAGAAAAGAGGACAACAGGTACTGTACAATAAATACCCTTATCCATCCTCCACATCTGTCTTCTTTCTTGAGCGAGTGGAGTATGTCAGATGAAGATAATGTTGTGAAAACAAGTTATATAACTGTTATCTGTATGCTGTCCTGTCTGTTTCGAATTTTGTGGTGGTGAATAAGTGCGGATGATAAACGCGTTCATTTCTGATGTCCATTTCATTCATTGGGGTGGTTTGCCTGCATTAGTGGTCTGTGACTGAATTGTCTCAGAAACACCAAAAGTAGGCTGGCTTCCCACAACTGATGTGGGCATTACAGTAGCCATACTTGGACCAGTGCTGTTTTCACCACTGGTGGTCAAAGGAGACTGACAAATTTTTTGAACGTGAGCCTCTGCCTAACTCACGAGCGCGAACCTTGTTAACCCGGTATTACACTTGGATCGTGTTACTATCATCGTTAGATCTCCACAGATGTGGGTTCAGTCACTCTTGGCTTCATTTCTTCCTACAGACTTCAATGGCATGGGTGACCTTACCAGGAGCAATGTTCCAGCTGACATAGCTTTGTGGTTCATCAGAATTACTGAGCTCTCTCACCACAGCAAAGTCGTAACTGGCGACAAAGTAATTATTATTATTATTATGTTGGGTTAAGTGAGATATACTCGGTTAACACCGGTGGCTGTGTACTATGCCGGACCAAAGTCGAGGCATAGTAACCAAAACAGAAATTAAAGTGTATCAGTGTGTGTGTCTGTATTCAAGAATTTTCTCACAATATGACATGTATTCAATATAGTGGCCTTCTGTAGCGTGATGTATGTGTTTCTATTCAATTGTAATGTGCCCAGGCTTTTGTGTAGTGTGTGTTGTATGACACCTGTAGAGGAGAGAACAACAGGTACAATAAGCACCCTATTCATCTTCCACAGATGCCTTATTTCCTGGGCGAGTTCTGTATACTTGTTAATTTTTTCAGTGCATGCGTTTTGTATATTGTGATTGTTTGGAATGGATATGTCTATAATGTATGTGATTTTATTGTGTTTGTCAATGAGTGTGATGTCTGGTCTGTTGTGGTAAATTGTTTTATCTGTCATTATGGCTCTGTCGTAGTACATTTTGTGCGTGTTGTTTTCCAATACTGTCTGTGGAATGTACTTGTAGTATGGCTCGTGGATGTCTAATAATTTGTTTCTTTGCAAGCTCTTGGTGTATTATATTTGCTACTTGATTATGTCTGTATAAATAATCTGTCTGTGCCAAGAGCTTGCAACCAGAAGGTGATGTTGTTGTATAGTTTCTGGCATGATGTGACATTTTCTGCATGTGTCATTTGTGAGTGTTGCAATCTTTGAATGTGTGTTTTCTGTAGTTTTTAGTATTTATGACCTGATCCTGTATGGCGATCATGAATCCTTCCGTCTCCCCAAAGAGGCATCCCCGAGCTAACCAGCTGTTTGACGCAGTTTTGTCAACAAAATCCTGGGCCAGATCATAAGGATGCCTGCCATGGAGTGCTTTTCGTGCCCACGATTGCTTAATGGTGTCTATGCTTTTTATATGTTGTGTTGTGTCCATATGATGTGAGTGTAAGATTAATGGTGTGTTATTCGAGTCTGCTAGAGTTACTGCTTTATGTAATTGTGATGCTTCTTGTTTTTTGTAGAAAAACTCTCACAGTGACTGTATTTGTTTGTAGTGAAGGATAACTATGTCAATCAGGCCCCGTCCGCCATCTTTACGTGGAAGGGTTAATCTTTCTGTGGCGGATTTAGGATGATGTTGTTTATGCTTAGTAAGTGTTGTTCTTGTTTTCCTTTGGAGTTGCTCAAGATCTGTGTGAGTCCAATGTATAACTCCAAAAGAATATGTGAGTACTGGGATGACATATGTGTTTATTGCTTTAACTGTGTGTTTTGCATTTAACTGTGTTCTGAGAATAGCATTTAACCTACTTTGGTATTCTTTAATTAATCTTTGCTTTATTTGTGTATGTTCTGTTAGTTTGGCCTGTTGGAATCCTAAATACTTATAGAACTCGCCCTCTTCCATGGATTCAAAAACGTCTCCATTTCCAAGTGCAAAATCTTCTTTCTTCAGGATTCCTTTTTCTATGTGAACTGTTTTGCATTTATCTAGGCCAAATTCCATTTGTATGTCCTTGGTGTATGAATGTGTGATTTGTAGGAGTTGATGAAGTTGTTTTCGTGTGGATGCATAAAGTTTTATGTCATCCATGTACATGAGATGTGAGTGCTTGCCGTAGAATGACTGAAATCTATGAGTAACTGTTCTTTGCATCCCTTGTGATTTCTACGGCAACCTTTTTGTTGTTCTGTTAGAATGTCGTGTTCTTCAATATGTTTGTATATTTTGTTTGCGATACAGGATGTCAATAATTTGTAAAGTGTTAGGAAGACATGTAATTGGTCTGTATTGTGTGGGGTCTGTGGTATTGTTGTTTTTAGGTTTCATGTAGGTGATGCCCTGAGTAAGAAAATTTGGCATGTCTTGTGGATTGATGATAGATGTGTGTTAGGTGTTTAGCTAGTTCCTGGTGCAGTGATGTGAACTTTTTATACCAGAAATTGTGAATGTTGTCTACACCAGGTGTCTTCCAGTTGTGTGCTCTGTTAACAGTGTATTGGAAATCATGTATGTTTATTTCAGCACAGGGCATAGTTGGTATGTTGTGCAAGTTTCTGTTCTCCTCCTCGATCCAGCCTGCATCAGCATTGTGCGTGACAGCACTGGACCAAAGAGAAGACCAATATGTTGTGAGTTCTTCTTCTGTTGGTGTGCCACTGTGCTGTGTATCAGTGTTTGCATTGTTATTAATTTGTCTGTAAAAGAGTTTTTCATTGTTTGTAAATAATTTATTTTGTTGTTTTCGTAGTGTACATGTTTTGTATCGTTTGAGTCTACGTGCTTTGGCAGCAAGTTTTCTGTTTTAGTGTATCAATGTATTCTGTAATGTGTGTGTTGTGATGTTCGTGTTTTGTATGTGTTTTTATTTTCTTGAAAATGTTTTTGAGCTGTTTCTTTAATTTGGGTGTTATGTTGCTTTTAGCGTATTGTGTCAGCCTGCCTAATTGCTGTCTAATGTCATTTATTTGTGTTTCTATTCTTCTCTGCCAGGCAGGCTTATGATAGAATTGTGTTTTCTGTGTATCTGTCTGTGATTGTACTTTCAGTCCATGGTGTGTCATACTGTGACTGCCCCAGCATAAACTAATGTATTAATGTCTGATAGTGTAGATTTTGAATGAATGTAGTATGGTAATAAGTGAGTGTTTACATAATTTAGTGTTTTTTCCTAGTTCCTTTGACATGTTGATTTTTGGTATTCGTGGTCTGTGTGTAGGATCTGTGCCTGTATGTATATTTAGTGAGTGTTTCCTGAAATATAAGTGAGAGCGTATTAACTAAATCCATATCTATGTTATCAGTGATGGATGAGGAAGTGTCTGTAGTATCAATAGTGGTAGTTGTTGTGTGTGTGCTGTTAGTCAGTGCTTGTTGCTAGATTATCCTGACAGGTTACGTGACCTTCATTAATGTTAGATGTTTCTGTCTGTTGATGTATTTGATCAGCAACCTGTTGTTTGATATGTTCAAGTGTTGTTTGTGGGATAAGATTGTTGTGTATAATTGTTCTTTTTTGATCAACAACCCTTTGTTCAGTGACAGTGAGGTGAGGATATTGTTGTGTGAATTTATGGTGTAGTTGTTGTCTGTACGCTGTCATGTTTGTTTTGAGTTTTGTGATCGTGTAGTAAGTACGGATGATAAACTCATTCATTTCTACGTCCATTTCATCCGTTGGCGTGGTTTTCCAGCCTTTGTGGTCTGTGGATGCATTGCCACAGAAACACCAAGGCTGGGTTGGTTCCTCACATCTGTTGAGGGCATTGCAGTAGCCATGCTTGGGCCGGTGCTGCTTTCGCCACCGGTAACCAGGGGAGACTGTGGCCTATTTTTCGAACGTGAGCCTCTGCCTAACCCACGAACGCGGACCTTGTTAACCCGGGCGACGTCCGAGCCGGTATCACATTTAGATCTGGTCACTACCATGATACGTATCTCCACAGAATGTGGGTGTGTGGTCACTCTTAGCTTCATTTCTCCCCATAGACCTTACTGGCATGGGTGTCCCTACCAGGAGCTTGTGCTCCAGCCTGCATTGCCCTATGGATCAGTAAAATTACTGGGCTCTCCCACCACGACCAGGTGGTGACCATGGGAGAGTTATTATTATTATTATTATTATTAAAGCCATATCCTGAAAATTCTTTATGAATAATATTGTATAACAATATAATCGCTATGTTAAAAATTGTATTTATTACTATGTAAATATCATTTTCCTTCTTAGCACGAACAGTTTTTTAATAAAAATAATTAACTAATTTAAATTTTATTGATTTTCACCATTAAAAATTATTACAATATCTGATTTCGTGAGTCTTAAAATTAACTCTAGATATTCAAAATTGGTTTTATGAAAATACGGAAGATAAGCTTAATGTCAAATTTTTTTGATCGGATAGTCGAGATAGTTAATACGTTAGTCTATCTCTCTGGGGAACCACGGATCGAATTTGAGCGACCAACCTCAGGAATTTTTGGGGTTGTCTGCTTCTGATACATTAGGCTCTGTCCTTCGCCACCCGGCTGCTTCATTTCCTGGCGAAACCTACAATGGGCCTGAATAAAAGCTCTCGTGAAGCACTCACGAGATGAAAGTTAAAACATAAAATTAATTAATTAATTAATTAAATAAAATTTCGAGTCAATCATTTTTCTTGAGATCATTTCTGGAATATTTGATTTACTAAATCAGCTAATTAAAATTCAAAACTTTAATTTAATTAACGAAGATTAAATTTTTATGTTTAGTTAATCTACTAGAATATTAATTCACTTATATACAGTATATTCCATTTCAAAGTATATTAAAATTAAATATATAAAATAAAAGAGAGATGATTTAAATTATAAATCTCATTACATAGAGACTGAAGTTTAATTTAAAATTTTGAAAAATATTTAAAATTGAAATCATTAAACAATGCGAATAAATAAAAATATTGAAAATGTTGCATTATAGCAGAGCATTCGATTATCCGAAATAATTGGGGTGGACAATTTTGAATAACTTATTACACTTGATAGGGAAAGAATAAGAAGATAAATACAGAGCCTTAAATAAAGTAAAAAATTAATTTAACTTCTAGTACAATAGTAAAAAAGATTAAATTAAGGTATAGAAATTTAATATATGCGATTGAGAAGAAATAATTAAAAAAAATCGTATAATTTATTATAAATAAGCACTAGTCTTTCGTGCAATCTACAATGTGTTAACTAAACCTTAAATTCGTGATAAAAAAATTACATAACAGTAAAATTAATATTAAGTACAGCATTCATGTGAAAATTATTTATTACAACTTTTTGAAAAAAGTCACTTATTTTGCTTCGTTTTATATAGTCTTTCCTTTTAATTCTGTTAAATCCTGGCTTGCTTGATTGTAATGAGAGTTGAAAAATCTACTTTAGGTTGCATTTCTAATCGTGCCAACGATATCAAATGCTTCACTGTGCATAGGAATAGTGAAACATTTGATGGATTAGAATCCGTGATTCGTTAATCGGGCTCTTCTATTTGTATTGTAGTAAATAAAACTTAACAATAGTATTGATAACGAGATGGTTCAAAAGCGGGTCGACAGAAGATAGCCGACAATCATTATTAAATAAAAACTTCTTAATTTCTGAAATTAGTACGCTTTGAAGTCGGTTTCGTTTAATCGATTTTTCAGATAACGACGATCTACTGTATTTTTTCCAAATTTTACTATTTAATATTTTTTTTTTATTTAACAAAATTTCCAGTAATTTTATTACAGTAGAGAGTCGTTAATCCAAACCCCGGTTATCCGAACGCTTTCCAGTCGGATTGTGTCGTGCTGAATCGAACGTTTTTGATACTAGATTTACTTCTAAAGTATAATTTTTATGTTTTTATATTCTTCAATATATTTATTTTGTTTGTACAAAATAAAGAAATAATTTTTAACGATACAATAACCTCGATTATTATTATGAAAATTTCCGTTAGGCTTAAAATCGACGAAAATCCAACACGAAGCGACACGCAACGGAGAAAAATTTGAACATCGGACGGGTTAATATATTTTTCGTACATAATCGGTTATCCGAACAACCCCAGTCCCCAATTGATTCAGATTAACGACTCTTTACTGGTACTTAAAATCTTTCTCAATCTTTAAAAATTTTTAAAATAATTTCGATGCTGTATATTTGCAATTGGAAGATCACACATATTATGTAAATTTAAAAATGTAATCTTATTATATTTGTTTATACCTGTTTAAGAGTACTTTTTCTGACGGAATAGAAAAAAGGAAGTTGAATAATTTTCTTTTTCGGGTATAAGCAGGGGCGTAATTCAGCCAAGCAACCCGAGATATCTTTTGGTGAAGGTTCTGTGAGTGAGCACACCACCAGGCATTGGTTCAAAAACTTTCATTTTGGCAATACAAATCTCAAAAATCAGAACTGAAGATCGTCGAATCAAAACATCACTTGATTGTCCGGGAATTCGCGGAAAGGTTGAACGTATTGGACATTATTGAACCATTTTCGACATTTAAGGTTGTTAGGAAAAGTCAAGGAGCTCGACAAGTGGGTACCACACGAACTCAGTGAGAGAGATAAGGAGTGTTGGTCTACAGTTCTTTAATTATCTGTCATAAAAATGAAAGTATTCAAATAAAATTCTTCCTCATCCACCTTATTCTCCAGACATTTTTCCAACAGACTCACTTTTTTTATATACATTTGGACAGTTTTTTGGCAGGGGAAGTCTTCAAGGAAGAGGACATAATAAAAAGTACCTTTAATTAATGACTTTTTGGCTTCTCATTCTCGTGATTTCTATCAAATTGGCGTTAATGCATTTGTATTGCATTGGGAAAAGTGTATTAATGTTGGTGGAGACAATTTTGGTTGAATACATAAGTTCTAAATTAAATTAATAAACGTTCAAAGTCAAAAGTAAAAATCGGTCATTTAATTTGCAACAATCTAATAATAAAAAATATAATAAATTTGCATTCCATAGACACTCTTTTTAAAATTCTGTTCTATGTTTAAAATTTAGCTATTCAATATATTTATTTTATGTTTATGTAATAGATTTTTACAAATGACTTTTATTTGTCAATAATCTTTTGTTAGTAATTCTTTTGCCATCATTTATGCCAAAAATATCTTTATCGTTTTTAAATCATTGTTGTAAGATTTATGATGATAAAAGATCATTTTAGTTGGGCAAAACTTATTGAATGTGTAATGCTGAAGTTGTGCTATAATATTTTATAAATGACATGTTTATATTACATCTATAAAAGAATAATTACTTAAATGGAAAACTTGTTGTTAAAAAGTTTTGAATTATTTTAAAATGAAAATTTTATTAAAATCCTCTAGTCCTCATACATTACACGATAAAATAACTGCTTTATTAAAAAGGAAAAACAACGAAAACCGTGTTCTATTAGTTATAATAAATCTAGTGATAATAAAGAACAAATTAATATGTATATATAATATTTAAATTTTATTATTTTGTACATTTTGTAATCTCGTTCTTCTAGGACGACAGTTGGCGACACTAAGAATAAAATTTAGTTTTTAGTGTGGATCTCAAAGTAAAGAAACGTCTGTGTCGGTCCTTTTGTTCCATTTTGATTGTCCTTTTGTTCCTCTTAAACCATAATCTTGATTAACATAAATAACAATAAAATACAAATGATTGCATTAATTTTAAAGAAATAAAAACTCAAAGAAAACATACGTGATAAAAAAATTTCGGACACGTCGAAAATACTTCAGATCCAATAACAATATCTGGTTATACAATGGAACCTGGTTAACTCGAATCAGGATATTCCACTTTACTCGAAATCATTTTCTTACCTGAACCTTTCTCGAATATATTTTTTTGTTTTATTTGATTGTTGGTGGATTTCCCCAATAGCCTGCGTAATAAATAAATGTATTTTTGATAAATTAATTTTTAAAAAACGATTATAGTCCGATTCTATGTAAAAAAATTTTAAAAATACTGTATAACAATCGTAAAGAGATCGTACATCTGTAATAAAAAAAAAACAAAAACAGATCGATTCTACGAGCAAAATATCGCAATTTAAAAATTCTTTACTAAACACTTAGGGGTGAACTGGTCTACCATTCGGGAAATATTTCTCTGTAACTTATTTAACCATTCAGTTAAGAGTTTTCGAGTTTCTCGACAACACCGAGAGGTTTACATTGCCGCAACGGTTCTACGTAATAAAGCCCATGGAAATATCGTACAGCTAGTTTAAGTCACCGATAAACCGATGCACAAAATCTTGATATTTAGTCCAACCTCCGTAACCCAAACTTTTTAACTTGAAGTCCGAATTTTTCTCCCCCGACCGATTCGAATTAACTGGGTTCCGCTGTGTCTCCTTTTGCCTGAATTACTGCATTTACATGTTCATACATTGTATTAATAAAGGCCTGACACTCATCTTCAGTAATTCCATCCGAGACTTCCTGGATTTTTTGACGTAAGCCAGCACCGTCTCTTGAGATCTTTCCCCTATAGATTTCCAATGGAAAAAAAAACCTAGATTACTAGATGGCCAACACACAACACGTTAATGTTGTGATTTGCAGCTATGCCCAGGTTGTTTTGGCAGTTTAACAACTTGTTGAAAAATTATATTTGGGTTTTCCAGTTTTTTCAGGTTATGGCAGAAAGCTATCACGATGGATCTGCTCATATTTTTCTAATACACTGTTCCATCGATAAAATGCAGATAGCCAAACCTTAAGCAGTCATGCAACTCCATAATGCTTTCTGGAAACGTCGTTGTATGATTAAAACACTCAGGATGAAAGAATTCGTGCTTTCTCTCTTTAGATCACTTCCTTTTATTGCTTATGAAGCAAACATCAAACGTTCCTTTATTGCTGAAAACAGTGCTGTTCCACTATTGTTGCATTCAATTTTCACCATCCTTTCCTCACTTTAGTCAATGTTTCATTTGAAGCTTAGTTGTCAGCAGTTTTCTTACTTTGAAAAGGTTGGCATATAACCATCACATACTCATGCCGACATATTCTACTACTATTTTACCTGATAAAGCTTATAGTCAAGTTTGTGCAAATATATCCGACAAGTCTATTTGGTAAGTTATTTATTAGTGGCTACAATTGTGAATGAATAGAATCTATTGAATATATTCTATTCAATCACCAATTCTGTAAGTAATGCTATCTGTTTTCTTTGATAATTTTGAACAAGAACTTGAGATCGGAAGTTGCTACAATTTTCGATCGTTCTGGATTAATGCTACCTGTATCCTTGTACTTTTTATATAGAAACTATTGATTTACTAGTTTTTATCTTAGTAGCATGCAAGGACTATCTCTGTTCATGAAAGTTTATAACTGCTTCTGTAATATCGCAGCTTACTGTTTTTCCAGGTAGCATTTATTTTACTAATTTACACTAAATGAATATTGCTATTTATATGTAACATGAAAATTATAAATAGATCGTATCCAATAATATTTAAATAAGTAGAATGCTGTCAATGCTGAAGGTGTTCGAAACTTTACTGTTACCTATGATTCCTTTAAAGATTTATTTTGTAATAATTCATGCAAGTATTTACACGTTTATTGAGTTAATTACATTTGTTGATGTTATGGTTTAACACAGAATAATTTTTTAATTACGTTTGTTTTTATTTTGTATTTTTCCATCTTTAAAATAAAATGCTGCAATAATCAGGAGAGGTATGAGGTATTTTTTATAGACTTGTAATGCTGTATATATATTTCAAACTTTCTAATTTTACAATTAAATCATCGTTATTCTGATATCAATATTAATTAATTAATTTTAAAAACTAGAGAAAGTTTTGTTAAAAATATATAACAAATTATAGAGTATAGAAAAAAACTTATCTATAAAAAATAAAGTACAAGAAAATTTGTAATAAATAACGATAATGAATTAATATATACTTATTCTAACATTTTATGAGCATAATACAAAATTTATTTGATAATTTTTATTGTATATTTAAGAAGAGAAATTAGAAAGACAAAATATTTTTGATTACACCATCAGCCCTGTTGATAATATTGTAGAAAGATAATTTAAATGAAGTAGTATTAGGTTTATTTTAGAATATTTAAAAAATTTTATTTACTTTGGATATATAGTAATCTGCTTAAAATCTGCCATTCGAAAGTGGCTTGTCCATCGCAAATTGCCGTTAAATATGTGACAGTGATGTTGATGAAATAAGATTAGATACTGACTATGAGTAATAACAATTATGAGTTTATGAAATACGAAAATATTCGTATTTATTCTTACTATATCTATAAATTACAAAATTACCGTTAGTTAAAAAATAATTTATAAATTCAGCCAATAACTCTTGTTATTTAATTAGTTTGCTGTTGATAACAATATGTTTTCTCGAAAATTCAGATATAATTTATTTAAAGGAAGCCGCATCAATAAGGACAGCTGAATGTCCTCACGGAGATTAACATTAACAGTGAATTAGCTGGTTTACATTATAATGATTTATTACGTTGTGCTTTAATTTTTATGTAATGTTTTAGAAGTATTCTTAAAATTTAAACTAATATATTGTTTTATAATTGAGACAATATCGATAAAAAAAATCTATTATTTTCATTTGTAATACGGTAGTTTTTACTTTTCAGGATGCACTCTTTAGCAATATATTGATAAATATTGTTTACTAAGATCGTTAATTTTTTATATTATTCAGAAATTATGCTTCGAAAGCAATTTCGAGTTCTGATTTTAAATCGATTTTATGAGAAAAAAATTTCATTATGTTACAGGTAAAGTTTGTCTTAAACACTGTAATTAAATTTCCTGTCATCCTGTTTAAGCATCTTTATTTCTTTCTGTAAATTTCAGCAAGCAAAATAAATAACTCCAAGTTTAGGCAGTATACATTTTACTTGAAATATATACAATGTCTAGATAAACTATATAACCAAGAACGCAGATGTGTGTGATCTCTTACGTCTGACGGCTGAATTGATCTCTTTCTTTCGGAATACTTGCCTCGACACCGGTGAAAGATATTCTACTCTTTCCTACGCTTTCTAAATTTCTTTCACTAAACCCAAACGAAAGTTCTACAGCTTTTCGATAAAATCGTTTGTGAACAATCAGAACTATTCATTTTCATGTTATTGCCATCCTTCAGAATCTTTCTTTATATTTTATCTGATAAGAAAACCCTGAATGTTACCTCATTATCTCGACGAATTTTCACTCATCACAATTACGGGGTAACATTTGTAATAAACAAAATTACAAGGTATCAGCTACTATTTTAAAGAATTGGAATTCGAATCCGATCGTTATTCTCTTAGGTTTTTTTGTGAGTTTCCTTCCTACTAAAAAAATTTCTTATCTTTTCTTCACTCTAATGACTTTAATTAACGTAAAATCCGCAATAAGCAAAATTGAATTATCATGTAATCAGTCCTAATGCGTTGATGTCTTGTGAAAAAAATCCAGAAACGAGTTGCCAAACTTTCCCGGCTACATTTAAACTTTTGATGGCGCCATCTGTTATAATATTTTAATTAAAAACTTTTTATATTTTCAATTATTATAAAATGACAAGAAGCTTAATTTTCAGTGTAAGAATTGGTTTATAAATAAATTGTAAATGCTAATAACGACTTCCTTTATCTCCCCACCCGTCGACCTTTAAACACTAAAATTTAATAGCATCAATTCCACTAATACACAAACCTACCTCCTTGCAAAATTTCAGAAATTTTCGGCAAAAAGCACGGGGGTTAGCAAAGAGGATGAACAAAATCATGCCCCCAAACACACACTAACATTCATACATAAAGAAAAACTCGCCGAATTTCTTTGCATTTCTCAACATTTCAAAGTCCCCCGAGTCCAAAAATGTAATAATATTGGAGGGCAATGTTTTGAGCGATCGCCATACTTTCCCTCTATTATATATAACAGAGCCAGGAAAATAATAAATCTAATGCAAGTGAATGTTAAATGAATATGTTAAATTTTATTATTTGCTGTACAGTATTTAAAAGTATGCCTAGGTAAATATTTTAAATGCTTATGTAGGCTATATTAAAAGAGATTTGCTTAATTTTTAAAATACGTGGTGCTTTTCCTACTGCTTAAATTATCCTACAGAATAACATCTTAAGAAATGAAAAAGAATGCACTTTTAAAAGTGAAATATAAAATAAAATAAAATAAATACAGTTTAATTTTATTTTTTTATAGTTCACTAAATAAAGAACTGATAATAAATTAGTAGATATACAGTATAAATAAAAGATATAACTCATGAAAGATACATCTCATGAAATTTGTTAAAATTGGTCAATAAAATAAATAAAAAATTAGAAGTTTTTAGTTTAGTAAGAAATGTTAACTTGTTTACAAAATTAATTATGAATTATGTACTAAAATGAATTGTTTATGTAAAAGAAATAAGCTGAAATCATGATACAGTATATATAAAAATTATGTATGTTCTGATACACACATATTGCTATATCGAAATTCTTTTTTACGTAGAATATATAAATGTTCAGATTAGGTTTTTGTTATAAATATCTTATACATAATTGAAAATTTTAGAATAATAGTAATTTATATATTTTATCAATACTATACAACCTTATCTAAGATTTTCATTTATATATGTTATGTTTTAAAGTTTTTCAAAAATGTCTACTTGACGAAGACGAATTATACTTACCATATCTGGCTGTAAGAATTTCTTCGTGTAGATAGATAGCCAGAAGGGCATCCTGTTCGCTGACCTTGTTTCGTATAGACAGTTTAGTGACACCTTCGGCTATTATCATTCTGTCAAAGGTAGAAATGGTCTTGTCAGTTCAAAAGAAAGTCATATCCTCAAGAATATTCGATTTTTGGTTATTGTGATCCACGCGTGACCCGATTACTTTCCTCATCTATCTTCGAAAATGACACAAACAGTTATAACTTACAACAACATTAAAAATGATCGAATTCGTGCGTAATACGACGAATGGCTTCACTATATTATATTTAATAAAATTAGCGCAGCAAGATCTATTTCGAGTAAAATTTAATATCTTAAAATTTTACGAAAACTTTGACGGAATTACTTTAATAAAGATATAGAATGCGAGATAAAGTTTTATATTCATAATAAAATATTCATTAGAACTGAAAAAGACAACATTTACAAAATTGAAAAACTTACAGCGTTGATACAGTTGAAAGTGGCAAATCTGTTTCATTCAAGAGAGAACGTGCTCTCATGTACATCAACATAGTAGCCATGTATTAATTTTTCAGCTTTTTTTTGAAATTCCACCGTACATTTTCGAACTGAGACTAAGAACTAAAACATTTTATTTTTAGAAATACATACTGTATATGAATTTAAAATATAAACAATAATAAATGAGCTCTACAATAGTTTTTTAATCACTATATAATTCTCAAAAAAATGACCCTTTTTACCGAATTTTCTTGAATAAAATAATTAAAATATAATAAAAACAAATTAACTACTAAATCTACGGTAAAGTTGTTCACATATATTGCCTATCAAACCCACAAATATCTTCATAATGTTCATATTTTTCAAAATATTTAAAGATATATATAAAATTAGTTTAAAGTTTTCGATTTTTTGAATGAATTTGGATTTGTAATGTAAAGAGATTGCATCTAAGATATTTTATCTCTTAAAATATCTTAGTTACCACAAAGGTATCTAAAGCAATACAAAGAAATAAAATACAAACATTTATTTTATTGTTTGAAAGTTGAAAGTATAATTAACTTTCCAACGTTGATAAGAAATACAGTTAGAAAAATAATTAAATAAGCATTTAATCTTATTTTATTTAATTTATGAGTAATAAAATAATTAAGAATAAATTTTGCAATTAATCTAAGTTTAAAAACTTTAAGAGCTGGTACTATTAATCACGATTTTCATTAATTATTGAACATAGTAAAAGTTTTAAAGAAAATAAGAACAAAAGCAAAATTACATGATATTAAATTACATTATATCTATAATTTGAAAAGCATGTTCATGTTAAAATGAAATTTTATTCTTGATAAGTTTGCAAATGATAGTTCTGAATACATTAAAATCAAAGATTTCATCTATGGCATTTTCACAATCATTTCAAATTTGATGATAACATAATCTAATTAATAAACAAATCAACATAAAAAAATAATTTTGTCCGTAAGTAGGGTTCTCTTTTCTATAACAGCAACATTTCAATAACAGCAACATTTGTTGCTGTTATTGAAAATTTCTTTAATTCTGTAATACTTTTTTTTATCCTTATGGAAAAAGCCTAAATTTAATTTTGATAAGTCTAATGTGACAAGGTTTACTATTATTTCCACTAAAAAAATCGAGTTATTTCGAAATTGTGTAAAATAAGGCTATCTAAATTCAGTCCGTTTCTCATTCTGACGGATTCCACGACAATGACGACACCACGAATTTGCCATCGTGACGTCATTTTGGGGCAGACTCATTCACGAACCGAGTTTTTACCTACATAACAAGGGCTAGAATAGAATTTAACCAATGGAAACACGATTTATATCGTCCAGTAAAAAAAGGACAAAATTCAAACGCGAGAGTTAGAAATAGTAATTTTAATAATTCATATGCTAATTTCGATTCAGAACAAAATTAAATCTTAGCGAAGTAGTTTGAAAAATTTCAGTCAAACATTATTTTTTCATGATAATAATGTTTCCTTTTATTAACAACAAGCTAACTAACAACTTACACCACGCAGAAGCGCAATGTTTTCTGGCAAGACCAAGTTTCACGTGACATTATGATTCTGTATTAATATCAATATATCACGACGGAATTCATAACGTCACCGTTTCTCAACATTGAGGAATCGTTACCGTCGATAAAATCACGTAGTTTAAAGCCTTCATTTACACCAATAGATTCAAACTAATTTATAATGTTTATGCAAATACGATTTAAATTTATAAGCACAGTGCGATGCAGGAAAATATAGACCTACATATGTATTTTCAAATAAAAGTTATCTATAATTTTAATTTGTAAATCTAAAAAAAAAAAACAATCTGACAATATTTACGTTTTCAAAACGGATACAACGTTATCGGTTCGGACCGCTGCACTGAGTTTTTGCGACTTACTTTTATCTTCCATGAAGCCATCGCAATTCACAAAGATAATATGTTCACGACGATGAATGTCCGTAAACGGGAATATTTGATATAAAAATTAATAATAACGAATATTATTATGACATCTTCACAATGCCGGACTGTAATTTTTAATCATATATTTTAAATTAAATAAACTTAAAAAATATGCTCTCCATCGCGATAGTGTCTTGCCCCTGTACATCATACTTTTCCTGCTAGCAATTGAATCGTGCCGGTTATCTATCAACTCCTTTCAGAGAAAAATTTTTGAATTTAAATAACGTGACTTCCTTTGCAAATCGGAAGTTCGTATATAGTTAATATAATACCCGTATATAGAAAGCTTGGAGACTTTCGCCCCCAAGCTTTCTATATCTGGTCTTGATTTTTACGTATCTAACTCCGTTCTCGAGATTAAGGAAGGACAGACGGGCGACATGGGAATTTATAGGTCTACAATTTTTTTCAAATTGTGACCCAATAATAAATTTATAAAAAGAAGTATTTAGCTGTGAGCCGAACGGCTAAATCTGGTCCGAAGAGAATATATATTAGACAGTACTTAATATATATACAGTATATTAAGTATATATACTGTATATATACTTAATATATATACTAACTAAATAAAGATGGAAAACTCGCCCAGTGTTGATTAAGCGCCACTTCATTGTGCCAGTATACCAAATATAAATAACAACACGGTTTCGATTGTACCAAAAAATATATACAGTACTTGACGGCCAGATGGCCGAGCGAGTCAAGGTGCATGCTACTGCTCTAAGGGACTGGGAATAGAATTCGGACGGATCAAAATTCTCCGGAAATTTTTCGAGGGATACTCCGTTCGAATATATCTAGCCCCGTCTCTCACTACCCGACCGCTCCATTGTGAGCCTGGCCGAACCCATGTTGGGCTTGTTAAAAGAAGCTCTCTTAGTGCCCACAGGGCGAAAAGAGTTTTAAATAAAGATATACAGTATTCAGACTCCGATATTTACGAAAAATATTTCGAAAGTATATTAGTAAGTATAGTAATTACAGTATCACCGATTTATATTATTCAGTATTCCTTATAGAAGGAAATGTTATTTTGCTTCTTTAACGATTTGCTTACAAGAGCTATTCAATAATTCATTTTTTCCAGTATCAATAGAAAATTTTCTTGTCGAAAAGAAAGTTTTCTACTGATATTGGAAAGTTTTATTTATGTTTTGTTTTTGTCCTTACTCTTATCGTATATTTCCAGATATAACCTCCATTATATAGCGTGAATATTACCGAACAGGACCTTCTAGCAATATGAAACAATTCAAGCAAGTCTTCAAGCAATTCTACTAAACTTTCTGTTAAGATATGACGTTATTCTAAGAATACTTGTAATCGAGGTCATGTTCACGAGGGGTTTTGAAATTTTATCCCTCTCATTTCGAAATTAAAACAGAATGTTAACAAAACAGTATATTGTATATAACATATTTATATTATACTCTTCAGTTTCTCGTTAGTCTATCGTGATATCCTCTTTTGCATACCTTATTAAAAATTAATAAACTATGTTAGAAAATTAATGTGCTATATTTAAAATCTTACCCTTTTAAAAATCTTATGCATTTAATATCTATAATTATAAAATATGCAGGCCCGTTAAACTTTTCATTATACAATATATTGTATACGTATTTCTTTAGTTAAAAAATTCGAAAAATTTGGAGTTTAATTTTAGAAATATTTATATTTAGTCGTTGTGACGATATAACGTGAAGGGGGATAATGGGGATTTCGCCCTTCTACGTTTTATACTCATGGCTCTGGAGAAACAGAAGTATCCCAACCAGAAATAGCTTTTCTCTCTCTCTTATTAAACTTACAGATATCGAAAATTAACAACTTTGTAAAAACTACAAATAAATTATAAAGATGATTATAACCATATAATCATCATGTGTGATGTCTAAATTTTTTCCAATAGATTTCGGGCAGAGTAGGTCATATTATCAGCAGTCATTTTTTGTTTTGTTTTTTGTCAGCACTCCTTTCTTTCGCTTTGTTCGCTTGTCTACTGTTGTCAGGACTGATGGGCAGCAATATTTAGGAATTCTGGAAATAAACATACCTAGATTATCTTTTCCTGAACTAAAAATCCAGTGGAAAATTGCTTAGTTGTATCCATTCAAGTAGATTTAGCAGACTTCGCTGGAAACAAAGCATATTAGCCTTCTGCTTGGCTGGGCCGATTTTACCGGAGGAGTCAGAGTTTGTTATGCCTAATTAAAAAAATTTGTCAGGGGTCCTGGAAAAGTACAGACTTGAAAGAGAACTACTGATTAAGCTCCAAATTGGCCAGCCTTCAGATCTACGGAATTCCATAAAAAGAGGGAAATCAGGAGGGAGGGAGTATTGCCGACCGGAACGAAAATCATGCTGGCCTGTTACTTTGTCACGCTACTGGACATACTTTTGTGTTTTTGTAGTATAATTTGTAAATGCAATAGTTGTAAATAAACGATTGAAACCGGAATTTCGGAGTAGTAAGGCGTCTTTCCGACAGACAAAGATACACAATACTGGACGGGAAGAAAAGGAGGTCATTCAGAATCCACCACTCCTTAAATTCACTTGTCCTTTTGGTATTTCATGCATGTTTAAAAGTGATTAAAAAAACTGTTACAATATTTGCGAGATTACGATATCCTGTTTCAATATCCTTAGACTATTCGCAGTATTTCCCAATAAGTAGTACTATTACAAGGATTTTTTGTCACCAGCCCCAATAATAAAATAAGATACTATTCTATGCATATACTGAGTGATCATCCCCTGTCTCTATCTAGAAATTTTACAAATTGCATTTTAGTCATTATTAATTAATGATGATGATGATATAATTGTATTAATACCAATAATACTTCAATAAAAGCGAATTTAGTGATAACCATTTTGAAAAAATTTCTCGCTGTTTTTGATTAATGATAAAGATCGGCGAAATAAATAGCCCAGCATTCGATATTTATTATTCTTTTTTACAAATATACAAGTATATCAATATACTAGCAGGTAAGCCCGGCATTTCCCGGGTTATTCTAGTGATAAGCCCTTACCTAAGATAAGCTTTCTAGTTATATAAATCAAGTACTAAAATATAACAAACATTAAAACGAAATCATATGAAGAAATTTGTTATTTTAGCCTACCGTTGTCACGTTTATCGCGATACTGGGGTGTACAAAATGCCACAATTTCATTAATCAAGTAGACAGCAATTAAAGATATGATATATTAAATTTTTAAGATATCGTATTTTTTTCTAATGTTAGTTGTAATAAATTGCAATATTCGCAGCCGAATATCAAATGGTAATCTATCAAAGAATCAAATTTCGCGAAAAATAGAGCAAATATTTAAACTCAGTATCGTGGAAAACTAATTAAAACATATTTTGTGCTGGCCTGTAATCCCGTATTATGCAATTTTCATATTGAAATGACACTATACCGCTGGGTCCGATAGGAAAAAGAGACTGTTGCGGAAGAGGGTTGAAGTTAATTCGGCCAAAAGTAGCCGTTGACCTCCTGCCGGAAGCGAGGATGTTCAACGACTACTCATTAATACTGGTCTACTATTAACAATTAAAAAGTGATCCGTGTTAGATAGGTTGTGATGTCCCCGCACGTGATGAAAGCTGACGTTAAGGTTAGCAACTGTTAATTTAGAATTCTGTAAGTTACAGAATTTTAAATTAACAGTTGAACAAAAATATGGAATCATGAAAAACATTAAGCAAAAGTATGGAAAATTGACAATATTTTGTAGGACCGTCTTTTGTCCTAATTACAGCAGTAATTCTTTATAGTATTGTAGAAATAAGTTTTGACACAGTTCTCGATCAACCTCTGACCATGATTCGTTGACTGTGTTTTGTAGCTTTTTTTTTTTTTTTTTTTTTTAGACATTTTAGACATCGTTTTTATTCAGTCATTCTAAACATTTTCAATGGGAGGTATATTTGGACTTTTAACAGGCTAAATGCTTATGTTATTTTCTTGAAATCATTGCATAATTTGTCTAGCCCTATAGCGTTGTCGTTCTAGTTGATGAAATCCTCATCACCAAAATGATTTTCAGATGTCTTAACGAACAAAAATTCTAATAACTCCAAATAACCATCAGCATTCAATGCACTATTAAGGATTGCCATCTTGCCAACCCCTTTATAGGTTTCCATCTTCACATCATTACACTTTTAGAAAATTTTGCTGAAGAATTTAAACATTTAGGAGGAAATTTTTCATCTGACCTTCTGTGTAGTGATGTACTGTACAACCTCTATAATCATCATAGTCAATACATATTTTTGATTCATCTGTGAATATAACTTGTTGCAAGTCATTAACGTCCTGTCTTTATCACTTGGCCCATTTCAAACGATCTTTCTTTTGTTTTTTGTCATATAAAGCTTTGTTTTAGCTTTTCTTAAGTGATAACCTCTTTCTGCTAGCCTCCTTCTTACTGTAGTCTCCAATACAGCAACGCCTGTTAAAAATGTTTGGAATTCTCCGAAGAAAATGGTGTCTAAAAAAAGCTACAACCGTAGAAGAATTAAAGTCTCAAGGTCAGAGATTGATCCAAAACTGTGTAAAACTTATTTCTACAATACTACAAAGAATTACAATGTAATTAGGGCAAAAGATGGTCTTATAAAATATTAATTAATCATAGTATATACTTTTATTGAATTCTTAATTTGTTTAAAATTCTGTAACTTTGTAATCTATGCAAATATCTTTATGACGTTTGGTATGTAAATACTTTAATATGTCTGCTATATTTTCTAATTGTTAAAACATCTATATTTTTTTAAATTTGATTATTTCAGAATCAAAATAATTTATCCACAACAGTTACAAAAGATTCTACACTTTTGCTCAGGGATTGTATCTGACTAAGGAGGAGTACTTAATGCAAAAGATAATATGTCCCTTTTAAAAAATTGAAGTAAAGAACTTATCTATGATCAAAAGAGAAACAGCATTCAGATCATTTAAATTAGAATTTACTAAAAAGCAACAGATTTCATAATTGCTTACAAAATATGATGGCTCATTGCGAATAGTAGATTTCAAACATGTCCAGAGAGTAGATTTGACTAAAAGATAAGCAATATGTTTTTTTCTTAATGGGCACCTTACATTTTGCATCTGAGCCCGTTATTTTAAAACATGAGAATAAAAAAAAATACGTTAAATATTAAGAAGAAAGTTGAAATTAAAAAATATATATCTTATAAGAATTGAACGTAAGTGGCACTTTTAACATTTTAAAGAAGATATTATGATAGTGAAATACCTCTTTTCTTAACATTGTCCTACTTTTTCATTATTTGTTGATTAGTGCCCTGGCTTTCTCTTTTTTCACATCATATAAACAAATATTGCATTTTTGATTAGTGAAAGCTATTGTCATTTTTTCCCCCTCAGAATTCCATATGAACATTCATAAAATTTAAACATAGTCGAAAGAAATAAATGCAGTTAAGAACACAAAAATACACTCAAAATATTTTCAATTAAACATACTGCATTCGAACACTGATAACAAATAAAAGTAGGTCTGACATGTGTGATAATTGGACAAAGAAACGATGAGTAAAGAACACACTCTGAAATATTAAGTTTTTTAATTATTGAGTTTTTACCAAAGCAACTTAGGAAATTTTAGAATATACGTGTAACTATTAAGTTTTATCGAAATTCGGATTTCGAAACACACACACATTTATATACATCATATATGTTTTAAATGTACTTGTTTAAAATATCAAATTACAGACGGTATTCTACTTTACATATAAAAATATTTTTCAAATTCTTCTTTTCATATTTCGTGGTTGTATTCAATTTTTGAATCGTGTGGAAGCTCTAAGATAAAATGGTTTACAAAAACATAGTTTTAAATAAATAATCATTAACAAATATTTCGTATATATCATTCGTTATCTGACATTTCCTCGTTATAATTTATAAAATTGCTTCATACTTGTATTTAATCTTTATTATTTTGCTCTACTGTAGCCTAAAATAAATAATGTTCAAAGTTTTCGTTTTTGTTTCATGCATTTTCTATTTTATATGCAACTAAAAACTATGCTTATAATGGGAATCAAGAATTTAATTTCAACGTATCTTTCACATTTAAAAATGATATTCTTGTTTTACCATTTTATTCTCCCAGTTTTTAATAAATGATATCAAGTTTCGAATAAATTCATTAACAATATTTTTGAGTAATCTAGTGAGATATTTCTGAAACATTTCAAATGATCATGTTTTAATTCATTATTTATTATACTTAAATTGATGAATGGAACATTTTTGATCCATTAATGTATAAAAATGTATAAATCCCATTATTTAAAATATTTTATATTTCATTCAAACTATTTGTTTTTCGATTTTAAAAGTGATTATTTTTCTGAAGATAAATGAAAATATACCAAATGGAAGCTAAAATTAGTTTCAATTTGGTATAGTTTGAAACTGAACGAGTTTTTTGAACCATACTCATTTTTATCGATACTACTGCATATTATTACACGATATAGGCCTAACATATAGGCCTATAATACAATAAACATAACATCGATTAAAAATTGATAATAAATTAACTATATATATTAATTTATTTTGTTTTTCTTTATTAGACTTGATTACATTTTATTTGGCATTTTTATCATTATCAAGAAATTATTTTGGGTTTATGAATGTTGGGTTACTAAAATCAAAATTTATATTGTCATTCTGAAAAATAAGAATACGTTATTAATAAAATATTGTTGTAATATTTATCTTATTCATAAAAAATGATCGTTTTTATTGAAGTTTACCTTTTCTTTTAATTGATTGATATTCTATTTCTATTTTTTGGTATTCATTTTCAGTCGTTTTATAAACTTCATTCAATATAACTTGCAGATAACAACGGCAAATTTGAATACACACAAAATAAGAAATAATTTTTTCTCTCAGCAAGTCTTAATCCTCGATATTATTCGATAGTGGATCCAGTATTGGGATAAGTAAGATACGAAAACGAATCTGGTTTCTATTGGGGTTTTAAAGCGCATCGAAGTAACCGAATTTTTTCGGCTCAGATTAATGTTACATTTCAAATGGAACGAGACAAAAAAAAAATGCAAAAGAAATTAATGAGACAAATTTTACTGTAGATAAAAATTTCGAAAACATTAAATTACAAACATTATGTGAATTACATGTTTAAAATGAATATTAATCGATGCTGATAATTTTTAAATTCCAAAATATAGAATTACCGGTATTTAATTGTTCTTGTTATAATTACTTTCGGAAAATATGATTAATATTTTTAAGAAATTTGGTTTATAGAAATATATATATGTTTGTGAAGAATTTAACACTAATTGACAGCAAACTTTTAATCGCATCGACATCGCTATTAGTTGCCCTGAAAAACATATTGTATTGTTGCTGTATAAAAGCAAACGCCCATGCTACCGTTTAAGTCATAACATAACGAATCATATTTTTAAAGTAGGATATTAGCGCTTTATACATTGTGTCTGAGAAAGTATGCATGCACGCACTCGAAAAACCGTCAAAATCAATACTATATATGGTATCACATTACTATAGACGTATAATTAGCATAATTTGATAACATTCTGTAATATTCAAAGTTAATAAACAAGATAAGATTGCGCCGTATGATGAAACATTTGAATATAGTAATAAAAATTATAATGAGTTATGATAACAGATAAAAAGTGAAGTACAAATTTACAAATACCTCAACAAAGCTTATCATTTAAAATATAAAATTCTAATTGCATATTTTTAAATATAAAAATAATTAATATATATCAATCATATTAAAGTTTAAAATTATGTAAATGTATTAAAATTTTCAAATAATTAATGACATATCTTGGGAATTTCTGTTTGATATGTCATGATCTCTGAAAAGCAACATTTTTTAATTCTACAATTTAATTTTTATTGTATTCAGTTTATAATTTAAAAATCATGCGATTGGAATAACATCTAAAATATGCATTTAAGTATACATTTACAGTTTTATAATCAAATTTTAAAAATTATGTAATTATTATTTTGTTATTTGATTTAAAGAGAAATACAATTTATTTAATGCTTATTTTCTACATATTATAAAATTATTTGCGTGTACCTTTGATGACATTTTATTAGAAAATATTGTTATTAATATTTAAACGATCATTTAAAATGTTTTACTTAAGAATAATGATCCAAATTTATTTTAAAAAAAGACAAGTAATCGTAATTTTCTATTAAGTATTAAGCATTTTAAAGCTAAATCTGTATCAATAGAATAAATTCTACAAATTTTCTTTGATCATGTAGTAAATTTTAATGTTTATATTAAGGTCAATTTAAAAATATATATATATATTTTAGAAATTTAGAGTTATAATATTTACCCTTATTTAAACATATGAACGAATTAAATTATGTATAATTTTTATTATGAAATATTTTGGTTGGGATTTTTTTAAAAAATAAAGAAAATTGATCAAACTTTAGTGATCATGTTGACGTTACGTCATCATCATCGATCTTTTGGAGACTAGTGAAATCGATGATTCCAGGTGAGTCCAGGATCGGACCTCAGAGGACAAATTTATTGATCCAAAGAGTAGGATGATGCCACTTGATACACGGGTTGAGAAGAAAAGACGTTTTCAGTTTTAGTGTGAGGAGAGTCGAGAGAGTATTATCCTAACATAAAACGTTATATTTATTCGTTGATAAGATATTCATAAAACGAATAGCTATGGCGCACAGAATTTATTTATAAATATTTTAATTTTGAATTGAAATAATCACTTTATTTTTAGAAAAATAGATAATTCAATCTCCTGTATTTTATGATTTTTCTTCAATTTCTATTGTAATTGCCTTTGTTTTATTATTATTATTTCTTGTACAAACATTAAAATTTAGTTTAATCTTACTGATATAAAAAATGAATTGTATTAAATTTCTAAAACTATAAATAAATTATTTTCGAATTTACTAGAAGTAATTTACTTTTTAAGTTATGATTAAAAATAATATTATTTACATCGTTTTGGTATTTATTTTAGTATCGAATATTTTGTGGTAAAATTAGATAAAATCTTAAAGTTTAATCAAAATATTTTAAGGACTTTAATTGTGATTGAAGACACTACATTTTAGATGATGATAAACGTTTAAAATTTGTCGGAAAAATATTAGAAGTTTGTTCAAATTTTAATAAATTTTGTAAAATTAGATACTTTGATAATCAATTATTTGTTATTTAATTACTTTAATTAAATTTTCAATTTATCATATTTTATCGTTATTTTTAATGTTTAAGATTTAAATAATTGTTAGTAACAGTTAATGTATTTTCTTATTATTTGTAATTCATTAACATTTATATTCGCTATGGATCCATTAATAAAATTGCTTCATAAATCTTAAAAAAGCTATAAATATTAAATATTATATTACGTAATTTCATAACTAATTACCTTTTCTTTATTTTTGTTTATTAGGATCTTAAGAAAATTGAAAGGAAAATAATTAAGTAAGGAAATTCTATAATTAATATCAAATTTAGGTTAAATTGCACTACTTAGTTAAGATTTTGAAGTAAAATATTTATTATTAACAAGTCATAGTTTATCGAAAATAAAAACAGATCTGATAAAATTAACGATAGTAATATTTGAATTATTATAATTATAAAATAAAAGTAATCTGTAAACTTAATTTTATTTTTAATAAATTAGACAAAATTGTTTAGGATTTCGTCTAATTAGAAGTTTTACGTTGAATAGTCTATATAATTTATCTAATATTATTATAATCTTTATGTCGTGGGAGTTTCAAAATAGTTTAATAAATATCATTTGTGGTATTTATTAATTTGCGAATTAATTTTAAGTACCTAAAATACACTTGAGAGATGTATGTTTAGAATATGAAGGCAAAAATTAGCTACACCTACGCTGTTATCAATTTGCTTTTTAAAGAAAATTGTTATTTATTATATATTTAATTACATAAACGGTTGATTAAAATAAACAGTTACATAGATAATCTAAATAGTTTTGTTAAAAAACTGCATCATAATTGAATAGTATACTCCGGAATGAATATTATCATTCTTTCATGGCATTTACCATGCAGACTGTGAAATATATACACAGTATTAAGGAATATATACACAGTATAAGTTAATAAACATTATTGTAATTATAATCAGTCGTTGTTTGCTTTAATAACATTCGAAAGAAACTTAGTATATCATAGTCATAAGCTCAAAGAAGTTGTTTGGTATTACTGACATTATTAACAATTAAAATATAGAATAGCACATTAACATTTTCATGTAGTTTTACAGATACAAGAGACATCAATTAATGACAAAATTTGAATATTTATTAATCTACAGCAGTGATAAGCATCCTTTTCTGGATGCGGGCCAGAAGTGAATTTCGAAGGCTTCTGGTGGGACGCATTTATATTTTCTTACGAGCCTGCAGTCTTTCAGCCTACTGAACATCAACAGTTTTTACTTTTGTACAAACCAGCACAAAACAGGCTCAAAGCCTTCTATGAATCTGTTAAAATAATACGAGTATATGCCAGTAATACGTAAACTAGTACTATATAGTTTATTCTCATCTTTTTACTGCTCAAACTCAGTTCGAATGTTCTTACTCACGAATATCAGTTTAAGAAGTGTTGCATAAGTGGCACGAGGCAGAAAACAGGAAAATAAAATCACATTGCCAAAGTCCCGGGGGCTGTGGATTGCTCATGACTAATCTAGAGGAAACTTTTAAGTAGTTGTTGCATGGTAGATGTTGTATGATAGTATCAGCGGGAGTAATGAGCTATGTTTTTATGTCTGTACTTCATTACGAGTTGATAAAACTATTTAATTTTTCATTAAATAGTTTATGTGAAATAACTTTTCGTTAGAAAAAAACATTTAGAACATGTTTAATTAGTTTATCGTTATATTTTAAATAAACAGTTTACAAGTGATAAGTAATGGCTTGAAAAAATTTTCTAGTGTAAAATTATGCGAGAAAATCTGTGTATTCTTAAATTATCTTGTAACTTATTGTATATGAATTGTTTATAATCTAAATAAATTTCGTATAAAGTAGTTACAAGATTTTTAAATGACAAGTGAAATATTATTTTTATTATATATAATTTTAACCTATTCTTTTATTTCTGATGTTACAATAATGTTTTTATACTTCAATATTTTTGCCATAAAATTATCAATTATAATACTTTAGTTATTATCCAGACCTTTTAAATGTTTCTTATTGTAGAATGAAAAATCGTTAGTTTAAATAATTTAATAATTAAAGACAGACTCAAAAAATATTATATTTTTTCGTAAATAGTCTAAACTTCAAATTTGAAAAATTATTTACTTTTATGTTTAATTATCTGTATATATATCTAGGTTATAAAACATTTGTAAATATACTGTATATGGTTACAATTTTGCATACAGTAGATATCTAAAGATTATGGCATAAAGACTAAATCTCAGTTGTGTTATTGGATAGAGGTTTTGTGGTAGCACTATAGTCTAAGCTTCATTAATCTCCGACATTCTCTCAAAGGATACTGAATGAGTCTAGGTTTAGAGAAGACAAGACGTCGAAGAAAATCCGATATCTTGATTCATTAAGTCACGCCTTGTCATATTGTAGGCTGACCCTATATATTAGACAACATAACATGAAACAATAATTATATGTATAAATATGTGTACGTACAAAATTATTACTTTTAAGTTTGACTATGGTTTCACTTTATTGTGATAAAGTATATAAACTCATCAAGTTTATAAATAATAATGTATGATCGATTTTATGAGACGATGACAAGGAAAGTCAAATTAGGCAATTAACCTTTAGGATTTTATCTCATATACTTGATACCAGATCATTTTCCCAAAAGAAATAGTTGACGTGATTCAAAATATTTTCTTAAAAGTTGACAAATAGCGCCCTACTATGAGCTAATGCAGAAATAATGCATAGATTTAAAAATTTCCTTATTTTGATTATTTTGATTATTTGATAATTAATTTGAATAAGAGATCATTTTTTAATCTCAGAATTACTCAGGAAAAAAATTAAAGTATAAATGTTTCTAACACTGTATAAATAAAATGTATGACAAAATAAATAAAGTTAAATATTAATATATTCTCATTAAGCACGAAGATATATTAAAAATTAATGATAAAAATATACATAAGTATTTAAATTTATTGAGTGGCTTAAGAGTTTTATTAAAATATTTTTAACAGCTTGTTAGATGGAAACAAAGCAGACAGTTTGATTATGGAACACACTTTAAACGTAGCTTTAGGTGTACCTTCAACATTGAGTACTTAATAATAAACGACGTTTTTAGCTCACGATTATAAACTAGATATAGTTAGATAACCTAATAAATAGGATTTAACAATTTGGAGGGCTTATCATACCAAGGCCAAAAGAAAGAAGGACCAGATCATTTACAAAAAAGTTAGTCTTTAATAATCACATTTCAAATTTAGGTAAGGATGCATTTCGGATACAAGAACCCCTCATCAGCTTACAAACACATGGCACCAACATAATAATTATAACACTAATAGTTAACCAATACAAAGAAATATCTAATATATTCCTTTGTATTGGTTAACTATTACAATATTATGTATTACATTATTGTAAATACAGTGCACCGTATTTACAATTTAATTTAACCCATTAATTAAAGAACTAAAACTATCTAATTGAGTACTTGTATACAAGAGAAAGATTGAAAACAGGTAATATATATTCAGATAAAAGTGTTGAACTACCGGTATTATAATTTGACAACTATAGTTAAAATCAAACATTATTTATACTGTACAGTACGTAGTAATTAAAAAACACCGCATAATAAGAAATGAGTTGAATTTAATAGTTTATTTCTTACTTAGTAAAATTCTACTTTATTATGATTTGAGCTAAGACATATAGGTACTAAAAATCTTATAAGTTACAACTTTTTATATCTACTTACAATTCTTAATGCCTAGATATCGTAGCATTAATTACGACCAGTGAAAAAACTTCTCATAGATAAAATAGTTAAGATTTGTTTTTATTATTTTACTTCATTTTGTTTGCTTTTATTCATTTTATTTTATATTATTAAATTTTAAAGTTAACATATATTTGATATTATACAAAACAGCTACGAAATACTGTACATTAAATGGATGCTCCTCCATCCCTGTAAAAGTACGGACAATTATTTATTTGAACTTATACGTATGCGTCATCTATTACGCATAATGTTACGTCCAATTGAGTTGATTTTCATTTTATTTTCCTTGCTGGGTTTTAGTGTTAGAGTATTTATCAAAATAGTTAATATTATAAAAACTTCATTGTTTTATCTTTAGAGGAAAAATACATTTAAGACTAAATCAGAAGGTATCGGTTATGTTAATTTTTATCACATTTTTTTGTTGTTTTTTTTAATTAACAACAGTTTGATCGAAAGACATTGATAGTATATATATAGTACTTGCGAATTAATGGATTAATGGTGGAATTTGTGAGTCTTGACTATTCAGAGATAAGAACAAAGACAACTCGAAGATCGTGATCGGGTTCTTTTTATAACGAAGAAATAACTAAATCTTTTTGTAGTTCGATTTTTATTGTCGGAAAGAGTTAATGGCATTTAAATCCCTATGTCTTCCTTTTGATCATAAAAGTAACTGTAGCAAAGCAATGTTTTCTTATTGAATATTCTGATAACATGGAAATAACAGACGTAAAGGCTTTGCGGCAGCAGCAGATGGGAGGCCTGCTGGTCAACATGACAAAAGTATCTACTTTCTGCTCTGAGATAACCGACTTCGAATTCAGATTGGATCCCCTAAAATTTATTTTTTTTGAGTTGATCCGAATGTGTAGATCTTTTGTTCATTCCTGCCCTGTTACAGCATTACGAGTATGACAGCTCTTAATAATCACAAAAAGATCTTCTGTGTCATAAGCTATAAGATAAAAAAATAATAATAAAAATATATATAGTCCTTATAAGGAATTTTACAGCACGATAAAGTATAAATATATTATGTTGCTGTGAAATTTCAAATAACTTCGAAAATTAATTATAACATTTACTATTGTATATTACGATTTATTCTTGTCATAATAAAGATTTTGCGTAAATTGAATGAAATTTTCAATAAAGAATATATACGCGAGATATATATGATTTACTGATATAAAATTTATTGATTTGTGTATAGCAACAACTTTAATATATTAAATATTTCTATCTTTTGTAGCGTGTTAAATGAATTGTTATTATTCCTACACAATAATTATTAGGAATCTTTTTTATGTATTTGGCATCAAGATAGTTTAGTTGTCGTTATACTATAGTATTTTTCAATATATTAATACTAAGTACTTTCGAAATTTGTTACTATTTATTGCAATGAACAGAAAAACTACTTAAATTCATTTTCGTATTAAGTGGGAGTGATTTATAATAAATGATAACTATTTTACGTGGTCAAATGATCTTTCTGAGTTAGATACTTTTAGCCTGGAATTCCTATTACTAGTTTCTTACAGGAAAAACGTCAATTTAAATAAAAAGCATTTTATCCAGAAAAGTAATATTAATCATTAAAATATTTTTTATGGTATTAATTAATAAGACAAGGCAATGCAACACATGGGCGATCTGCCAAGGAGTCCTTCCCGGGAGGACTTTCTTCAGGAAACAGGTCTCTATTTCGGTGTTAGACACATGCATACTTTATGAATAGGATATAATTAGTTTTTCAATCAAATCGAGTTTCTGCAAACTTCCCATACTAAATTAGCAGACTAATTTAGTATGGGAAGTTTATTGGGAAATTCTTCATGCTAAAAAAGTTTAAATTGGATATGCTTTAATAATATTACTGTAATAACAATTCCAATTGCAACGTCATATCTACGTGAAGCCGAGTTTGCGACGGTTATGATTATACTTCGAAAGCAAGTGTAATGCAAAAATCAATGTAAAAAATAAAATTGGATGCTGTACTCAGTTATATTCCAAGGTTAGCGAGGATGTACAATGTCCAACAGGAGCACATATCCCATTTGCAATTATAGTTACTTTAGAGTAATATAAAAGTATTTTTTGTTTTTCTTTCAAGTTATTTTTTCAAATAGCTACTCGGTTATAAGTATTTCTGTAGGACTAGGAGCGCCATTAAAAAATTGCCGACACACAAACCATGCCATTCGAGAAACATTGATTTTATTTATTAATATAGCAACATTTTTGTTATCTCTATTTGAAATTTCTTCATATTTTTACAGATCGTGGTTCTTAATGAGATTTGCAAAAATACCATTATGAAATTCTTGTTTTTTAAATAAAAGAAAAAAAATAAACTTTTATAAAAATTCGAAATTATTCATCGATAAATATAACTTTGATACTAAATATAATATTCTATTATAGATATTTTAAACTATAATTTCTTAAAATTAAGAAATAAGAATTCTGAAGCAGAGCAATTTAATACGTTTACAATTACTTGCTATAATGAATCTATCAATATTTGTTTTTGTTTTCTACAAATCTTGAAATCTTAGAAGAAAACAACTAATAAATTGTTGGTGTACTTTAGTGTTTTATGTAAAGAAAGTTTATGTCTATATTTATTATATATATACACTATATATATCATGGACACAACTTATTTACATGTGCATAAATATAAATAAATAAATATGTGTATATATTTGTACGTATTTATTTATATATATTATCTATAAATGAAATCTAAATATAATAAGTGAATGAATATTTATTTATTTATATTACATTTATTTTTCATCATAAACATGAAAAATAAAATTTTGATTAAAATAACAACAATATTGTTTTTTTTTTTAATTTTAAAGTAAACAATGTGGAAAGATCTAATTTAATTAGTTTTGGTTTATAATTTAACTATAAATTTTTTTTTCTTTATTTTTCAGAGAAAATTCTATTATCTTAAATTTTATTAATTAAGTATGAACAAGTCTGTACATATAAAACGATCTGAAAAATAAAAATGTGTGATTTGAATGCAAAGAAATGAGCAAATTTGTTCAAATTGGACTGCAAATTGAAAAAAAAATTTTAGTCATAAATTTCCACTCATCAGTCTGTTGTCTGTCTGTCCTTCCTTAATCTCGAGAACGGAATTAGATAGATGAAGGTCGAGAGCAGATATGGAAAGCGTAGAAGCAAAAGCCCTGATTAACTATATAAGAACTTTCCGGTTTTCACCGGAAAGTCATGTTATTTTAATTCAAAAATTTTCCCCTGAAAGGAGTTAGACAGATTACTGGCACGACTCTATTGCTAGAAGGAAAGTACGGTATACAGCGGTGAGACACTACTAATTTGAGGTGGAGAGCATATATTTTAAATTAAATACATGCTTTCCACCTCAAATTTCAGTGGGGCATTGTGTCCATGTCACAATAAATAATTGTTCGTTTTATAATTGATAATACTAAGAGTAACAAATTAATATATATTTTAATTTTATTTATTATTCATCTTATAATAAAATGAAAATTTGTTCGTACTTTTATCGTTCAATCGTTACTATTATATAAAATATTAGAAATCTATATATAAATGAGAATGTTTGTTTGTTTGTTCGCTATGCACGCCTAGACCATTCGACAAATTACTACGAAACTCGGTAGTTACGTTAATATACTCTTAACTTAGAGCATGCCATACATTTCATACCAAAATATTGATGGAAAGCTATATATCAATTAATTTCTCTCGATATCCGATTTTATAGCTTTTACGTAGCGCTATATATTTACAAAAATGTAAGAAAATAATAAATTAAATATAATTTTTACAAAAAATATGTATTATATTCACTTAATTACTGAAACGATGATATACTGCAAAAGTGAAGTTAAAAATTTACAACAGCTTCACAATTGGCGACCGTTCAGTATGCCAATAACAGTAAATTCCAATAGTTTTTATTTTTCCTATTTGTCCGTCAGAAGACATCTTACGACAACCCACGAGTCGTCTAGCTGTCAGACTTTCTTCGGCTAGCGAGACGAATCCAAACTTGAAGTTACAAACTCGATACAAAGTTCTGATCGAAACTCGAATTTGCTGCTTTCACCTCGATCTTATATAGTCGTCCACAGTCGTCGGCCGACCAATCAGTGGCTATGCTAGTCATAGCTTTATCCCATGTCCGCCACATGACATAATCCTTCGCCAACCGTCTTTCCTTTGAGACGCATGCGCAACAAATTCAAAATCTAACGGACGTGCTCCTCAACGAGCTCTCCTGGGCAGAGTTCGGTAACAGTTCAAATCAACGAATCATGTTCCTTACATGATATCACCATAACAGCAAAATAGACGCGCTATTAGAGAGGTTGCGGCCGACGTTTTCAGCCCGAAATGTGAACGTCGGACGTCGAGCGCCGCCATCTAGTAATTCTAGAAGGTTGATAATGGCGTTCGCTACGTCTAGCATGGCGAGTATAAGTTCGGCCTAAACTTCTTCATTTTTTTTCTGTGTTTGGGGTTAAAATTGACATATTTTATTAAAATAATGATTATTTAAGCATTTATAAATAATATTGTAAAGAAACAAACGATTTTAATCCAGAAATTATTTAATTATTAAATTTTTTTGCATAATATTTCTGTTCATAATAGCTTATCATAATTCTGTAGGAGTAAGTTTGTTCTTTCACAGCATCTTCTACCATCAACAGCGTAATACGTTTGTAAATTTTCTAAAAATAATTTTCCGAGCTACTTTTGGATTTACATAAGCCACTACTTCCCTCAACAAGAGTATGAGATAGTCCTATCGTCCTATCGTACGGTAGGAGACACGATACTAATTAAAAATATTTATTTAGTGTTATTCAACATCCTATAAATACTATAAAATAGTTTAATTTGTTTATTTACCTTCGCTAGTAACAGTCGTGGTTGTTAATCGTGTACCGCCATTTTTCAACAATATCCCATGAGTCAGTGCGCGACGTGAACGTGTTGTGCAACGTGTTTTACTTGGAGTTCAAACGTCAAACGTGTACTTCTGCTTGCCGTACAAGTTTAACGTTTGAACTTGGCCGCAACTTCTCTATTACTGCAACACTACTTGCCTGCATAGAGTGTAGTGTTTTGCCCTGTACACCATACTTTTCCTGTTAGCAATAGAACCGTGCCGGTTATGTATCTAACTTTGTTCAGGGCAAAATTTTTGAATTAAAATAACGGGACTTTCGGTTGCCATCCGAAGTTCGAATATAGTTAATTGGGGCCTCCTGCCCCTAAGCTTTCCGTATCTTCTCGGCATTCATTTATTTAATTCCATTCTCGAGATTAGGGATAGACAGCAGACAGACGACAGTGAATTTATAAGTCTACCATGTTTTTCAAGATGCTGCCCAATAAGTACTGTACTTTCCAGTAACCGAGTGGATAAAACACCGAACACCGGTAGTCGGTGGTGGGTTCGCGTGTCTCCAACAAACTGGCCACCTACAGTTTTCTGGGTTTTCTTCACGTTTTAGTATCACCTAAATAGGGGCCAGCTTTACATAAAAATCGTTCCGGGATGCATCCTCCTTAGCAGATCGCTTATGTCGCGTTGCCGAAATCAAATAAACCAAACTAATTCTAATAGTTCTTCTGTAAACGAGATTTTCACACGGACATACTTAACTACCACGAAACTGGAAACCCCCTCCGATTTCATCTCCTTTATTAACTCATAAACCCATTGCTCCAAATTTCCTTCACTTCTACTTGAAGATGTTCTAACGTTCAGCCAAATTAATGTACATGCAACGATTTTATGGCAGGAAGCTCGAAGTCTTTTTCTGTGCTGATGTTTATTTTTCCTATTTATTGTCTCGGTGAGATTGCTTCATCTAAATTCCCGTAGCTGTAGTCTGTGTAATGTGCACTTTATTCACATGTTGACTCTTACTGTCAAATCTACTTCCGCTATTCTTATGCCACAATTTTCAAAACTTTCTTTCACTTAGACTTTTTTGCTGAGCTTTACTTTTTTAACCTCGTTTTACCAGATTTTTTTATGGAATCACATAAAAGCAATTATTTTTGCATTTTTACGGTTTTTTAAATTTAAACAAGTCTTTTATGAAGTCTTTCGGACGTTAAGGTTAGCAACTTTGCAATTTACTTTGCAACTTTGCAACTTTGTAATTTATACAAATATATGTACACCATCCCTCCTGTAAAACCTACCAACCCCACATTATACAAGGTGAGTTTTTTATCTTGAGACAATGAAATAATTTAATTGGATCACATTATTTCGGAAAAAGGTTTAGACAAAAGTTGTAGGGGTTCAAAGGGGCCTTGGATGTGACCTTGATCGTGACCTTCATCGTGATTTGAAGGTCAAGTCTGTTCTTTTCAATGGAAATACATATTTTTGACCCTGGCAATAGAAAAAGCAGGATATTTCACAAAGGATATCTTTGATCTTAAGGTCTAGGTTAAAGGTCAAAATTATTTTAAGGTTAGAAGTGAAAGCTTTTTTTAATGGGAAACCATACTGTTTTTACTGGAATAGACAGGGAGGTAAAATTTTCATTTTTTCACAACCTTATTACTTTGACCTTTAAAAGCATTCACTACTTTTAGCACTACCCAGGAGTAATGACGTGAATGTAGTAGTTTTCTGCTCCCTTTGAGGTACTTATTTTTAGTGAGTCCCCTCGCCTCTCACTATCGGGGTGCTTGTTTTCGGTGAGTCACTTTACTTCTCACCATTGCTTGAGATATTGCTTTTGGGGAAAAATTCTATAACAAATATTCAAAATGATGCCCTTCCACTTCGATGCATTTGTTGAGCCGCGCTTCAAATGTTCGCGCTTGAGATGACCTTTAGAGGTCAAATTCGGGGTACTCGAGGTCATGGCTAATTGTGAAATTTACTGCTCTTTACATTGCCAGAGTCAAAAATATGTATTCCCATCGAAAAAAACAGACTTCACCTTCAAATGACCTCGAAGGTCAAAGTCACATCCAAGGTCACCAACTGATTTCCCCTTCGAAACCCTACAATTTTTGTCTAAACCTTTTTCCCAAAATAATGAGATCCAATTAAGTTATTTCATTGTCTCAAGATAAAAAAAACTCACCCTGTATATTGCAAAAACTTTTGTAAAAGAAAATGAAAACAAGTATGGCAAATGTGAATATCTCTCTTGGTGAACATATCAATTAGATGAACACCTCGCTTAGGTGGCAATCAGGAAATTCCTCTTAAAAATGCCATAAGTTATTATGTAACGTAAATATCATTTAAGTGAACAATTCCCATAAGTACAGATTCCAATTTTCTCTAAGATGGTCTTGTGTCTGTTTTAAGTGATCAGCTGTAATTCCCCTAATTTTTCCCTAGACAATAGTAAGTGCTGGTTAATTTCCTGTTGTCAAATTTTACTCCTGAAAGCAAGTAAACAAAACTAGTACAAATGCAGAATTTCAAGAAATACTGAAATTGGATAAAAACCAGTTAGTGCTTATTGCATTATAGCATCAGTCAGCTTGTTTTTGTACTTATAAATGAAGTATTATTTACCATACATAAAACAAATCAAGAAGCTGTGACTTGTCAACAGAATGACAATTTTTTGATGATTTACAAGAAATAATTATCACCATCATCATCTTGCTAGCACTAATTCTATGAACTTCTATGTTGAAGACACAATCTTTCTCCAACTCTTTCTATCTGCAAAAATGATTTCCCAGTTCAATATTCATAATAGTTTTAGTCTGCTTCTATTGTGTCCAACCATCTTTTTTGTCTGACTCCCTTTCATTCTTTGGTTGTGGTCAAATTTTGGTAGCCAGTATGAGTGTATTCTTTCAATATAATCCAGAAATCTAATCTGACTGGCTTTAAAACTCTTATTGTATATGTGAGACAATACAGTTAATTTATTAGTTATTTTATTAGACAGTACACTTTATTTCTGTTAGATGTGGACAACAACAAGAAGAAAACAGCTGTAGTATCTTGAAAACACAAGTCTACAAGAAGTTTTGATATAATATGGAATAATGAATGGCCAAAAACAAAAATATATATATATTTATTTATTCAAAATTTTACACTTAGAAGTGAGAAAAGTGAGGCATGCAAACAGAAAGTAAGACAAAGTAGCATATTGAACAAAGCGTAGGAAAAATAGAACAAGTGGGAGTGGAGTCCTAGAAAACTTTTTAAAAAGTAAGCATTAATTTGTAATGTAGAAGAGTTAATAGTTTCAACAACAACAACTCGATTAAACGAAAGAAAAATTAAAATTGAATCCATTCTATATACACATAATACTTAAAATCGTCAAAAACGTTTTTACGTCCAGGAAAATATACAGAAACAGGGAACCAGAAATCGATTAATTATTACGAAATTTTTGAACAAGTGGGCGAGCGAGCGAGCGAGCGAAGGGGCGAAGCACTTTAGTGAGCTATAAATTAATTGAATAAAATTAATTAATCAAAAATTAAGAATTATTATAAATTTAGTATAGTTTCAAAAATCAAACCACTAACATAATTTGTTTTTATCTTGCCATCCTGATTCACTTTAATAAACTTTTCAAACGTGTATTGTGTTTTCTGAACTTAAAACTACCGAGTGATCTAGTATCTCTATTCATCGCTGTCTAGAGAGATATTTAATAACCCAAATGCGACCAAATTTGTATGAAAATATTTAAAAACATTCGAAAGACATTTCCATAGAAACAGTACCAAAACTCATATGGCACTTTTGCTTTGCACACATTTTATTTGTACAGTACAAGACAATCGTGCTGTGCAAAGACTTTAGTGGTGCAGGGGATAATGTTCCATGTGCTTCATATTTTGAAGGTGTTCAACGGTCGACTATATAATTGATCTTCTGTGGTGTTTCTCGTACGCAATGCAATAGACTTTCAAAACATTTGTAACAGGTCTTCGATAAATAACACTTTTTAAGTGACCTCACAACCACAAATCACACGTATTGAGATTCAAAGTACCATAGTGATGAATTTTAGTAATAATTTTAAAGAAAAGTCTTTCACATGTTCTGAAATAGCGCCATACAAAATTTGGTTGACTCTTTGAGCACTGGGCGCCAGAGGATCTTTCTCAGATCCATCGTAGGTTCTTCTAGGTTCACAATGAAGTAGCCGAATGGTGAGATACGGGGACCGACATATCCGAGATGAATCTATTCCAAAAGATTCCTGGGATGTATCGACCAGTCAAGATTCGATCTCTGGTCGTACCCCAGAATGGTAGGCTGATACCTATCGTCTCGACCATCCGGCTGCGTGGGATTTTGTTGCATTTCGACTGCTAAATATCTCTATAGACAGTGTTTCAAATAAATAATAAACTTTATTGTATTAGGATTATTCCCGTTACATCTGCTGGGGTATACAATATTTGTATAAGCTCCATAATATTAAAATTCTTTTAATTTTCAGGACAAGTTAGCCCATACATAACATTATACAAATTAATTAAGCTAGTTGACCGGTTTTATTTTAATTATTAACAGAAACCACCTTTTTCATTATTGACAATTAGAGTTTTAATAATTATACAATACCTTACTCTAAAACAAAAAATCTTTGAAAATAGTTATACAAATTATAGAGTATATAGTTTTGACCTCTGACCTGTGAAAAAGTATACATACTCTTTTCGTCTTTAATATTTTCTAATTCTAATTGTAATGTAATTCATGAGCTTCATAAGCATACAATGTGAATACATAAACAAAAAATGTGAATTTTCCAGCATTCATCATTACATCTATAACAATTACCATTTGATAAGTTATATATAGACTTATTAATTATTATCATTAATTATTTAATCTTAATTGTATAAAACAATTTTTTATACTAAAAAGAAAATTCAAAAACAAATAACTATTCATTTATGGTTAATCCAAAATAATTTTATACCATTCTGGATTCTTTTCCTTATTAAGTTCATCTATATCCTGTACCAAGATTATCTCGAAAACATTCTGCATCAATTGGGAACTAAGTAAATCACTCATCTCATTCCTATCCATAAATAGTCCTATAGAAAAGACATATCTACTTAAGATATTAGATACTTGACTAACCCGATTATTTTCATGAGAACTAATTCACAGTTTTTGATATAATCTATATATATAATTGAGACGAGTTGATAATAATAATAATAATAATAATAATAATAATAATAACTCTCCCATGGTCACCACCTGGTCGTGGTGGGAGAGCCCAGTAATTTTACTGATCCATAGGGCAATGCAGGCTGGAGCACAAGCTCCTGGTAGGGACACCCATGCCAGTAAGGTCTATGGGGAGAAATGAAGCTAAGAGTGACCACGCCCACATTCTGTGGAGATATTCATCATGGTAATAACTAGATCAAAGTGTGATACCGGCTCGGACGTCGCCCGGGTTAACAAGGTCCGCGTTCGTGGGTTAGGCAGAGGCTCACGTTCGAAAAATAGGTCACAGTCTCCCTTGGTTACCGGTGGCGAAAGCAGCACCGGCCCAAGCATGGCTACTGCAATGCCCTCAACAGATGTGAGGAACCAACCCAGCCTTGGTGTTTCTGTGGCAATGCATCCACAGACCACAAAGGCTGGAAAACCACGCCAACGGATGAAATGGACAGTAGAAATGAACGAGTTTATCATCCGTACTTATTACACGATCACAAAACTTGAAACAAACATGACAGCGTACAGACAACAACTACACCATAAATTCACACAACAATATCCTCACCTCACTGTCACTGAACAAAGGGTTGTTGATCAAAAAAGAACAATTATACACAACAACCTTATTCCACAAACAACACTTGAACATATCAAACAACAGGTTGCTGATCAAATACATCAACAGACAGAAACATCTAACATTAATGAAGATCATGTAACCTGTCAGGATAATCCAGCAACAAGCATTGATAATAACACACATACAACAATTACCACTAATGATACTACAGACACTTCCTCATCCATCACTGATAACATAGACTTGGATTTAGTTAATACGCTCTCACTTATATTTCAGGAAACACTCACTAAATATACAGGTACAGATCCCACACAACGACCACGAATACCAAAAATCAACACGTCAAAGGAAGTAGGAAAAACACTAAATTATGTAAACACTCACTTACTACCACACTACATTCATTCAATTTCTACACTCGCAGACATTCATACATTAGTTTATGCTGGGGCAGTCACAGTAGTGACACACCATGGACTGAAAGTACAATCACAGACAAATACACAGAAAACACAATTCTATCACAAGCCTGCTTGGCAGAGAAGAATAGAAATACAAATAAATGACATTAGACAGCAATTAGGCAGGCTGACACAATACACTAAAAGCAACATAACACCAAAATTAAGGAAACAGCTCAAAAACATTTTCAAGAAAATAAAAACACATACAAAACATGAACATCACAACACACACATTACAGAATACATTGATACACTAAAACAAAAACTTGCTGCCAAAGCACGTAGACTCAAACGTTACAAAACATGTACACTACGAAAACAACAAAATAAGTTATTTACAAACAATGAAAAACTCTTTTACAGACAAATTAATAACAATGCAAACACTGATACACAGCACAGTGGCACACCAACAGAAGAAGAACTCACAACATATTGGTCTTCTCTTTGGTCCAGTGCTGTCACGCACAATGCTGATGCAGGCTGGATCGAGGAGGAGAACAGAAACTTGCACAACATACCAACTATGCCCTGTGTTGAAATAAACATACATGATTTCCAATACACTGTTAACAGAACACACAACTGGAAGACACCTGGTGTAGACAACATTCACAATTTCTGGTACAAAAAGTTCACATCACTGCACCAGGAACTAGCTAAACACCTAACACACATTATCATCAATCCACAGGACATGCCAAATTTTCTTACTCAGGGCATCACCTACATGAAACCTAAAAACAACAATACCACAGACCCCACACAATACAGACCAATTACATGTCTCCCAACACTTTACAAATTATTGACATCCTGTATTGCAAACAAAATATACAAACATGTTGAAGAACACGACATCCTAACAGAACAACAAAAAGGTTGTCGTAGAAACCACAGGGGATGCAAAGAACAGTTACTCATAGATTCAGTCATTCTACGGCAAGCACACAGACAACACAGAAACATACACATGGCATATATAGACTACAGAAAAGCATTCGACAGTGTTCCACACTGTTGGCTGCTACATATCCTACACATGTACAAAATACATCCATCACTCATTGCATTCTTTCAAAACACTATGCAGCACTGGAGAACAACACTACATCTCAGGGTTAGTAACACTTCCATACAAACAAAGCAAATTTTTATTAGGCGAGGAATTTTTCAAGGAGATTCCTTGAGTCCTCTCTGGTTCTGCTTAGCCCTGAACCCATTATCCAACATGTTAAACAACACGCAATATGGTTACAATATCAGACACGAAAAAACAACACAGTTTACACTGTCACATCTCATGTACATGGATGACATAAAACTTTATGCATCCACACAAAAACAACTTCATCAACTCCTACAAATCACACATTCATACACCAAGGACATACAAATGGAATTTGGCCTAGATAAATGCAAAACAGTTCACATAGAAAAAGGAATCCTGAAGAAAGAAGATTTTGCACTTGGAAATGGAGACGTTATTGAATCCATGGAAGAGGGCGAGTTCTACAAGTATTTAGGATTCCAACAGGCCAAACTAACAGAACATACACAAATAAAGCAAAGATTAATTAAAGAATACCAAAGTAGGTTAAATGCTATTCTCAGAACACAATTAAATGCAAAACACACAGTTAAAGCAATAAACACATATGTCATCCCGGTACTCACATATTCTTTTGGAGTTATACATTGGACTCACACAGATCTTAAGCATCTCCAAAGGAAAACAAGAACAACACTTACTAAGCATAAACAACATCATCCTAAATCCGCCACAGAAAGATTAACCCTTCCACGTAAAGATGGCGGACGTGGCCTGATTGACATAGTTAACCTTCACTACAAACAAATACAGTCACTGCGAGAGTTTTTCTACAAAAAACAAGAAACATCACAATTACATAAAGCAGTAACTCTAGCAGACTCGAATAACACACCATTAAACTTACACTCACATCATATGGACACAACACAACATATAAAAAGCATAGACACCATTAAGCAATCGTGGGCTCGAAAGGCACTCCATGGCAGGCATCCTTACGATCTGGCCCAGGATTTTGTTGACAAAACTGCGTCAAACAGCTGGTTATCTCGGGGATGCCTCTTTGGGGAGACGGAAGGATTCATGATTGCCATACAGGATCAGGTCATAAATACTAAAAACTACAGAAAACACATACTCAAAGATGCAACACTCACGAATGACACGTGCAGAAAATGTCACATCATGCCAGAAACTATACAACACATCACATCTGGTTGCAAGCTCTTGGCACAGACAGATTATTTACACAGACATAACCAAGTAGCAAATATAATACACCAAGAGCTTGCAAAGAAACACAAATTAGCAGACATCCACGAACCATATTACAAATACATTCCACAGACAGTATTGGAAAACAACACGCACAAAATGTACTACGACAGAGCCATAATCACAGATAAAACAATTTACCACAACAGACCAGACATCACACTCATTGACAAACACAATAAAATCACATACATCATAGACATATCCATTCCAAACACTCACAATATACAAAACGCATGCACTGAAAAAATTAGCAAGTACACAGAACTCGCCCAGGAAATAAGGCATCTGTGGAGGATGGATAAGGTGATTATTGTACCTGTTGTTCTCTCCTCTACAGGTGTCATACCACACACACTACACAAAAGCCTGGGCACATTAGAATTGAATAGAAACACATACATCACACTACAGAAGGCCACTATATTGAATACATGTCATATTGTGAGAAAATTCCTGAATACAGACACACACACTGATACACTTCTTTAATTTCTGTTTTGGTTACTATGCCTTGACTTTGGTCCGGCATAGTACACAGCCACCGGTGTTAACCGAGTATATCTAACTTAACCCAACATAATAATAATAATAATAATAATAATCAGAGCAGAGCCCAAACGGTTAGGAGTTGAAAGATGAAATTTGGTACACAGGGTATGTCACGAGAACGCACACTAAGAAGGGATTTTTCAAAATTCCTCCCCACGGGGAAGAGGGACAGGAATAATGCTTAACACCACTCCTTGTTGACACTTCCATCAACAATGGAAGTGTCAACAATAAAATAGTTACGTAACAATGAAATTGTCAACAATAAAAGTGTTACGTAACAATGGAATTGTTAAGAGAAAGCGACGTGCAAGACACAGATGCAGTTTTTTTCGTTTTTGCGGGAAATCGAAAATATTTTTAGACCCACCTAAAAATTCTTTAATTAGTCTGGAAACAGGGGGAATCCAATTCTTGCATTCTGTGAAAACGGGTAAGGTTGACTATAATGTAATAATCTTAATTTTTACTATCGTTAATTTTGCCCGAGCAACGCCGGGCCCACCCGCTATTTTCAATAACTTTAATGGTAACAATTCACTATCTCTTATCTTTATGAAAAAATTAAATATTCTCTTTATATAAAATGGACACATTTTAAATCTACTTAACTCAAGTCTGAGAGCTCTTCCAGGTAAATTATATTCCAACGAAAACATCTTACGAATAGATTTATTTTGAACTAATAACTTTTGGTACTTAGTCAAACACCAAACCGATGAAGCATAGCCAACTGAATTCATAATAATAGAATTGAATATCTTAAATTGATAATGAGATTTCTCAACTTTAGTCGACTAAATAATCTCAGCGTGTTATTAATCAATATATTAGATTTTTTCATACATTTTTTGTATTGATTCTTAAACGATAAAGTAGGAGTCAACATGACTCCTAAGAATTTTGATTTCTTGTACCATTTTTCTTACTAGACAGTGTTGAATAGAAGTATTTCAATTGCAATCATCTATTGTTTAAATAATACATCTCTTTGTAAATTTGATGCAGCAATAAAAACATTTAGTGTAAAAAAGTAAATGTTTGATAATAAAAAATTTTAAGAATTAGGATAAATAAAGCATCGTATCGCGAATCTGAAACATGTGTAACTATAACAAATAAAATCAAGAAGTTTCCTTGCTTAGGATGCTGCAAAGTTTTCCGCATTAGATTCTTATTTTGTGCAGTTTTTTCATATCGAGATATCTAACTGGCATCTTTATTTATTATTCTAATTGGGCTGCAATTTTTAAATTGCAGAACTATACATTCCCACTGTCATCCGTCTGTGTATCGGTGTGACTATTTGTTTGTCTTTCGTTAATCTCGAGAACCGAGTTAAATGAAAATCGAGAGCAGGTATGGAAAGCGTAGAGGGTGGTGTCCCCGACGAACTACGTACGAACTTCTCTAAACTATTTCTTCTTCGGAAATCATGTGATTTCAATTCTAAATTTTCTCTTGTACGGAGTTAGATAGAAGACCGATGACTCGATTGCTATCAGGAGAAGTAGGATATAAGGGGCAAGACACCACTGAAATTTAGATCAGACGTGGAAAGCTTGGGGCAAGAGACCTCGATTAACTATAGTATATACGAACTTCTGGACGGAAGTTATGTAATTTTTTTAAGTTAAAAGATGATTAAAAATTGCAGCCCGGAATTATGATGATTCATAATGCTCGTTCTATTCCAAAATACAATACTGTGAAGACGAGAGAATATATTATTATACAACAGAATGTTTAGTCAAATTTAGTGGAACCGTGTATAAAATAGATAACAAACTAACACTATAAACTTAAACTTTATAAATGGCAGCTTGTTATTAATAAATAGTTATCATCATGTATTTACAATAAACATCATTAGATAAAATATAAGTTATAATCTAAATATTACAAACTGCTAATCACATACATAAAAAACTGCATTTAAAATATATTAAAACAAAGAAATTAAATTTGAAATTTCAACATATGTTTTTGAAAATTTTCAATTTTTGTTTAATATTTTATTATTCTCCTTTCTTTAAATTTATTTCAAATAAAAATTTGATTTATTTTATAACACATTTTTGGATTTTCAAAACTTGAATATATATTAGCTTTTAATTAAATATGTATATTTTAACACTTCCCACTGTGTTCTAAATTTTACTTAAGGAAAAAACAAGTAATTTCGATTTGACAACTTCAATTCTATACTATTGTCGAATATTTCCATTTTATTTTTAAAAAATGCAATTTAAGAATGTCTTTTATGAAAAAGAAAATACATACCTTTTATATATATAAATTTTCATTTGTGTTTTTAGAATAAATTAGTGGTTGTAAGGAAATTTAACTGTGTTACTGCAAAAGGAAACTGACAGGAATTGTCAAGGAAACTGAAATATTATCTTCTATATAATTTACATTTCGTATAATTTACAATTTTTAGTTCCTTTCAGTCCATAATAAATTCCTATAATATCTTATGAAATTTTATTTTTAAAGAACAATATTGTTCCCACGTCGAAGATCATAAAATTCTTCTGTGGAAATAATAGCAATAATAATAATATAGACTATTGCTTCTGTTTAAAACTTTAAAAAATAGTTTAATTGTTTCGATGAAATTATCAGCAATAGGAATAAAATAAAATTAATATATATCGTTTAATAAAATCTTAAAAGATTAATTAAAATATTAAAATTTATATATTCAATACTTTAGATTGTTTTTATACGAAATTAATCAAATTCTAAAATATTTTTCGTAATGTATTTTTATGCTTAGGAAATAAATTCGAATATTTTATAAAACAGTATAAGAATATTCGGATCAATATACCTAAATCATTGATGCATTACTCGTTTTATAGGATGGAAAATAAGAGCAGACAGTTGAACGCACGGGCAAGTTTATATTTTCTTTCGAATTAGAGTTTTTGGGGTCATCAATCATTACAGTTTGGTGATCGATTGCTGAAATAAACACACAATATTCAAATCTAGGCAATTTATATTAAAATATCATCTAAAAATATTGTCGTTTCTAGAAAAAAAATCATTAGATTTTTGAAGAATAAATAAAATGTTTTACGAAAATAAATTCACGTTACACGAATTACTTAATTATAAATAATATAATTGTGCATTAATAATTATATATTTAAATCTATTTCTTAATATTAAACACTACGTAGAATTTATTTTATTTTATTTGTAAAGTTAAAAACTCAAATATTAACTCGTTTTTACTGCAGTAAATTCTATCGAACGTGGAAAAGAAACAGTTTATGGATCATATAACCTTACTAAAATGGACTTTTCTGCATAATAGCAGAGAGATTCTAAATTAATGCTGTAGCTTGCGGGCTTGGATCGTTGTCGACTTTCGTTCAAGAGTTACAAATTATCTTTCTTTTTTTTTTTTTTTTTTTTTGTTAAGATTATAATTTCATTGTCTGGAAAGTAGCAGTAACGATCTATTGTTTCTCCCTAACCCTCTAAAAGCCCCGAGATAAACGAATATTTAAACAACACGAAAAGATACATGCGCTAAAAGCTTTAAAAAACCGTTGTTTAAATTAATTCGATGTACATACTTCCATTTTTAAGAAATAAAACTTATCAAATAATTATAGCGAAATATTTTATGATGAAAGGCTTCACTCTCCATATTAGAGACAAAGAAAAATCAATTTGTATCAACTGACAAAATTCTTAGAACTAGCCAAAATTTGGTACTGTATTCCGCGAAAAGTGACAAAAATTAATTTCTAATAACAATTATTCTAACAGGCAATAGTAAATCTTATTTAAAAATTGAAAAGTACTAAAGTATTTGACTATAGTTAATAAATTAAGTACTATTTAGCAAGTAGAACAATGTAAAAAACAGAGAAATTAAATTAAACAAATTTCTCTGTGTATCAAATCGTTTCCTCTGTGTATCAAATATGCATTTCAGTCTTTTCAAAATGTATTTGAAATGTGTCATACATTGGAGGAATAATAAGTTGGAAGACGTTCTGAGAAGAAATAATTTTAAATATACGATGTAATATATTTTTAATTTTTTCTATTTTCTACATTAATATATGTAACATGTATGTAACACTGCCCAAACGGGGGGAGTAATTGTCGGAGAACAACGATTGGAGAAGGTGGAGAGATTTACCTACTTGGGTAGTGTTATTTCCCAAAATGGTGAAGCAGAAATGGTTGTAAAGTGCCGCATCGGAAAAGCGGCGACAGTCTTCTGGCGGATGAATAAGATTTGGTCCTCACATCCATCTCATTGAGAATCAAATTCCTCCTGTTCACTCCATCGTGATTCTGATAGCTGTTTATGCTAGTGAGTCCTGGAAGACATCGGAAAACATCAATAGAAGGTTCGATATCTTTCAACAGAGATGCCTACGACGAATCCTAAAGATCCGATATTTAGAACATATCATCAATTAAGAGTGGGTTCTCCGAAGAAGTGGGATGTGCAAACTTCATAACATTGTCGCCCGTAGAAGAGTCCGACTGGCCGGCCACAATTTTCGTATGGAGAACAATAGGATCCCTAAGACAACCATGAAATGGCTTCCCCTTGTGCCAAACGACCACGACGACGCTTCAGGAATACTTGGCGTAGAATTTTTCTTCAAGATTTGAAGATGCTCAATATGATTTGGGAGAAACCTGAAACCCTCGCCCATGGTCGAAATCGATGGAAGATAATTGCTGCCTGGCCCTACTACTCTGCATTCATAAAACCATAATCCTTTATAAAACGAAAAATTCTGGCTAGTACCATCACGTTTCGTTTTAGACAGATTTTACTATATTGATATTATAATTTAAAATTTATATAGGATTACTTCTTTATTTTTAATAATTTTTTAACTACTTACATTCTATTTTCTTATATATCAAAACAAAAAATTACAATAATTTCATTATTATAACTATGAACTGCAATATTATAATGAAGAAAAATGACTATAAATCAAGCACTTTTCATGATTATTAATTTTTCATATTAAAGCGATTGTAAAAATCTTCATATTCAATTTATCTTGTGTACTTTAAATCTTACTATTACGAAAATAAATCAAGGCTATTTTGTGAATATATTATAAATAGACGTGATTAATCAATAATTATGTTAATATAACGTTATGTATATTGTAATTAAGTTTGAATATTATCATTCTTCTAGACTTTTCAATGTTTAAGTTTAAAGTACAAAGCGTAAGCATGCATTACATAACTTCACCTATATTTTTTCTTTAAACACTATTTTAATAACTTGATTATAAATATTTCAGTCAGTTTGCAAAGTTTAATATAAACATTTTTCGGTAAACGAAGCAAACGAAATTGAGAGAAAATTTAATTATTTTACGATACTCTGAAGTCTTCCATGAATAATGTTAGAATAAATTTTAAATTTAAAAAAAGAAGAAGAATAATAATTAAATTTTATATGTAAATGTTTGGATTAATTTAGTAGAATAAATTCTACGATTAGATAAATAAAAGTTTATAATCAAAATATTAACAGTACCGGTATAAAAAACCTAAAATGTCACCACGTCTAAATCTTATGATGCTACATAACAAATTTAAAGGATTTTTTCATTAAAATAAATTTTAAAATGGTAGACTAAATAAAATGAAAATAAGAAAAAGAAAATAAATTTCTTCGTCGCTCGAAGCAATTTATATATTTTAAGTTCGATGTGAAATTTATTCAGTTTAATGAATAAATTGTTTCACGCATTATATCTGCATGCAGAGTGAAGCTCTTAATTAGTTTTTCTTTAATGAATTTTCATTAATTAACTAATTTTAAAGACTGCACATTCTATCAAGAAAAAACGGATGATTTATTTTACTAAACATGACACATGATTCAAAAACTTAAATAAAACTATATGATCAAATATAAAATCTTTTCGTCCGAAGTTAGATGATATTTTACAATGGACGTGCAATTTGTACAATTTATTATAATTTGAAATTTTGAAAACATAAATTACGTTATAATCTAATTTTATATGAAACTTATGAAAATTATAAATTAATTACTTTTTTTCTATTTACTGTACTTATACTTAAGTAGAGCTACTGCATTCTACTGAATGTTTAATTTGAAATCAATTACTTTGATGTGATGTTAGTTAATTAGTTGTTTTGACAAGAGTACTTAAAAATAATCATACTTAATTGTTTACGCTCTTCATTCTTCATTTTTCATTATATGTATAAATAAAAATTCAGTTGAGCGTTCTTCTTGTTATATCACAAGTAATCTGTTTATATTTAGGGTAGAATGGAGGTTAGAAATAAATTTAAAATTTTAACCTCATTATTGATTATATTTGAAAACTTTTGAATAAATTTATAATCTTGTTATTTTGTCGAATTTTCCCCTTTTCGTATTTTCAGCTCGGTAATATAAAATAACCAATTTTATATCGTTTTTAAAGGATTTCAAAATCAAATAAGGTTATTATCTCTAATATTTATTGTAAATATATTCAAATTTTTTTATATGGTAATGACATACATAAAAAACGTAATGAAAGATGATGATAATATTAATTATGCAAGTAATTTTATCATTACGGTAGACCATGTAGAGCAAGATTGCAAACAGGGGTGGATCTACGTAGGGCTTAATTGAATTGAAATTGAATTATTATCATAAATTTTTAATACGTTTTCATTAACATTGAGCACTTATTGTATAGTTACTATAGCAAAGCTATATCAAAATAGAATTCGCACTTTCCAGTGAAATGGGGCCACATGTCATACAAGCAGAAAAATAAAACAGTGACTTACAGAAAAGAACACAGAAGTTTTTCCTTGGCCAGTTAACAGCTCAGATCTTTCACCAATTGAGAATGTATGAAACATTATGAAGACACGTCTGCGAAAAACACACCCTCGGACAGTTGAAGGACTAAAAACTTCCATCCTAACTATCTGAAATTCCATAACGGTAGATAAATGTGAACACCTAGTCAACAGCATGCCGAAACATATAGAAGAGGTTTTGGCCGCAAAAGGTGATGCAACAAAATATTAAACATGCACTGATTTATGCTGGCTTAATTTTGTTAAACTTGCAAGATATCAAGTTAATATTTAGCAAAAATAAAGATTAATTACTGTACATTTGTTTTAAATTATGTAAAACATTTATGCAATGATTCAAAGCTACTTTTTTTAAAATCTATTTATTGGATTGCATGTTAACTGCGGCCTGGTCTAAGTTCAGTGGTAACTACTGAATTTAAATCACTTATTAGAACGTATATGTATTGTTGAATATTAAAAATCAGTAAAAGTAGGTGTCTCAAAAACGGATTTTGATACTAAAGATAGTTTGATACCTAATCGACTCGAAAGTATTTGTTATAATTAAGCAAATGATAATAGTTAAAACTTAAGTTTCGTCCAATCTCGACTATAAAAGTCGATCTTGCTGAATTTCATATTTCCGTATTATTATTGAACTGAGTGTTTTTGCTTGCCTATGACACGTAGACTGGTGATTAATAAAACGCTCTGTTTATTTACAAATGAAAACAAACGTAAATTAACAGCCATTTTTTCGGTCTTATTCATCGCTATCTATTGAGAAGCAAGTGTTCACTTTTCATGTGACATACCAAGTAATTCCATTTAAAATCAGGTACGAAAGCTCTTTCTAACAAGTAATAACGTTTCTACATTTACTCTGACCGTGTGACTTTAGGCGCAAAATATCATTGAAATTTTGAATTTTCTTTCATTGTCATTAAATTACACAGATAAAAAACAAATGATAACACCAGCAAGTGTGACAGCTATCTGAGAACATGTTCCAACCTTCACAGTTCGCTCATCCAGTTTATGTAACGTCATTCACAAAGACTCGATATCTACTAAAAATTTATATAGTTTATTTATTCGCTAATGGTATATATTTCCATCATTGGCAGACTTTTCTACATGTTTTTGCGTTAGTTTGTTTGCCGATGTTAATCTTGATGATAGTTCTCGCTGACGTCGTAACTAAGTTTATGTCTGTTGGGTTCTGTAACTATTGATATATCAAACGGATAGACTAAAATCTCGTCCATCTAATAAGTAATAAGTAATATAAGTAATAGGTTCTGTTCGTGTGTGATTGCACTGTCGTGCTATACGCGAAAAGGGCATATCGTATCATTTTATCCCAATTACGTTGATCTTTGTCAATATCTATCGGCTTTGTATTTAGTCTTTCAACCAACACGTTACACTGTAAGTGATATGCGGTTGTAACTTGTAAGGTGTCTTTCTATGTGTTCATTATTCTAGAAACAAAATTCAATTTCCTATCGGTGAATAGTTGCTTCAAGACTGAGTGTTGCAAAATAATTTATATGACATAAGCTTTGGCATTCGTCAAAAAAATTGTTTTGGCGTTAATATTAGGTAGCGGAACGGCTTCTGCCCATCTATGGATAATGATTCTAATCAGAGTCTAATTCCAGTATTTTCTTAATTGTGTAGTAAATGCTTAATAGTGATTGTTGTGTCGAAATGTTTTCATATGCTTTTCACAAGATTTTTCATATGTAATCAACACTTTCAATTGGTTCGCTTTCATTTGTTGATGCGTAAATACTTCAAACCACGTAAGAATCTTCCAACTCATTTCAAGAGAACAATAAAAGTTAAACATTGTTGCATTCCATTCATCTAGAACTTTGACGTGATGTAAGTTGTAGTGTCTTACAAAGACAATCAATTCGTTCTCTTTCTATCAATATAAAGACATTAACTACTATTTTATATCTAATTGAACGAATATCGCCTATTTCTTGGTATTTTATATATCCTTTGCGTTAGATGTGTTCTTAGTGCAGGATTCAACTAATCTCGTATTGTATAAATATATTAACGAAAAGCAAAGTAATTTGTTAAACGTTGTTTTTTTATATATTTATACAATGTATTACCGTCGGCCATGTATTTTATATTTACCTAAATTGTAATTTTTACGGAAAGTGGCGATAGCTCCAGAGGACGTTTTACCTATTTTACATTTTGTTACGTCGGCAGTAGCCTATAAAGAAAGGTCGCCTTCGTATTTGTGGAAATGTGGACTGGTCAACTGGTAGCGAACGACGGAAGAATAAACGAAAAGCAAAGTAATTTGTTAAACGTTGTTTTTTTATATATTTATACAATGTATTACCGTCGGCCATGTATTTTATATTTACCTAAATTGTAATCTCGTATTCTTTATCCTCTTGCGCTCGTTCAGACAAATCGCCATTCATGATGAGTTCTAATATCTCCCAAACAACACGAATAGTTATCCTACAACATAAACTACCAAAAACAATTGAATAGAATGAATTTTTATTCAGAACGATTGGTTTAAATCATTCAATTATACAATTTAAGAAAAATTAATTATAATTGTCTGAATCAGACAAGAATTTATTATTTGAAAAAATTCTCATTGAATATATTTATTAATAATTCATTTTATTTCGGGCCAGGGGACGTCATGAAAGAACATGTGTGTTCTGATGCCCGATTCTTGAAGACGTTTGTCTGGATTCTGAAATGGCAAACAACGACAATTAATTGCAATAGTTGACACTGTCTTAATTTAATTTTTATTTGTAAAATATTGTAAACTTGTATTGCAATAAGTTATTCAGCTCGCGATTACTAACTGAAATTGAATTATGATAAAAACATTGACCACTCTCGATTAAACCAATTCAATTAGTTTTACAAATAATTAGCAAATTATGTAAAAAATATATTTCTGTTATTAAATGAACTATGAAAAAGTTACGAATTTTTCGCATAAAACAACACAATACACTAATATTTAGTACTTTGAGGTTTTACGACAATGAATTATGTAAACGAATGAGCCATTTAAGAAAATACATCAATTATAATCTTACTTTTTCCAGCAAATCGTCGATTACGTCCATTGCATTTACCGATAGATGCAATAAATACTGCACTCGGACGTTTTGAGCGACTGAAAAGACGTTGTTACATTAATCACACGTTTTCTCTTTTTGCCGTTAACAAACTAAAAATAATCATCGCTTACCTCTTATTATCTCCATAAAAGTCATGTTGTCAATATTCGGGATTTTTTCTAGATGCATCTCCATCGGTGTTTTTCCGACTAACATTTCGTACAAGAGAATTCCGAATGCCCACCAATCGCAGTAAGCATCTAAAATGAATGCATATTATTAATAATTACAGGATTTAAGCAAAATGACGTGATTAATTTTGAATAGAACAACTTACCATACGGCTTTCCCCCAAGGATTTCCGGACAAAGATAAAAGAAACTCCCGCGAAATTCTTTCGGGTTTCGTTCAAACTGGCGGAAAATTAATCAATAAAAATTCAATAGTTCAACAAAAATTAGGATATTGTATTATACACCACTTACTGTGCAGAGACCGAAATCGATTAACTGCGCTCCTTTGGTGTTATCAAGCATGATGTTATTAGAGCTTATGTCTCTGTGGATTATTCCTGTCGAAGATAAAACAAATTTTGTCATACAATTACATTAACTGTTGACGAAATACATGACTAAATAGGTTTAGAAAATCACCATTATTATGAACGAACATGATGGCCGAAGCCACTTGAGCACCGATCATTTTGACTCGGGCTTCTTCGAAAGGTCCATTATTTTCTAAATAATGAGCTATATCCTGTCCGTCCACATAGTCGGAGACGAAACAGGAACTGAAGAAGACAATTATTACTCCATAGTATTATCAATAATTCAAACGTAAATGATTAAAAGTTACCTTGTATTGGTTTTAAAGTAACCTAATAAAGTCACAACATGGGGATGGCTGGATGAGGATTCCCATGCTTTTCGTTCTCTCTTTATTGCGCGCCTCTGTAAATAAAGAAATTGTTTTTAATATATACTGAATACAAATGAAGAATATTCTGCAGTCATTTCTAATAAATGTTTATAGAACATCGATTTCTGTTTTCTACCTGCACCATTAATATGTGTAGTTTTTAAAATGTTAATTTATTTATTAACTACTAACAACATAATTAATACTATTAATACTAACAACATAATTAATTATTAAATTGGATTAACTTTATTAACTTGGCGTATTAATTTTTACGCCACACGAATGCGAAGAATATCGTGAATAGTGCAAAACACGTACTTGTTGAAGACAAAAGCGTTTCTTCTCTATTGTTTTTATGGCCACTCGTTCATTGGAAGTTTTAGATACGGCCAAATGAACGGTTCCGAAATTGCCTTTTCCTATTTCTCTGAATTCATAATCGTCAATATTTTGCTTAAATTTTGAACAATAATCAGTTCCAAGTTTAGAATTTTCGAGATTATTTCCCGATTCGCATTTCTAGAGTGGTGAAATTTTTCAGTTGTGTAACTTATTAATTGGAAAACGACAGAAGGAACGATGTCTTACCTGAGAAACGGAAGTCTCGTCTGACACACCACAAAAGAATTTACAGAACGCATTTGTGCAGAATTCCGTAAATTTTGCTTTTTTCTTTAGTTTGTTTCCTTGAAACTCTGGACCCTCTTTCTTTAAGGAAGAACACTTTGTTCCAAGAGACTTCTCGTCAATCTATAAAAGTTATTGATGATTTAACTTTATCGAAAAAATATTTATAAAATCATTAAAAATCGCTAACTGTATCTTAGTAAGAAATACTCTTGATTTTTGTATGGAGAAAGTAATGACTTACATTTATAGGGAAATCTTTATCCTGCTGACCATTTGGTTCAGCCTTATCGTCTTTCCTGTAAAGAAATTCGATTATTTCGTATTTAATATTAACTAAATCTCAAATATAAATGTAATTAATAAAGAAATTCACTTTTTTCTCTTAATCCTCTCACTCCACATTCGTAGAAAAAACTTTTGAACGCAGTGAATCATTACGCCAAGCTATTTAAACAATAGAATATTGTTAAATGCGCCGTATTGTTAGCAATTGTCGTGGTTCATTGTTATGAAATTACATTTCGTATTAAATCACGTGATTAAATATCTGAAATTACGGTTATAGTATGAAAATAAACTTTTTGAAGATAATTATTTACGAAATATTATCATTGTTTTAAAGATACGTTTTTCTTACATTGTCATTAATGACAAAAGGAAAGATATTAATTATAATAAACAATATCATGTTTAATGTGATTTATTTAATACATTAGATAATAATTTCATTATTTATCAAAAGTTTGTGTAGAAATTTACACTGACGAAGAAATATCACTATCTATAGTACAGTAGTCACCACTGAACTTTGACTAGGCTGCAGTTAATATGCCATCGAATAGATAGGTTTTTAAAAAAGTAGGTTTGAATTATTGCATGAATGTTTTACATATTTAGCGGTGTGGCTAAAATCCGTCGGCGCGTTTCGGTAGAACTGATTCGAGTTTGGTCCTACCTTGGATGACGATCGCTTCGATCCTGGCCGTGTGTCCCGAGTCCTTTATTCGTCCGTGAATATTAACGGAGACACTGATCCTGGCGAAATATCTTACTTTATTCGTCGCGTTTGCTAGATATATACAGTAGTACTATTTACTATTAGGAGGTATTTACAGTAGGTTAGATTGGCATGGAACAAAAGGAAAGCATCTCTCCTTGACAGTGTCCGAGAGCGAAGTTCGGTCAGCGCGCCAAAATCGCGGTGGCGCCCTCTGCCCTACACATAATTTAGAACAAATGTACAGTAATTAATCTTTATTTTTGCTAAATATGAACTTGATAGCTTGCAAGCTTAACAAAATTGTTCCAGTCAAAGTTCATTCACAAGCATCAGAAAACATAGACCGTCGCGTCATTCCCGTCAATGAACACATAATTTGCATTTAAATAATGTTACAATTGCAGTATTTCAACATGTTACAACTGATAATTTTAGCCTCATTTTAGCGTGCAGTGATCCTTTGAATAATATGTGGTGTTTTTAATTTTTATTTACAAACCTTTTATCTACAATAAAGAAAAGCTGTTTCAGAAGATTTAAGGAATGCTAGCATTGCTAAACACAGTCGTGGCATGTCAGAGAGCTATTAATAAAGAGTTAATGCTAAGCGAGACAACAGTGCACCAGATTATTGCTCAATACAGTAACCACGGCCATGTTGTACCTAACAGAGCTGCTGGACATCAGCAAAAAACTTTAAAAGTCGATGATAGGAGTTTGAAAAGAATCGTAAAAAACAACCGTCGTACCACAGCATCGAATGTAACTACATTTTGGAATGATAGAACTGAAAGAATGTATCTGTTTCGACAACACGCAGGAGACTGCAAGAAATGCATTTCAGGTTATATGCACTACGTGAAAAACCTTTGCGAAAGCACATCAAAACAAGAAACGTGTACAGTGGGCCAAAGAACATCTTTTCTAGTCTCAACAAAAGTGGCATAAAATTCTGTTGTCTGATGAATCAAAATTTGAATTATCAGCAACAGACGAAAGTTCGAATGAAACAAACGTATCATTCGAACTGCCAATGAAGCTAATGATCTATCGTTGTTAAACCGCTCAGTGAAGTTTCCTGCCGGCGTCATGGTTTGAGAGTGTATGACCGCCAGTGGTATGGATCAGTTGACATTTGTTGATGGAACACTTGCTTCAGAAGAATACATTAAGATTCTACAACAGTGTTTACTTCCGTCTATAGCAGGGCTTCTTAAACATTTTTTCTTCACGACCCCATTTATGATTGTGATTTTTTTCGCGACCCCAAAAAATATAAAATAAATCATCACAAAATATATATAAATATTTTGTGATGATTTATTGATAAGGTAACAATATATATACATATGAAAAAATATAGTTTTAGAATTTGTTTAAAAACATACAAAAATATAAAATTAAAAATTGCACAAAAAGTTGTAAAATTGTATTTATTATAGTTACAAAAATTATATACCCTATTTTTCATCAAACTGCATTTTTTGCAATAACATAAATAAAAGAGAATAATGGGCAAAATGTATCGTCGCTGGTATATATTCAAGCCGGGGAGCATCTGTCAGTGCTGTGTCTTCGATACTAATTTTTTTCTATTTATAGGCTAGGTGTAATTCGTTAAACTTTTTAAATAATTACTCGAGAGAATTGTGTAACTTTTGTGTTGAGAAAGAAATTGTGGATGCCTGGCATATTCTGGCTAAATGTGGGCGTCTTAAAGTGTTACGTAAAGAAATCTTTGGTTGCGAAGTTCTTACCAGGGGGCGTGATTCCTCTACTATAAATCTAGCCTTGTTGTTGGTGCTGTTTGGGAGCATCTGTCAGTGCTGTGTCTTCGATACTAATTTTTTTCTATTTATAGGTAAGTCTTTACAATTATGGCAGTTAATCCGAAAAGAAAGTCGTTTTCACCGAGTTTAACGGAAGGAGAGACCAGCAGTAAAAAGAAATCTTTGAAGAGTTGCGAGGAAGAAGAATTTGCATATCTTCTGGAAGGAGAAAATTTTAACCTCGAAGAGGGTATACGTGTTCTGTTGCGTTTACATTTTTCTATGAATTCTAAGGTTGACGAACTTATTTGAAGATTAAATTACGTATCGGAATGGTTAAAAAATTTGGATGAAGGTTTGGGTGACTTAGATACCAGATTAGAGATATTAGAAAAATTGGCTGACAAAAATTGTGGTTTAAGCGATCAAAGTAATGTTACGAGAAAGTTTAATGATATTACTCGGGAACTTGATTTTTTGGATAACCAACGTCGTATAAATAATGGTCATTTCCGGTCTGGAAGAGGTACGGGACGAATCATTTCTAGAAACGAAAGAGAAAGTAGTTGAATTTGCTATGCGAGTCTTACAGATGCCCGACATTAAGATTGGTAGGGCAATGAGAGTGGGAAAGAAAAAGGCTAATTCCCCTAGATTAATTATTTGTACTTTTGTTGATTATTATGAAAAAATGAACTTTAAGAAACGAATTCTGGAATTAAAACCGGATGGTGTCTATGTAAATGATGACTTTTCTCCTAGATTGAGAAATATTAGATTTAAGCTTCGTGATTTCGGTAGACAGTCAAAACTTTCTGGAGCGCGAATGGTAAAAATAGTTTATGATAAAATTATTATTGATGGAACGAAGTACTTTTACGATGTTGACTGTAACCAGGTTAAGCCTGTCTCATCCTAGCAATTGCCGGATAGGGGTACTTCTTTTTTAATTTGGAATTGTGCTGGTTTGTTTAATAAACCTGAGTTTTTTTGGAAGTATCTATTGCAGTACGATATTATATTTCTTTCTGAAACTTGGTATGGTTCTACTAATAGAAATTCGGACGTAACTGATTGTTTGCAAGGTTATAATCTCTATTTTGGTAAGGCTTTTAAGTTACATACGAGAGGTCGTTATTGTGCAGGCTGGTTATTGGCAATAAGATCCTCTTTTCCCTGCGTTGTTATTTATCAAGATAACTATCTAATACTTGTTAAATTTGGTGCCGAACTTGGTAATATTTTGGTATGTTTTGTTTATTTTAGGGAAAATGACTGGCAGTCTATTTTTGAAACTTTAACTGGTTTGATATTACATGATAGGAATGTAATGATTGCTGGTGATTTTAATGCTAGGATTGGATTGGGGAATATAATCTCTGACGCTTTTTGCAACTCTTTTGGTATTGTTTGTCCTTTGCATAGGAATTCGAAAGACTTGGTGATTGATTCTTTTGGTAGAAAGTTGCTTCATCTATGTGATGATTTGGATTTGATTATTGGTAATGGAAGATGTTTAGGTGATGAAGCGGGTGAATATTCTTATATCTCTAGTCGTGGTTGTTCAGTTATTGATTTGGTTATAGTTTCTCCGTTAATTTGGAAAGATATTCTCTCTCTAACGATGGGTCAGTTTTTGGATTCCGACCATAACCCTTTGATTTTACGACTGGCTTGTGGCAATGATAGATCGGTTTCTTTAGAGAAGAGGCAGAGGATTAACAGATTGTTCTGGGATGAATCTAGAAAGGATGAATTAAGGTTGGCTTTGGAGGAAATGTGTATCTTGAATAGGTTTGATTCAATGGAAGACCTGAGTAATCTTCTTTTTAATTTGGCTTGTAAGTGTGGATTTAATATTAGGAGACATAAGAATTCTTTTTCGTGGTTCGATTCGGACTGTAGGATGTTAATTTGCGCCAGGAATAGAGCCTGGAGATCTTTTAGAAAGAGTAATGATTCTAATGATCGTTTGCGTTTTGTTATGTTACGAAGTCTGGTGAAGCGATTTTGCATGGCGAAAAAAAAAATTATTTGCTGGAAAAATTCAAAATTGTTTTGGGAAAGATAATAGGCTTTTTTGGAATTATTTTCGACATGTTAAGCGGACTAAGTCTTGTAATTTCTGCTTTATATCTATTGATGATTGGTTTCATCACTTTTTTAATTTATTTGGTTCCTTGGACCCTTATTTTGTTGATTTTTCTACTTTTAATTATTGTAGAAATTGGTATGATGAAATTTTGGACCATGAACTTTTTGCAGGTGAGCTTAATGATGCTCTGAGGAGGTATAAGCCAAATAAAGCGCCAGGTTTTGACGGGATCCCAATGGAATTTTGGAATTTTGAGATGCTGAGACCACATCTTCTGTGTCTTTTCTCAAAGATTTTTGATACTGGGATAATACCAGAGTCTTGGAAGACGAGTATTCTAATTCCGATTTTTAAGAATGGTAGGAAGGATGTTCCTGGTAATTATAGAGGTATATGGCTATCATCTTGTGTTTCGAAATTGTTTTGTATTATTTTGTATAGAAGACTGATTCGGTGGTTAGAAGTTAATAATATATTGCATGAGAATCAGGCGGGATTCCGAGCTAGTTATTCCACATTGGATAATATTTTTGTTTTGTACACGGTTATTCAGAAAACTTTTTTACGGAAACGGAGGAAGGTGTATGCTTTTTTTGTTGATTTATCTTCTGCGTTTGACAGAGTCTGTAGGAACTTGTTGTGGTCTAAGATGTTGCGTTATGGTTTCAGTTATAAATTTATATCTTTACTTGTTGCTTTGTATGAAAATTCCTCGTTTATGGTAAGAAATGGTGGGAACTGTTCGCCATTAATGTTTTCTAAGACTGGTGTTAAGCAGGGCTGTATTTTGAGTCCAATCTTGTTTGGTATTTTTTTGAACGATCTCTTTGGTTTTATTAATTCTTCCGGTGATGGTATAGAAATAGATGGTTTCCAAATTAAAATACTAGCTTATGCAGATGATATTGTAATTTTATCTGACTCTGTGGTTGGACTTCAAAGATTGATTGATAAATTCGCAATTTATTTAGATGAAAATGGTTTGAAACTGAATTTGAATAAGTCCAAGATTGTTGTTTTTCGAAGAGGAGGTAAGAGTGCGAAAGCAGATAAATGGTGGTTTAAGGGTTCTCCAATTCAAGTTGTCTCCAATTACAAATATTTGGGTGTTACATTTTCGTTTAATGGTTTATTTCATACGCATTACATTAATAAGAGAACTCATGCCAGATTATTGATGAATAAAATCATTCAGTTGGGGAGATCTGCCAAATTACGTAATCTGAGGGATTATTTACGTTTATTGAAAACTGTGGTTTTGCCCTCTTTGTTATATGCTTCAGAGATTTGGGGTTTTAATCTGACTAATGGTGATGGTATACAGACTGAATTTATTAAAAACTTATTTTATTTACCTCGTTGTACACCAGGTTATTTAATTATGATGGAATGTGCTTTGACCCCTATAAAACTTATAATATTTAGTAGGATAAGAAATTGGATTAATAGAATTTCTAAGCTCGATGATTATCGTCTAAGTAAGGTTTGTCTGAAATTTATACTTAACAAAAAGTCTATAGATTGGACACGTTATCTTATTGATACATGCAATAATCATGGTATTAATTTTATTAATGATGATTTGAATCTAATGGACTGGTCTCTTCTCCTTGTAAACATTTTTGATAATTTTTTATATAATATAAATGAAAAAATAAATAAAAGCGTATATAATTGTTGGTATAAGAATTTGAATGTTACGTTTTTTGATAATTCTTTATATAATCAAGATGTTTCCCTTAATATTTTGTGTTTATTTATACAGGCTAGGTGTAATTCGTTAAACTTTTTAAATAATTACTCGAGAGAATTGTGTAACTTTTGTGTTGAGAAAGAAATTGTGGATGCCTGGCATATTCTGGCTAAATGTGGGCGTCTTAAAGTGTTACGTAAAGAAATCTTTGGTTGCGAAGTTCTTACCAGGTCTTTTTTCCTTAAAATTTTATCGAAACCTTGTTATAAATTTAATGTATTTTGTTTTCTAAGAAAATCTGTTAAAATTTTGTTTTAGGGGGCGTGATTCCTCTACTATAAATCTAGCCTTGTTGTTGGTGCTGTTTGGGAGCATCTGTCAGTGCTGTGTCTTCGATACTAATTTTTTCCTATTTATAGGTAAGCAATTTGCCTTTTTGGTTTCTATTTTTTGGTATTTTGTATTATATTGACAGATGCTCCCGAACTTTAACTTTAAACTTTATTTCATTACTGTATTTGATTTTGTAAATTTTATATAATTTATTTTACAACTAAATTGTTATCTATCATTGCATAATTTTGTTGATTATGTTTATTGTATTTAAGTGTTTTGTTTTGGGAGATGGTTTGGCTCCCCGCATCATGGAATAAAATCCAGTATGCTAAATAAATATATATTCAAGCCCGGGCATTTTGACCGTTTTAGTTTGTTTTAATATATTTGAGTGCAGCCACTAAATGGTTAAGTATACAAAAATTAAAGGAAAATTGATTTTTAATGAGATGGATGTGCTTGCTTTTTACTGCATAACAAACTAAATCTTGGTACAATGTTTGACACAAAGTGCAACTCACGAAACCTATGACACAAAGTGCACCATTTTCAAACTCTCACAAATTATTTTCAATATTTTGCATTAAAATCTCGCGACTCCAAGATTTCGCTAAGCGACCCCAAATGGGGTCGCGACCCATAGTTTAAGAAGCCCTGGTATAGTAAAAAAAATAATTAATATTAATAATATAATAATAATAATAATGATAATTTATAGTATTTGTATTAACAAACAATGGGGCCTCATTGGACTTCATTAAGCCTGCGCCCCGAAAAACCTAGATTCGCCCCTGGTTGCGAGAATATATAATGCTAACAGTCGTACGTCTTTAAGAAAAGATGTCATTACATTGTTCGTGAGAAATTATTACAAATAATAATAAAAAGTCAGTAAGCCTATAAATTACTCAATGTATAGTACATTATAATACAATATAAAAATACTATTAAACGGTGCAAGAATTAGATAATCAGGCAGAGCAGAGTACGCCGTAATCTGTAAACGATAATATGAAGAGAAATTTCGAAACTTGAATTAATTTATTTTAATTAAATTTTAAAACTATATTTTATGAATGCAATGTAAAATAATAGTTTAGTAGTTGTTACTCAGCGGTAGCGTAACCAGAAAGACTTTTGTAAATAACTAAACACAGGAAAGAATTTGAATGTGTCAAACAGACTTAACAACGCTAATGGCTACATCCACAGTGATACAGAGGTAAATGTAGGTTTGCACATTCTACCTCAAATCCTTTTTAATATCAATTCTAATTAAGCTACTGACACACAGCACTCCCATATTAGACAGCCACGAGCCGCAACTGATCTTGAGATGATTTTTACATCGAATATAGTAACTAAAAATTGTCTTATTCTATTCCTACACGTAGGCAAATTCTTAGACAAGTTTTTTAGCGAATGAATAGGTTGCGATGGCATCTTCTTCCTTTTCTCTGGAATTTTTAATACATAAATAATAGAATATATGCAAAAGTTACTTACATTACAATTTTGTTATACAAGATAGGGGAGGCAGTGGCATCAGTCTCCCAAGATATGCTGTCAAATACTTGACAAAAAATCAATTACAATTGGGATAAGGTACATGCTACTAAGGGCTAGTTTTCGAAATTTTCTAGGTGTCTGTAGCTTTATAACGAAAATTTTTTGAGTTACTATATTTGGTGCAAAAGCCCTTTTTTCAATACATATAGTTCGTTTTATCAAATATGTTAATCTAGACAATAAACTGTAGATATCCTGTAAATATTACAATAATAAATAACAGCATATTATATCATTTTATTTAATTAATTCAATCAAACAAATCTGTATGATCCAATTTTTCCTAATGAAAGGCATTTTATATATCCAGTTCGGTTAATTAGAATTTAAGTATAGTTTAAAACATAATTTTGTAAATATATTTGAATAAAAATTTACACTTATACGCCATTTTAAAGCTTGACATAAAATTAAAAATTAACTGTTCATTTATTATGATTACATGAGGTTTAATGGTATTAAACCTTATTCATGATTATTAACTCCATTAAAATTATTTGCAGTTTTAGTATTATTAAACTTTTTAAATTTATCAATTGTATTTAAAAGTTTAGAATAAAAACAATTATATATAGGCTATTATTAATAGTAGCTAAGAAAATGTTCATTATTTTAGCAAAAGAAGTCACCTATTATTTACTCAGTAATTGAGAAAAACTATATACTGTATAGGAAATATGGATTTATGAATTTTATCATTATTTTTATAGTAAATATTAATTTCGATATAAATGTCAAAATATTTAATATAAATGTGATTTATTTTATAAAGATAAGTATTTACATAAATTTTAAAAAATCTTCTGAATAAATTCTGTTACATATGATATTCAAAAATTTTCCGATAATTTTATATGATATATACTTTTTTATGCAGTTTGCTTCACTTTTCTTTTAACTCAATTTCATTTTATTAAATTTTATAAAGATTTAACTTATGAAAGATTTAAATAGCAATAAATTAAAATTTTTATTATAATTAAGTTTTTTGATGAATTACGTTCCGGAGAAATAATAAATTTGTCTTATTTACGTGATTCAATGTATAAAACCACAAATACACTATCCTATTTGCCTGTTTCATTTTTTTTATAAAGAATAAAAAAATTCCTCATTGGCAAATAACTGCTTTACCAATTTAAGGAAATAATGCAGCAAATATTGCAAATATTTATTTGAGATAAGTGTTTTTATATAAAATACGCAATATTAAAAAGAAAAAATCCATTTAAAATGTTCTTATGCAAAAAATAAAGAAAAATATATGATCATTTAATATATTAACAGAAATTAACTGTTAATTTCTGTTAATGTTTGTCAAATCACCCAGCAAACAAATTTTTGAAGAAGCTAACAGAAGAGAACCAGCTGAAAATGTAGCAAAATATTTCTAATAAATTATTTGGGCTGCGCAAAAAAATTATAATTACTTCTTCAAACTGAATAATTACTCTACAGAAAATTATTTGCACATAAACGTTACCATCGATCCATGATGATTCTGCAGAAATAATCGTATCCTTGGGTACAGTACAGTTGCAGTAATTTCATGCTTGACACAATGCCGATGGAATGTCGATGCCATAGTACAAACCAAGTAATGTTCAAAATAACCTCTCAGTCGGTTTGACGAAAAACACAAATTTTATATTTACAGTAAATGTACAAAATAATCCAAATTAGAGTTACAATTAAATATGCACAAACACTAATTCCAACAACAACCGACTATTCCCGTACAAATTCGTCGAAAGAACTCCTTACGAACAAACAGACTTGTAATTAACAAAACCTCCGAGTCAGGAACAAGTTCATACACAAACACGTAACTTCCAACGAGAGAGTTAGTTAGCACCTCGATAACGACGATCTCCCTTGATCCGATCCGATCCGATCACCTCCGATACGATCACACCATCCGAGCCGATCGCGATACGAACTTAAATAGTCGACGGCGTTCGAACCCTGCTCCAATCAAATTTGAATGTTCCCGCAACGGCCGCCAACGGTCACTTCCCGCCGGCCAATCGTCCGATGGTTGACGATTCGAAACTTAACGGTTCTTCCCACGGAAGTTCCTAACGGTCGTTTCCAACGGCCGATCCTAACGACTTTTCCGTTATGACAGTTCGTTATAACAAACAGGTGGGAATCGCGCGTCTTGGCGATTCCATACCTTACACCTCCGCGGCCAAGGATCAAACTGAGCTTAGCCCAAGCCTGTTTGATCCAACAACACTCAGCAATTTTACAAATGTCCGTTGGTGCGGACTGACCCTTACCTCCGGTACAACCGGGCAAACTCGCTATAACCCGCGCACAGAGATGCCTCGCGATAGTGTAGGACCCCTTGGATCCCCGAGACCTATCCGCGCGGGTCCCCCTACGAGGAGGTCGTCCCCGTCGCCTTCGGCGCGTCATCCGGTTTTGTTGGTCACCAGATGTCGCTCGGCCCTTCTCACGGAATTTGGGTTTCTTACCGCGAGCTCGGTTGTGACCGTTGTCCGTCGTTTTCCGGACCGGCGATATGCCTCCCTCCGGACTTAGCACGTGTGTGGGTGGTTCCGATTGGCCACTGGCCGCGCCCGCCGTGGCCCGAGACCTCCGGGTCTCTTCACCGCTGTGTTTTCTTTGAACCCGAGTGACGGTCGCCAAGATCACGTTCGCCTGTTGCCCAATCAATCCGGCCAAGTCGTCCACGGAATGACACTCCTTCGTAGCATCCAGGGGCTTATCCCGTGTCGCATTCGGTAACCCTAGCAGCGGTTCGCTAGTTTCCCCGATCGCTCGTCTTTGGTCATCGGCGTGTTGCGCCAACTGCGTCGCGGGTTCCCGGCCGATATCTCCCAAGTCGATTATTTCCCCGACGCCACAATTTTGACCCTGAGGCGTCCCAGCTACCCCATTCTTTACTGCTCTGACTCCCGGCCTCCCTTCATCAGCGTCCTCGCCCTCCAGTTTCCTGTTCGCGGCGGGTCGTTCGCTTCGGCTATCCGATTCGCTACCGGAATATCTCCTCGCAATAGGAATCGCGTCCCCTGCTTTATTTTGCTCAGACTGCGCCCTCCGCTCACACTGGGCCGTGCGCTGCCGCTCTTGTGTCTGGTCAAGCGGTCCTATGACCATCCCCCGGTTTTTGTCGTCGGGCGGCTCTCGTTTAACCGCCTCGCTCGCTTCCACGAACATCCCCGCTACCGCACTTAATATACTCTGCTCCTCAGCTAATTCCCTTTTTCTTGCCTCGGAATCCGCTTTCTCTCTCGCTTCTACCAGCGCTCGGAAGTCCCTTTCCGTTAAGAGAGCGTCTGTCGCTTTCCCTAACCTATTGGTGATCGCACACGTCACCCGTGCCGATCCTGGCGTTTCTTCGCGTCCTTCCTCCCACAATCCAAGCGGTACTGACGCTAAACCTGCCTCTACCTGGTGACCGAAGGCTCCCACTAACCGTGTCTTCCCCCTCGTTTCTGTCACCGCTGGTACCCTTGACTTCCTCAAAACTGAAATTTCGGCTCCCGAGTCGACTATAGCTGACAAACAACTTCCGCCACAGGCCAACTTAACTCTGCGTAGCGAATCGTCGGCTTCCGGTTGGTCGTACGTTGTCACTCTTGCCACTAAACGTTCGTTCGGTCGGGATGGCTCGTTTGCAGGTGCTAACCTCGCCCGGTCCGGCTCGCTGGACCGCTTCCGCTTGGGGCAGTCCCTCCTCCAGTGCCCCATTTTACCGCAAACGTGACAACTATTCCTCGTGTGTTGCTCGGGCGCGCCCCGTGTCACGGGCTTCGATTCCCTTGACGGTTTCCCCTGTTGTTCCCGCTGCCGTCCAGATTCCCTGTCTAACGTTAGTTCGCCGCCCGTCGCTTCTGCAAATTTCTCTATATGCTTAGCTAGAACCGCGGGTTTGCTCCACCCGTTCCCTTCTTGCAGTATGACGTATTTCCTCGCCTCGGGGGGCAATAGCGTCTTTAGGTGGTCCGCCACAGTCAATTCTACCAGGTCCTCTACCGTCCGCACCTCCCTACTGTCTACGTAGTAACCGTATAAATCCTTCAGGCGCGACGCAAACTGCGGCCACGTTTCTTCTGGGAAGCGCGCTGCCCGCCTAAACCCCTTTAAGTATTCCGCGGGGGAGAGCCTCAGCTCCTCAAGGACAAATTCCTTCAGGGAAGGGTAATGTTTAATTTTCTCCGCTGACAATCTAGCCAGCGACGCTCTACACTTTTCGGACAATGCGCCCATCACTATCTGCCCCTGTGCTTCTGCCGGAACCTCGTAAGTCTCTAAGATTACCTCTACCAAGCGGAACCACGAAGGTACCGCCTCTTCTTCCTCCGGCATCTTTGGTAGAGCCCCCCTTACTCTACGGGCGTAATCGTCAAAACTCGCTTTGCCGAGACCGTCCTCACTATTCCGGGACCCCTGTGCTAACCTTTCCCGTTCTAATTCTATTTCTGCTCTCCTCACCTCGGATTCGATCTCTGCTCTTTTTGTCACTTCCGCCTCTGCTCCAGCTTTGATTTTCTCGATCTCGAGCTGTATCTTAAGCGCTTCGAGGTCGTCTCCCGACCCGCTTGTCCTACGTGATGACCTCGGCTCGTCATCCTCCCAATCTCTAGCCTCTAGCTGCCGCGATTTCGCGCGTCTAGGCATCTCTGTGTGCTAGCGAGAAACAAATAATTTACCTGGGTCTAATTGCTGGTGATGCTCTGTACGTACGTCTGCTTCTCTGTCGTAGCTCAGTTCTTCCGATTCTTTGGAGTATAATCCAGGATAGTCCAACGTAATCCAATGTATCCAAAATATCCTGTCGAGACTGCGCCAGTAATGTTCAAAATAACCACTCAGTCGGTTTGACGAAAAACACAAATTTTATATTTACAGTAAATGTACAAAATAATCCAAATCAGAGTTACAATTAAATATGCACAACACTAATTCCAACAACAACCGACTATTCCCGTACAAATTCGTCGAAAGAACTCCTTACGAACAAACAGACTTGTAATTAACAAAACCTCCGAGTCAGGAACAAGTTCATACACAAACACGTAACCTCCAACGAGAGAGTTAGTTAGCACCTCGATAACGACGATCTCCCTTGATCCGATCCGATCACCTCCGATACGATCACACCATCCCAGCCGATCGCGATACGAACTTAAATAGTCGACGGCGTTCGAACCCTGCTCCAATCAAATTTGAATGTTCCCGCAACGGCCGCCAACGGTCACTTCCCGCCGGCCAATCGTCCGATGGTTGACGATTCGAAACTTAACGGTTCTTCCCACGGAAGTTCCTAACGGTCGTTTCCAACGGCCGATCCTAACGACTTTTCCGTTATGACAGTTCGTTATAACAAACAGGTGGGAATCGCGCGTCTTGGCGATGTCGATGCCATAGTACAACCATATAACAAAATACGATCGACACACAATAAACCGTTACGTAAAACCAACAACGATAATTTATAATTCTTGAAAGATTTCAATTAAAAATGTATTTAATTAAATTTGGAAGTTGAAATTTCCAATGTAATTAATAAATTTGTTAATTAATCAAATATTTAATAACTATTTCTACTATAAAATTAGTTACACAAAAACAAATATTTAATTTAATATTAAATTAAATATACAGGGTGTTCCCCTCGAACGCCTGAAATGTTAAAATCCGTTTGTTCAGATGTGAATAAAATGTACTGGAGAATTACATATTCCAAGATTCGTGTCTATGTGCTTGAAAGGGCCTTTGCTGTCGCATGATATAGACTTCTACTGCCGCCCAGTCTAGGTCGCTGGTGTCCCTTTCTTGATCCGTCCAATCACCTGACATCACCTCTTTGAACGTTTTTCCATATGGGCATGTGCACTAGACATGAGAGCCCTGCGTACCAGAGTCGCGGATGCCATCACTCTTAACATGATGCCTCAGACGAGAGCTAAAATCAAGTACAGATACGATATCGTATATGCCACGTTATATGCGGTGATAATGTCTATACTGTATGTGGAAATGTACTGATTTAAGTAGTAACTCATTCTTTCAAATGCACTTGCTATTACCATTGTCTACAATATATAACCTACAGGATGTAAGGAAATTAGATCTAAAAAATAAAACGGGTGGTATAGGGTCAACAGCAATTTAGGTCTTATGAACTGGGGTCGCTGCTTAAGAGATACATAACTCCTAAAGTTTCTTTGCTATCCTGATAGCATACATGTAGTATGAGAAAGCTCGTCGTGTAGCAGTTTTAAAAACGTACATATCTGCATATTAGAAAACTTTAAACTAGAATCACAACAGAAAATGCTTGTTAATTACGCATGTGAAGTAAATCCGGAAATCTCCACGTTGGTGAGGCATTTAATTAAGTGAATTAAGTGAATATTTATCAGACATAGTGAAGAAATTCATATCTCAGAAGCTAGCTCATATGGATCTTATTTACGAGAAGCTAAATGCAAAGGACGATTAGTTCAAAGATTGTATCGTGAATGGTTTCCATAGCGCCAAATACCACTATTATTCAACATTTATCGTAATCCATAATAAACTGAGAGAAAACGGATGTTTTTAAGATGAGATGGATAGGGAAACCACGCTCTATAAGAACTGATGATTTTGAAAAACTACTGATATAACATGTGGAACAACAGCGCTCAGTAAGTACGAGTTATTGCCGGCATCGTTACGATGAATCATGTTAACGTCTGGTCCATGCTACATGAACAGCTGATACACCCATTCATTGTCAAACTGTACAAGATCGTAGTTTTCACAGCGATATTTAGAACAGTGTGAATTAACAGTACTCTATGCATAGTTTTAACAAATGTTTAACAGTTATGTCAGGCTTTTCTATAATACTCGTTCATCACAAGGCAGCTACCATTACCAAAAATTCAGAACCTGTATCTCGTACGGGGCTGCAGCGAACCCTACTTCATAGGACCAAAATTGCTTACATTGACCCTTTTACCACCAAGTTCATTTTGTCGATCTTCTTAAAACTCTGTATATGAAGTACTGTACAATATTAATTCACAATTTGATCTAAAAGTTAGATATCAGTACTCTAATTCAATATAATAAATTAATTAATTAATCAAAAGATAATATTGTACATAATATTTTCAATTTTATATAATTTTATAAGAATTTGTATACATTTCATAATGTTTTAAATTTTTTACACAAAATTCGACTTCGAATTAAATATTTTGATTAGACTTCGAATTTTGCTGAAATAAATTAAATATATAAGAAATATTAAGAAATATAATTTCATCATTTGTTCAATTTAAAAGCTCAGTTTCTCACTTCACTGAAACGTATTAGTTTTCGAGAGATAAAAACCAGTAGTATCTTAGTTTCTTTATAAAAAAAATTATTCTGCAAGAACTGAATAATAAAGTAGAAAAAGTAGGCATAAATGTCTTTTAGCACATTCTTGTTTATGTTTTTTTACTTTTAATTAAGAGTGTTTTTGTCTTAAAAATCAAAATTTAGTTTGATTATTAAAAGTATTTGATATTTTCATCCTAAACACTTTTATACATTTACTTTTCCATACATGAGAGGAAAAAGTTTTGCTAAGATGACATTAAATTTATAAATTGTGTTCAAGTCATTTTCTTTATGTGAATTCAAGTTGAAAATATGAAACTTTATAAAATATTACCTAAAAATATTATAAACTCCAAAATAAATCAAATAATAAATAATATAATTCAAAGAAAAACGATATACGTTAGAAATACACAACGAATTTATATTATTTTAAATGTATAATTATGTTAATTCAATAAAAGATAATGTGTGAATATTTAAACAAATCTGTTTTTATATAACGAATTCTAATGCATTCAATTAAATTTATTGAATGTACTTTAATAAATTAAAAATTATCGATTTAATTTAGTAAATGTATAAATTGTATTAATAAATAATTGTATGTATCAATAACATTATTTAAATATTTATACAGTATATACATATAAATTAACAATAAAATATTTGGATTTAATTTCGACAATAAAACATTATTGGAATTTAAGTAACATATCTTTTAAATTAATGAGATTATATTACTTAATCGTTAAATTTTAGAGTACACTTTTACAATTGTTAAAAATAAAACAGCAATTTTTTGCAACTTTTTTCGAAATGTTCAATTACTTTAAATGTTGAGTTATAGAAGTTGAAGTCCCATGCTATTTCACTGAATGCAAACTTATTTAAACAAAAAAAAATTCAAAGGAAAAGAGAAGTATCTAGTGATAAATGAATACATCTACAGAGAAAAGCAAAATTTCTTACCTTGGGGTGATTTAATGTTACCAAACTTAACAATAGCATCAATTCCAGTTGAAAATAGGTTCCTGGTGTCGTAATATTTCCTATTAAGAGTAAACACCAACAAAATGTCATATTACATATATAAAAGATTTATTATTGAATAATGGGAAAATTTCATCACTATTTTTAAATTAAACTTTCGTACATAATTCATGAAATTTAAAATATAGAACTTTATTACCGTAAAAAAAAATATATAAATATGAAATTTCAAATGTTTGTTTTTAATAAAAAATATTTAGAAACAGAAATTTAATATAATTAATGCCATCCATTATAATTTTGTCTATCAACTTGATTTTTTTCCAGTAATAAACGTATACAGAATAAAATAAGTTACAGGCAGAATTTTTCAAAATCATGCTAATGACTTCCAAATTTTAGAAAATGAAAACTCAAATTAATTTTTTGTTATAATGTATTAATATTATGGCCTTTACATTAACTATGGTTTTCGACAGTTTCTTAACAAAATTTAATTCGTTATTATAACTACAGTAGGGCATCGATTATCCGACTCAATCGGGGACTGGGGTTGGTCGGATAACTGAAAAAACGGATAACCGAAAAGTATGAAAAAATACATTATTAGTATATTAGTGTATCGCTATTAACCTACGTCGTGTTAAATTTTCATCGATGTTAAGCTAACAAATTTTTTTTTTAAATAATAATCGTCGCTATTGTATCGTTAAAAATTATTTCTTTATTTTCCACGAAATAAAGACAAAATAAAAAATTAAGCATGGTTTAAATACTGGCCTCCCTTTCATGGTCGAGCCAGTGTTGCCAGCTAAAACACGCAAAAATTTAACAAAAATAATATTAAAGTAGCCAAGACATAGCCAAATATTGTAGCGCCACATCACTAGCGGACATTTGCCGGCTAGAACGCGGTCGGTTAACCGATGTGAAGGTTGATCGGGGGGTCGGATAATCGATGCTATACTGTTTCATAATTATATAAACAGTATAATGTTAATACATTTATACGACAAAACTTATAAGTAAAGCATGAAATATTTCTCTTTTTTTTATACGAATTTTATATAAACTTCCTAAAATTTTACGAAATTTTAGACAAAATTTTAATAGTGTGTTTGTATTTTGAGAATAAATAAGAATTAAGGATTTATATCAACTGAAGTTTACAACAGTAAGATTTCCAACTTAAGAGAAAAAGAGAAAACGTTTTAGAATCTTTAAATTAACAGTAAAAAATAAAAAAAAATGTTTGAATTTTCATTTAGACGGGACAAAAAAGGATAATTTTAAAAATTATTAAACTCCATGTTCTATTTATATTTAAAAATTTCCAACATTTCTATATAAAAAAATTTTCTAAATTTTTTATAGACAAGATTAAGTTAGAAAATAAACTGAACACGTTTCTCATTATACATGATATATATTTTAAATTTTATTTTAAAAAACTGTCCAGTTAAAATTCAATAAAATTACAAACCATCTAATGTTGTTAATAATTCATCTATAGTCATTTTTTAAAATTGCTTAAAACATATTAAAAATAATAAAGTACAATAAAATTATACCCTTAAGATTAACGAAAACATTTTATAAAGTTGCACTTCACCTTTAAAATAATATGCGAGATGTAATACAAAACTCCAAAGAGATTCATCCGTAGTTTCTGAAAATTTAAGTTTTTATTATAATTTATAATTATATTAAATAAAGTAATTTCTTATATACTGAATTAATCCAATGATAAAAAGAGATGAATCACTAAAATTATTTTTATTTTCAAATGGAAATTTAAATCATCTCCAAGCAATATTGAATATAATTTTAATTTCTATAATAAAATATTTTCAGAATTAAATTCCTTTTTTTGAAAAGAAAATTTAAAAAACTATGTTTCCTAACAGACTTTTATTCATTGCTACGACTGTTATAATTGTGTGGATAATATAATACGGAATATTAAGGTATAAGCCATATATAATGCTTCATATAGGCCGATACAAGATTAACGAAACTCCCTGGCAATATTTTAGGGATAGATTCCAGGGCCAAGTAAAGACTTAAGGTAAAAAATAAGCTTAAATCCTCCATAAACGTTTTTCAAATTCCACTTCTTTTTGAGATCTAACCTGCCAAAAAATTATATCGGGGACTAATTTTAAATCTCTCGCCAACAGAATACTGATTTTTGTTTTCCACTTCTGTGCTGTTACCAACATATACAAATTGAAGCTTTATTTTAAATGTTGAAAACTTTTTAATACATAAAAATTCAATTTACTTTATACCAACATTGAAAATCGTGCAGTGAAATCAGTGCAGTGGAATCTGCTAGAGTTTTCTGTGGTCTAGGTGCAACAATTACGCGTTTACTCTTTAACCCTTACACCTATGGAGTAACCCTTACTCCATAGGCGCTTTCATGGCCACAGCACATCTACTTCCATTCAGACAAAGAAAATAAACGCAAAGATCACTCGGGTTTCTCTGTTGGCGGTAAACATTTTCTGGTTGTGGCTGATCTCATAACAATACAACTTTCTCAGTATTTTCCACATTGTGCCATAAAATACACTCAGCTGTCGAACACTGCATATGCACTGATAGAATCTGCAACATTATTCATTGACTGTTCAACAACACCTATGGTAACGACTCATGAAATGATACGTGAAATGTGCCCTCGACCAGATTAAACTCCCAGATGTCTTCTTTTCTGGAATCGAGTGATCATTCTTCTAAAAGTTTGTTCAGTCAGTGGTCCTTGCACAAATGACAACGAAACTCCCAAATTGCGACCACAGCACTGTCATTGTTTTTATGAAAGAACTCACAATAAATACTCATTCCAACATAATGATGGTCATTCAATAGATTATAAGAATAACATTCAATAGTTGCGGCCACTTTTAAACTTGACTGAATCACATGTGGTTTTGTAAAGAAAAGTGCTTTTTCGTAAAGTTCTATTATAGAAGTATCAATCCTTCATCTAATCAAACCTTCATCTAATATAGCTTGATTCATATCGAGCTACAATAAGGCTAATTAAATAATAATATATTAATTAAACAATTTGAGATTAAGATTAAAGATAGGCAGTTAAGTCGCCATCTCGTGTTCAATTTAATAATTAGAAAGAAAGTAATTTAACTTATAATATTTTGGGTGAAAAAATCGGCCTGGAGAAAGACCTTTAATTTGTTGGACGCCATTTTATGGTCATTGTAAAATGCAATCTTTCCTTTGAAATGTATTTTTATTTTAAAAATCATCTCAAATAAATCAATATCAACGTTAAAAATAAACTGCACTTTCATTATACAAATTAAATTATTTTTCAAAAAAAAACACGATATTAATCTTAAGTGTAACGGAACTAAAGAATTCATTTTTGGCAACAGAAGTGCAAATAAAATAAAATTTAATGTTTTTTAAAATCATAATGGAAATTTAAATTGTTGATATTTTAATAAATATTTTGTTTGGCATAATTTAGGGGACGAGCTATATACAAAAAAATCGTTTCTGATTTAAAAAAATCGTCTATTAGGACCGCTAACAGTGAGGAAGTGTTCCTGATACATCAGTAACTTATCAGACATGCCTCTGACAGAGGCATGTCTGATAAGTTCATGAATCATCCAAATGCCTCTTCAGAGGCATTTGGATGATTCATTGTGATGGAGGACCACTCATTTCTGCATTTTGGCCACGTACCGTACTGTACATTTGTATGTTGTTTTAATTTTGAACACGAATGTATTTTTAGATTGCATTATTTATTTCTTTCAAATTATATAATAAAACACGTTTAAACTTTACTTACTACTGTAAACCAACTACTTACTACAGTTATATGTAAACCAAATATGTAATGTTTGATTTACATATAATATAAATTTAAAATCTTACATTGCAAATTATTAATATATCACTAAACAAAAAGTACAATTAATCTTAAATTTTCTAGAGCCCATTTCCAGTATTGCACATTACAAAGTGAAAACTCGTCAAACGAACTACAGTATATTATACTATGCTCCTGTGGGTGCTTATGAGGCTGTAGCATTCCATTGATATAAAGTTTTGTTACTTTAAAATAAACATAAATTTACTAACGCATATCGCATGACTAGATAGGATTAGGTTAAGATTGGGTAACTAAAATAATCTTAAAGTAATTGAGTACCATTCTCCGAAAAACGACAGGAGGCACATGTCTTAGTCCACCCTAATTCTGCCTTGAATAGCATCCGTATTCTCAAAATCAATTGCTATGTTATTTTATTTTTGTTAACAAAATACACTTTCACAATCATCTCAGATAATAAAAATTTAAGACAGAATAATTAAATAAATAATGAACGAAAGAAGAAAAGCACAGAATAACGTTAAACTTGCATACAAGTAACAATAACCTACATCTAGTCTAACTAGAAAATGGCGTCTTGTTATCATGTGAGTCCCTCTCGACCTATCACGGTTAGAAATTATTCTCGAAAGCCATGGAAGAGAGTGTCGTTTACTTTTGTATTTAGGCTTTACTTTTTCGTGAATATCTAGATAAACAGAGTAGACAACTGCAATTATGAGTGCCATCTTGTGCCAAACTTAAAGTAAATTATACTAGATAGCCTAATATAACACAGGGAATGGAATTAAATCTGAACGTCTTCACATTTGATGATTGAAAAGTGACTATAGGTTGTGATTTTGACTTCAATATTTAATATTGATAACAATTACAGATTTTTTTATACTACATTATCAAGTATGATATTGAATTTGAGAAAAAGCCGACTATTAAATTTATGGCAAAAGATTTTTTTAATATTGTAATAATAATTTTGCAATTCTATATACATTACGTATTTAAATCATAGTGCAATGTAACTATATATATATATATGTAGTTAAATCATATAAGTCATATATATATATATATATATTCTTAGAGTACTTTGTACTATGATTTAAATACGTAATGTATATAGAATTACAAAATTATCAAAATCAAAATAACTTTTTCATTATAAAATTGCAATTTTTTGTAAAAATAATAAAAATTATTAGAGGCCAGTTTTACATGAATGTATTTTTTCAAACTAATTGTTTGTTATGTACAGGTATTCTTTATTTAAGATTCAAACATTTTATCAAACTTACATAACTATTGTTCCAAAGAGAAATTGTTTTTATTCTTTTGTTTATTGTCAAATTTACTTAATATTAGAAACTTAACATATTTTATATTAGCTTACACTCATTATTTTGTTTTTACGGAAATAAATGTCTTCCACGTCCTGAGATATCACCATACAGATTTGATTGCATTTGAACTACTAAATATCTCTCTAAACAAATTTCAGGTAGGAGTACTTTAATTAACATCACCCGGTATATTAAACGATAATCCATAAGAATTCAATTAAAAATAGATATTTAATAAGTAGAAGAAAATATTTATTTTAAGTTACATGAAAAAAATGACATTAATTTAGATTACATAGAAACATTTTATGATTTATTTGACTTTGATTTATTATTCATACATAAAAAAGTACATTATAAAAATTTTATAAAAGATTAAAATTTATATATTCAAATATAAATTGATTTTATGTATAAGAAATTATACGTATATAATTCAGCAAACTCTATTAGCATAATAAATTTTTGAAACTTTTTTTTAATAGAGTAAAATATATAAAATTTTAATCCTATATTATTTTAATATTTTAAAATGAATAGCCTTATTGATAAATGTCATTTTTAAATATATAATACTAAAATAAAATTTGTTTTTTTTTATTTAAAATAAAATAATACTTAATCGATGAATAAATTTTCATGATGATAATATTAAGACTGTGTACCATGCTTAATTTTATGCCATTTGGAATTTCACTATGTACAAGAGCTAGTAATATAGAGTAATAAAAACAGAAGAAATTACTGTGATATTGTGTTTGATTTTTTAATATTTTTTTGCAAAAATATACAATGATAGCACAGTATTTAAGAATATTTGTATTAAACATCTTTTCAAAAAATAGCATTTATTGGACCAGTTTTGAAAGGAAAGATTTTATAAAAATAAAAAATTCTAAAAGTGCACCCAGTTTTTAATTTTATTCTGTTCTTTAAGATTTACGCAAAAGCTATGAGGACAACTTTAACTTATCAAAAACTGTATTAATAATACACTTTTTTAAAGTTGTTAACATAAATACCAAATACTTATTATATAGTTTATTGATATAATCAATAAAAATAGTAACTTTTTAGTGTTTAATAGCATTATTAATAATACTACTACTATATATATTAAAATCACAGAAAACTAATTTCTTTACGCAAACAGTATCTCCCTTGTAAAAAGAATTATTCGTTCCTATGTTAACCTCGTTATATATATACCAAGCTTAAGTTTTGAATAAAATTACTGAAATCGAATTAAGTTAAAACTTTATATTGAAGTCACGAATGAAACAAATTAACTTTTTGAATACTGTAAAAAAAACTATAATTTTATAAATAGTATATAAAGAAATATAATTTTATAATGAATATTTCATCAACTACATTAACAATTCTACGAAAAATTAGGTCAATTCAATCGATAATCTAAAATATGTATAATATTTAAGTATCATATTAAACAGAATTTTATTAAATAAAAATGCTAGTTTTGCAGTCTAATTTAACTAGATGCTTTCTTAAGTAATTTTAGGTTATGAATTTTTTTAAAGACGCCTGTAATTCGAGAGCTAGTGATTTAAGAAATTACAGAATCTACATGAGAAAATTATAAACATTACGTTTAGTAAAGTAAGAAAAGCAAAAAAACAAAATTAATGTCTTTATAATGAATATATGCAGTGAATTCTTTTAAAGTAAATTAAGAACTGCAAATTTGAATAAAAAATTTACAATTCAATAAACTTTAAATCGTATATTATAATTGAGTGTAATACTTCAATACTATTTTAAGTGTAATACGCTAGTATTATTTAACAAATCGTTTTTTTATTGAAGTCAATGAGCCTGTGCATTTGGTTATTTTCTCTGGTAAAACTTGAAATATATTCGCCCTTTGCTAATTATACTTTTTTCATTTTATTATTAGCAGATTTGCTTCAAGTTAATGTTGTTGATATTGATATTTACTTAAAAAGTTAAACTCGTATATTTATAGAATTTAAAAAATTTTATAAGAGATAACAGTAACTTTCACTTCTCACATTCTTTTTACATTTCTAAAACTCTATGGCAATTTTGAAGGTGAAAAACAGTTATAAATTATTGAAATCTGAAGATATTAATTTAACTATGTACTACAGCGATATATTTTAAATATATATAGGGGGTATATATGTATATTGAAATATATAGTAAACTAATATATATATATATATTGATTCAATATATCCCAAAGCAATTTCGAGACTATCAATAAAAATACTGTCAAATATGATCTAAAGGTTAGAAATCTTTTCATCATTTTCACACTCTCGAGAATGATTTATTGAGAAAATAGTCCTTGTTTTTATTCCTAAACTTGCTTTTTTTGTTAGGAAACTAAAACATTTTCCGCATCATAATAATCAACGTTAGATTTGCAAAACCAATTGTTTATTTAATTTCCAACACTTTCAGCGGAAAGGTATACTGTATTAATAATACAGTGTAGCACAAATAAATAATTTCTAATTTTATATTTCATACATTGTATTCTTTTTATCTATGTGATTTATAATGATTTAAATAACTATTAATATCATTTTAAATTCTTAAGATTTTAAGAATTTAATGTATCTTGGGGTAACTCTGGACGAAAAATTGCACTGGACGAAAAAATCGACATTTGCAAAAAGGCAACAGTTGTCTCCAACAAACTGATTAGTATAGCAGCCAATAACTGGGGGATCAGATACAATGTTATCAAATATATCTATTTGGGTGCCATGAAGCCCATTATACTTTATGCCTCCCCTATCTGAAGAAAGGCCACCTACAAGCAAACAAATATCAAAAAATTTAACAAAGTCCAGAGAATTGCAGTATTGCGAATTGCCAGGGCCTACCGTACTGCGCCCACCTTGGCCCTTCTGGTCATAAGCGGACTCGACTCTGCCCTTTCTACCTTAACATAAATTTACTTATACTAATGTATTGACACTAAAGGAAAATTTATGTAAAATGCTACTTACTATCACTATTTTAAATTAGTTTATAGTTTTATATTTTTATATCAATTAGACTAGTCAGTAGCATTTTATATAAAATTTCCTATATTTTTTAAATTTACTTTTATCATAAAAGTTTAATAAATCAACATATTTTTATCACTATAAAAATCTTTCTTTTTATTTTTTACCATCGTATCTAATTTCAGTCGTATTAAATATAACTGAATTTATATTAATAAGTCGAAACTGATTTAAAAAAATGTAAAATATGTGTACTCTGTATACTATAATTCATATGTTTTAAGGCAACATTAAAGAATTTTTTAAGATGGAACTAGGATTCTCTTGATGAAAGGCTTTAGTTGTGTAAACCCACGTTGTGACTTGTTTCTATCATTTATCAAGTACTTGCAACGTGACTGTTGTAAAAATTAGCATTTACTTTTATTTTTAATTAGATATTTTAAGAAACGTCACCGATAAATTATTCATTTATTTCTTTAAATTAAGGATATTTATAATCAATTTACTATAATTTAATTTTTACTTTTTACGCGTAAATTAAATTATATTTAAAGAAAGTTTACTATTAATTTTACGTTTTACATCCAATATTAATTAAATAAAAATTTGGAACATTTATCAACACTTTTATTGTAATTTGGCCAGTGTGGAGGTCAGAAAACTTTATTTTCGTTTTTCATAAGAATATAAGACGGGACTTTTGCATAGAAAAGAAAACTTTGTTTTGATGATAAATAATTCACAAAAGGGAAATGATAAAACAATTCACTTAAATTATATACAGATGATTTTCCAGGATTATGTAGATTCTTGGTAACGTTATAAAGCAATAAAATTTTACTTGTGAAAGTGGAACATATCTAGCAATTTATTATTTATAACTTTATTTTGGATTTTAATATAAAATATTTAACATCAAATTATTTAACAAATATTTTACTATATTCGTAGAATAATTAATTATCGTTAAATTTGAGTTACCGATATGAAAAAATACTAGATTGCTGGTCAGGGCCTTCTACAGGCCCAAGCCCTGGAACTAAAATGTCGGCTTATCCCTTTCGTCTGCTTTGTTTATAACTGTAATATAGACTTTAAAATATGTTCAAAAATTTGTTACCTCGACTATAATACTAAATTCGTTTGATTTTTACAAACTGAGGAGTCCTTAAGCGCGGGGCCCAGCGTAAATGCTCTCTTGCCCGGTGCTAAGGGTGATACTGCGTAAGTTTTAATCTAAAACTGCAATAAAAATATGAAAGGAAACAAACGTTTGAAAAAGCAATTAATTTTTAATTTTATTGTTAGTTGTCTAAATTTATCTATAATTTTATGTATTGTATAGATAAATATTGTACTGCATAACGTTAATATTAGGTTGCCTTTGCATTAGGTTTAAAACGTTTATGTTTTTTTAATAAAACGTTTCTCAGCAACAAAAGATGGTTTGATAGTTCATTAAGTATGAAAAGCTGGGTTTGATTAGTGATTTTTGATTAATATGTATACTTAAATATAGTGTACTGTGCATATTACAAAATTCTTCTGTATGTACATTTTGGTCTTTGTAATCGGAATGTGGCTCGAAACTGATTTTGTAATCAATATATAACCTGCTTATTAAAAAATTTGTCCACGTCTGATATAACCTATTTCAATAATTCCAAAAATATTGTTTCGAATGGATATTTGTAATGTTGAAAAAATATATTCAATTTTTTCAGTTAAAGTCAAAGGCAGTATAACTTATCTATTCAATTAATAATTATGTATTTTACGCACAATTGGTTATAATTTAAACAATCAATTATAAGAGCAATTATGCACAATTCTACTAAATTGCTTACAAATTCAGGTTCATTAGATCTGAAAATATTTCGATGTTAATCAATTTATTAACTTACAGTATACTGTACTGTATAATATTTATAAGTACCATGATAAATAGGAATTTAATTCTGAAATATAATTGCAATTCTTATGGAGCAATTATTATAAAATTTAAATCAGCCATTTATAATTTTAATTTTTACTAACAGATTTAACTTTTTTTTAAATTAAAATTTGAGATATAATTTAAAAGTAAAAAGAATAGTTTTTCTGGTATATTCAAACAAAAGTAAGTTCAAAAATGTTCATTATATATAAGTTTTCATTATATCATCATATCATTATGATTTCAATAAATAAAAATAAATTATATATTTCATAATTCTTTTTAACTCTATGTCCTCATTGTTTTACTTTTTTGTTTTTATATTGTCGACTTGGACCTTATTTATATATAGGGCTTATTATACTGGTGTAGTTTCAGATTAGTAAAGAGAGGAAGTCTTAGTGAAAAGGTAAAACGAAATACCTTTACCTTCATCTTATAAAAACCAAAAAGAAAATATTTCATACGTTGTTATTAAACCTTAACAACAATGGTTTTGAGTTTTCAATAAAATTTATAAACCTGCTTTTACTTGTTCTATTACTAAAAAATGGAGAATAAAGAAAACGAACAAAATTACTAAAAGTTTCTTACGTTTGTTACTGAGCAACTTATTAGATATTACCATTTTATTACAATTAAGAAGAAATTGTTCAGTTTAATCTGAAAATAAATTTACAATCAAATGAACATTTAAGATAAAATTATTGTTTATAAATATTTTATTTTTAATTTTTTCTGAAGCTTAACATTTTGAAGATATCTTGCTTTCTGAACAAGTAACTTATCTCGATTTTTAACGATTCCATTTTTAAAAATACTAGCAACGAGAGTTGCGTAACTTTCTCGGCTGTTATGAGTTTTTATTTAAAAAATCTTTTATATTAGTAAGCAAGAAATAAAATTGTGTGTGGCGCCATCTGTTATCATATTTTGTTATAAAAATTTATATATTTTTAATTACTATAAAATGGCTAAAGACTGAATTTTGAGGGTAAGAGTGAGTTTCATTTTTTTAAAAAAGTGTAAATGTTAATAACAAAGAAAATCATTAAGTTCTATCCCTCTCTAGATACATGACCCCTCTATCTTCCCGCCCTCGTGACCTTTCACCACAAAAATTTAATAGCATCACTGCCCCTCATATACGATCCACTATGCCAAATTTCGTTTCTTAATCTTCACCCCATCCTGAGATATTAAGCAAAATAGACGTCAACACACAAACACATATCCACAGAAATTTTTTGCCATTTTTTGACTTTTTTGGGTTCGGGAGGCCTCAAAACGTGAATATTTTCAAAAAACTCGGAGGATCAAATTTGACACGATTCAAATACTTTCTCTTGTTATGTATACATAACAGCCGGGAAAGAAAAACTAACAAAAGAAAAGCGAGTTTATATTAATTAGTAGATTAATTATGAAAATTAAAAATTATAGATTTTATGTAGTCATTTAAATTATTTTTAAAGGAAAATATTATAATGATAATAACAAATATATAGATAAATGTTGCAATCGATAGATGATCATAGGTCTGAATCATAGCATCTAGTACAAGATGCCAATTTTTCGGGGTTTTTATTTTTTCCTTTTATTTTGATATTAATATATATGTATAAACTGAAAAATGTATAAATATGCGATAGTATTATTCGGTTAGGCCATCTGATGATATAGGCGAATATTATATTTTTACTTCATTTACGAAACTTCTGTCCTGCCAAATTACAATTTATTCCTCTTAATATTCATATTTGTTCAATATTTTATTTAAATAATTTACGTATTATTTTATAACAATGTATTAAAGATCTTAAACTACGTAATTATAGGCTATAAAAAATTTGAATACTATCTAATTAGTTAATTTTACATTATTTATATACAGATATATATTGAATAATATAAAAATATATAGAAATATGACATATTAATATAATACAACTTAATATTTTAATATTAAATTTATAAATTCCAAACTTCAGTTTCAATTTTATCGCTACATTAATCTTAATTAATGTATGTTGTATTTTACATTTGATTATTTTATTTTATTAAAATAAAATTAGAAATGAAATAAAAATTCCCAAAGGATTGAGTTTTATTTATTTATTTTTTTTCTACGAAAATCATTTTTAGCTTAGGATAGTATTACAAATAAAGGCTTGTCACTAATCTCAATATTCTAAACCAGTCGATATTGCATAAAACAAGCGAATGTCACATCTATACTCACCAGTAATGGAAAAATGTTGTTGGCCTGTAAATAAAAAAAAAAAAAAATTCATGTCATTTTTATCTACTAGAATCAAATCTAACGTATAGATTATTTATGTTTCATAACTGTAATAAATAGTAAAAATATTTTTGTTAACCATACTCAAAATTCTTAGTAAATTCAATAATAATTTATAATTAGAACAAGACTTCTCATTAAAAGTAAGTGGTTTTTAATTATCATTAAAATTTCGGATTTTATGTGTACAAAAAGTAATAATTATCCGTGCAATAAATTTATTACGAATAAAGAAAATAAACTGTGTAATTATTAAAATCAATTAAAAATCAGCCTAAAATTTAAACTTATTTCTATTGCAATTTCAAAGTTATAAGTTTTCTCTATCATATTCGGATTTCCAATTATGGAATAAGAATTTCCTAATTTAGGAACGAATCTTAATTCTTCTATGGTATATAATAAGTAATATTGGTAATATTAGTAGTAGTATCAGTATCATATATTTACTAAAATAAAGAGAAAAATTTTTAAATCTTAACATAGTAATATAAAAATATCTTCACCTCTAAAGTATACAGGTATCTCGTGTTTTATTTTATACAGGTATCATTTGGCTTCTCTTATTTTCAAAATGACCCTTTTTAATGGGAATCATCATCGCCTTTATCTTCTCTGAAATATCAAAAAGTTTATTTGTGATTATCCTAAAATAAAATATCACATTCTGTTCTTTCGCATCGATGCTTTTTACTTAATGTCGTCGGGAGATATTTTTCATTTGTCAAATAGCTTACCAAGTAGCCCTCACTTACCCATCAATCTTTCTTTAAAAATCTTTTTCTTTGACTTTTTTTTATATAAATACATTTATTTCTTTAGATCAAAATATTTTCAGTTTTGTACTTTTTTAACTGAAAATATTTTGATCTAAAGAAAGTACCGATCATTTACCGATATTCAATTTAAGGAAAAATTATCAAAAAATTTCTTATATATATATATATATATATGATAAAATTTTATTTTTAATTAATATAATTTTTACGCGAGAACATCAAAATAAAAAACTATATTTTATTAGAAAACATACAAGTAAATAAATATGAAAACTTATAAAATTAAAAATATTTAAAAATATTAAATTGTTTAATATTTCATTTCACTTTAATTTTTCTTTTCTCAATTATCTTTTGATAGATGCTAAAAATACCGGTCAAAATTTTTTAGGATAATTTCGTTTTGGCTTCTCTGACTGTTTAGTAGGTTCTATATAATAAGTTCAATTTCTTAAATAGAAAATTTGCATATGCTTTTATTGTCATTTTTAGCATTCTACATTTTACTAATGTTTTATTAAATGCTGATTACCATAATACTTGATTAAGCGTTTTTATATTTATCATATTTTTAAAAAGTTTAGTAATAAGTTAATAAAGCTTTTTGTATTCAGAGGATAATTTTATTTATATTAATATATGATCTACTTTGATTGTGATAAATCGACACCCGGTAAAACAACCGAATTTTTTTCATATAGAATGAAAAGAACTGTACGACAAATTGATCTCTCTATTGCCAATTAATTTACTGAAGTTTATTTAAATATAATTACAGTTGCATTAATGATGATAAATTAAACTGAATATTGCTTTAACACTAAAATAATGTTTTAATATTGATAGTATTTTCTCTTCATTATACAAAGATATTGATTATATACTGGAACCTAATAGAATGATTACTGTGATAGAGTCTAATCCACATTAAAAACATATTGTGTTTCAATGTGAATAATGATATAAATAAGAGAATTTTTCCATTGTAACGTTATTCTGCGAAACGAAGTAAATGCATGGATAAAAAGATTTTAAAACAAATCAAGTCATGTGATATGAGAACAAAATTTTACAGAATAAGATATTTTAAGTTCCGGTTGATTTTTAAAATTCTCATGAACTACTTATACATTTTAAAAATTTAAACCTTTCCGTTTTTGTTTTTATTCACTGAAAATACATAATACTTTGGTAAAGACTTAAGTAAAGTCTCCAATCAGAGAATTTGACAGTTTTTGATGCCTAATTACCACTTCATATTTTAAATTCAGATTGCTTCTCGTAATAAGTAGTAAAGTGCCACTGGACATTAAGTAAACTTTTATGCACTAAAACCGTTTGAACTGTGCAAAAATTAATTATTTCCATAATTGCTGTCATTAATCATTAATTTCGAAACAGAATATGGAAAAAATTTACTGCTTTTGTAAAAATATTTCGTTACTTTTATTTCAAAGTTTATGTCTACAACTAGAAATTCAAAAATGATTCCTATATTCAAGCCGGTACATATAATTAAAATGTTATACTAAGTGGGGATGCAATGGGTCAGTTTCAACAAAATCGCTTATTGTAAAATAACAATAATAAAAAAAATTAAATTAATTGCACTGTAAAAATTATGGTGAGTGGTTGGATTAGGTTAAGTTAGGTTAGAAGACATAATTCACAAACGCCTAATTTTATTGGGAGTGGTTATACTGACATTTCAAAATATATTGTCAACGATCCATTTCACCTCAACGTAACGAGGAAATGGATCATATTCAATTTCCATATGGGGTAAAATAGATCGCATATGGGGTAAAATAGATGTTTTTTTAATTGTGATAATCGAACTAATTAAACATAAACATATCAAAATAAACTCAATATATTGAAAGAGTTTAAAATAGAAAAATTCAAGAATATTTTTATACGAAGGAAAAAAGGCCCTCTTAGTGCTCATGAAGCAAAAAGAGAAAAAAAATGAAAATAAGAGCTTTGTTCCTTACTGTTATTGAGTAATTAAGAGGTCCTACGGTTCTTGCTCCTCTGGATTGGCTATTAAAAACTTCTCTTTGGTTTTATTTCGGAAATTTAACGTAAGAAGCCAAGACCCGTTCCCTGCCTAATTATCCCTACTGACTACTGACTTGGCCGGCTCCCATTGTGGATTAGGCCTTGCCCATAATTTGATACTAACCATATATAATCCAGTTGTACTAAAACCATAATATTAGATTAACTCTATTCTCGAATTTAAAAAAAATAAATAAAAAAAAGACTGTTTAATGCATTTACAATATAAAATGACAACTTAAAAATGAAAAGAATACAATAAAAGATGGTCATTTTGTCTGTTATCGTGTTCATACAGTTTATGATAACAAAAATGTCGTAAATTCAAATGATCCATTTCATCCTATCTAAATAGACCAAATCACCCCATAGGCAATACAGTACAAAAAAAAAAAAATTATAAATTGTTGACTACCGCCATAAGCCAATCATAATATCATCAATAAATTCCTCTACTTTTGCTTAATAACAGAGTTGTATTTTTATTTTATTTATTTGTAATCTTAAGCGTAATATTTCAGTTTTTGCTAGTGCTGATAATAACTTACGAAGTATTCAAGTGTTGACATTGCTCACGCATAGACACAAACGAAGCGATTTTCTCCAAGTACTTTCTTAACTTTTAGAAACTTTAACACGTGGGGACAAAACACAAAAATAAAAACTCATATAAACATATTGTTAAAAACTTAGCCTGATCTATTTCACTTCAACCTACTCTAATTGATTACTTATATAATGATTGTGTTTAAAATTATCATTTTGCGTTAATGTGTAAAGTATATACGTACACATTAACGCAAATACACTAAACAGATAGAATTTTTATATTCTTCTTTAATGAAACTTACAGACACGACTATAATAATTAATTGTTCGTGTGTAATCATAATGAATTTAAAAAGTATATTCAGTTTTTGCATTAAAAATTATTTTATCATAAAATGTCATAAACATATCAATGTTTGTGTGTTTAAAAAGTATATCAGAGTATACTGTGTATATATAGATCAAATTTACAATGACAGCATTTAATACAATAAAACATATGAAATAATTTTATCTTATCACTTATTGTCCTACACTTAATATCTTCCGAAAGACTTTTGCTGCAATAATAACAACAAAAATCTTTTCTGTAAAATACAAGTATATAATATATATTATCAAACATTAAATAAATCCAGCTGTTCGAGATATAATTAAAATTTCACCTCACAGTTTGAGATTCAATTGCTCCTGGGACAAACTCGGATATATCCCGTATTTATTTCCTTGATATCCGACACAGCTCCAATCAGGACAGAAATTACGAGTACTTTGCCTAAATATATAAATACATAAAGTATATATTTCATAATTCTCATTTTTTACATAAGTTTTTTAATATATTTTATCTTAATGCTCAAATTTTGTTTCGAATATTTAAATAAGTACTAAAGACATTAATTTCTTATTATGAGAATACGGAAATTTTTAGATTAATTCGTTAACGTTTTTCCTAAAACTTGCGCGACAGGAAAAACTTGAAATTTGTATTAAATAAGTTTGCAGCATATTAGTATTGTGTATTTTTCTCCTAATATAATTAATGTAATAAGATTTATCCGAATTGTTAAACAATTAATAAATCATTCATTCGAATAGAAAGTATTTTTCCGCAGCTTGATCCATGAAGTAGTTAACAGAGTTTTGCTACAATACAGCGCAGTAATAATTTTGCAAGTATTAATGTCACTTTGTTACTTTAATGTAATTCGAGCAAATAATGGAAATGACTTAGTACGAAAAAACAGAATAAAAATAAAAATAACGTAATTGTTTTTATTTGACAAAGAACAATTCGTAAAGCTTTCATCAAACGTGCAAATATATAATAATATACAGTATATTTTTTCTTCCACGAAAACCCATAACACCATTTCTCAGTCAACAATGAACATTTGAGAGATAGCTAGATACTTCTCACAAATCAAGTAGTCATTAAGAAATTTCATATTAAAACGTGGTTGAAACTTTGAAAAAATCTAAACCCGTTTATAGTCAGACGACAAATTATAGTCGATCTATCCCAGATATGTCGAGTTTCTTCCCTTCACCACTAAGTTGCACGCAAAAATCATCCTAGGTCCGGAAAACACCCTCTTAAAGCCTACAGGATGGAAAGAGCAAAAAACTACTTATTCTGTAAATTAGTAACTTCGTTTTTCTTTGCATTTAATTATTACTTATCTCATAATTAGGGAAACTAACTCTCTCGATATATTCAAAATTACGGAATACTGGTCCACAAAGAGATAGATTTTATAAACAATTTTCATAAATAAGATTTTTACTAATGAGAAAAGAAATATAACTTCGGAAATATATACCGATATTTTTGAACTAGACCCTATTGCAAACACTGAATAAATATCCGATTCTCGGTAATTGTTTGGCTTTAACGTAACATTTTTGGTTTTCAACTAAGCACGATTTAGTTTTATTAATTAAACTTTTTATAATAAAATAATAACACATAATTACCATTAAAGATTCATTAATATAATATAATATTAATCTTTAATGCATTAAAGAACTAATGATTCAGTGCAGTGAACTAGTGAACCAAATTCGGGATGTTACGTTCGAGTGAACGTAACATTCCGAACCACAAAACATTTACCTAAATCAAGATATTAAATCAGTTTCGAAACTTAATAAACAAGAGTTTTATATAATATTATCATCATAAAAAAGGCAATAGACTTATTTTGGGAGGTAGATGTAAGTTTAGAAAAAAAACTGTAAATGCTAATAGCGAGTAAAATTTTCATTAAATCTGGTCCCACTCCAGATATGACCTTCTGTAGCTTCCCTCTCCCCCTTGGCTTATAATCTTCAAAATGTAATAGCATCAATTTTCCGCATATATCTATGCCAAGTTTCAAAATTTTTCATTCATTCAGTCCAGAGATATAACGCAAAACAGACGTCGACACAGAATTTTGTAAAGGGGTGTTGTTTTAACTTTTTGGGTTCATAGAGTACCATGTGTCAAAACGTTGAGAAATATATACATATATATTTATATAAAAGAAATAAATTCCGGGGAGTAAAAATTTCACCAATGACCGTACTTTCTTTGTTACATCCTATAACGGCCGATCTGCGGAAAGGGTTGTCTCCCGAAAAGATTTTCTATTGTGAGGTTCCAAAAACGGGTTTGAATTAAACATTTATTATAAAAATTTTATTAAAAGGAAAATAGATAAACTTCCATTGTTAAAACCGATCGAAGATCGGATTAGTTGTACAAGTCATATGAGACAGAGACGAGGAAAAAAAATACTATTAATGTAGAACAAGACGCAATAAATGTAAACGAGCGTTCTCCAGTAGAGATGGACCTTTCACAAGGCGCTTGTATACGAATAATTAGAACATAGAAAATTTTTAAAAGGTGAAAAGTTAATGAGAAAAATGGACATCTCGTCAGAACGTCATAGACTAGACAACAACGGCGTAAAATGAGCACAAGTTCCAAAGATCAATCCACATCTTCCGTCCAGAGTTAGCGGATGGTGTCGGGTAGATTCTTCGAAGCGGGACCTTTCTCGTGACTCGAACAGGTCTTGTCTTTCCCTTGGGGACAGACGAGGGACCAATCGGAAAGTGGGAAAAAGGGACGTAAAGCCAATCAGAATGGACAAAAAGGGGAGAACGGAGATTGATGTAATCCCCGATCGTCAAGGTCACGAGACACTCAGTGGAGTCCGAAGCGAAAAGACGCTGTGTGTCAACGCACGAAAGACAGAGTCTTCCGCCCTTGTGCCCGTACAGAGAGCCGTGCCGCCGACGCCAACCGACGAATCTCCTCATCTGCGCTGCCCCGGGACCCATCTACGAGCGACGTTAGAAAACACATCCTCGACACTTAGAACTTTCGAACCTTCAATTGTTTAAAGAACTTTGTGCATAGTGTAAGTTATTTCCTATTAAAATAAACGGGTTTTTTTTTTTGTAAGATACTTGTCATCATTTGTTTCCTCCGCGACACCCACACGCGAATATCTAGATCATCCTGACGCTGGATTAAAGATCCTCCCTAAAAGTCGGTTAACTTACACTATGGAAAACTGACTCCTATTTAGGTGTTACAAACGTGAAGAAACTCGGAAAACTCCATGTGTTGACGTGTTGACGTGAACCCATGTCCAACTGGTGTTAGTGGTTTTATTCGTTCGGCCACTAATGGGCTATCGGTGTAATTATTGCAATTTTTATCTCAATTAGTTTTAAAGAATTAAATTTGTTTTTATTTTAAATTACAGTGGGTGATCGGTTAACGAACATAATCCGTTCCAAGACTGTTCTCTATCCGAATTGTTCGTTAACCGACTATCGATTTACCATGGGATTTTGTGGGAATTTGATTAATTAGTTCTGGAGACTCTAAAAAATAAAAAATATAAATAAACGTAGTAACAAAGTGTATATGTAATAATAAAAATATATATATACACAGTCTTGCATTTTTACTAGATGTTTTTTCCGTTTGTGGGGGTTAAAGAATCTGTTTAATGTCGATTGCTTTTCTCTCTTCTTCAGGATTTTTCGGAAGTAATTAATAGCATTGTAATTGTAGAGATTGTAGCCTATTAACCTCATTCTGGTTTGGATGCCATTTGAATGCCCGTTGTTCTGACATCTTCTCACTTCCTCAAAAGATCTTTAATTGCTTGAGACTTCTTGATATATCTTCATAGCTAAGATTGTGTTTACTGTACACCTGTTCAAGCCATACTACCTAGCAACATCAAACATATTCTGCCCACTCTCTATCTTGGCTATTATATCTTGCTTGGTTTCTACGGTGAGCACAGTTCTTGACACTCCACTCATTTTATGCTCCATAATATTATCAGTTTCTTTTTTAAATAATAAGTTCAGAAAAGCACTTACAAAAATTCAGAGAACAGAAATCAACTAGCGCACAAAAAATTATTTAAATGCGAGGCCCGGATGAAATTTGAAATTTGGTATAAAAACGTTAACGAAGATCCGACGGGACAGTTAAACCCTCGCCTTTCGTAAATAAAAACTTACGCAAAACTTAACAAGTACCCGCCCGACAGACTCGCGAAGACTATAAAAAATTATTTGTCAGAAAGGTAAACAAAAAGCTGGAATTACAAGGGAGAGTTTCAAAATTCGGAGGAATACTATCCGATCGGTATCGGGTTGAGCGTCGATGTCGACGTCTCCAGAGCTTCAAAAGTTTCGAATTGTCACCTGGAGACAAGGGAGTATACCAATCGGTATTCACTGTTTTATGTCGCTTCTTTTTCTGTATGTTCTGTGAAGCGTTCGTTACCCGAACAGTTCGTTAACCGATCACCCACTGTACGAGTATTATCATGTAAAGTTAGAAAAGGTGAATTTGTGTAGAAGTGAAATAGATGCACTACTGTTTATCAATGTATGTGAATTTAAAAAATATTATAGGCTATACTAAAAGCTGTATAATTAATTATAACCATTTATAACATAAAATGTAAGTTAAAATTCATAAATTTATATTGATATAAGTATTAAATCAAGGACAAAATAATACATGCATAAGAAAAAATAAAATAAATATAATAAGTAAATTACGAACTGTAGTTTACAATTTTAGGCTTTCTTGATATTTTTTGGTAGAGAAATAATTCTCAAAACTAATAACATTTGACTTGGTTCAATATTTGAAACAAATTCATTGCATTTTCTGAAATTCTCATGAATAATATCTCTTAATTGAACAGTCGCTTCATTTCGGTTGTAAAAAATAAAATTCGACAGTTCAACTGGAAATTTGACAATTAAATGCTGAAAAATTGATTTAACATATCACATATATAATATATAATCAAAACATTACTTTCTTACCATTATCATCTTACAATTCCGCTAAATCTATTTCAATAACAAATCGGTACACTATTTGTTCCTATAATAAATGATTATTATTATTAGTCAGGATTGAATTAAATATTTAAAGATAAAACGCGTGTCTAAATACTAATTTTAATTTTGTTCATTGAAAACTTGGTATTTTGCCATCACATATAAAACGAAGAACGACGCCCTGATCTATAAAATCCATTAGAGTTTAGATTGGATCGAGTTCAGATTCCTTACAGTGGCGTGTCATAATCGAACTTAATTTATTAAATTTCTTAAGTTAATTACATTTTTACAAATTATTTTAACGTATGCCGCTGTTTGACCAAAATAACCCCTCCACCAATAAAAATCAATCAACTAACTAACTTTGTCGTAAATATGTCTCAGATTTATTCCTAAAAACTAACAAAAAGTTTGAAATATTTCCAAATAAATAATATAATTGGTAATGCCAAACTAATTGCCAGAATATAAATCGGACTATAACAAGGCTAATTTAATGATTAGATATAAAAAAATTTAGCTTTTTTACCTAATCATTAAATTAGCCTTGTTATATTTTTTAAATAGAAAATTGTTCTGTCATCAAATAATTTTTGAAGGATATGACTCTAAAACGAACTTGAATAATACTTTAGTTCAATCTGCGCTATCATTTTCGATGATTAAAAGTGGGTAGTTCGCTTTAAACATGGCAGAGATAACTTAGAAAACGATTCTCGAAGAAGATTACGGTTAGCAGCAACAAAATCCATGTTGCGATGTTGCAAGATTCACCGAATTAAAAGTGAGCGAGATTAGACAAAAATATTGCATAAAATGAGCCCACAGTGGCTGAGTGGATAAAACCACTGAACACTGGTAGTTGGTTGTCGCCAAGATGCTGGCCACGTGGAGTTTTCCGGGTTTTCTTCACGTTAGTAACACCTAAATATGGACCAATTTCCCATAAAAAGTCCTCCTAGGAGAGGAAATTTTATGGGAAATCTCCGGTTGCCATATACAAATAAATTAAACCAAACTATTGTATAAAATAATAATGATAAACATTCGCTAGAAAAAACCAAGTATGGACAAGAAAAAGATGCTGTTTCAAGACAATCTCCCAACTCACACAGCGGCAATTATGAAGTTCGTAAAATTCGGCCATCACAAGAGAGTCAAATTCTATGAACTTCGCTTCAAACTGCTGTCATATGCCCCTAATTCGCTTGATATGGCTCCAATGGAATTCTTTCCTTCCTGAAACTCAAACATTTCTTTGCAGCAGAAAAAATTTTTTGCAGTTCTCAACGAATTAGTTTATAAGGAAGATATAATAGCACTGTATCATCATTAGAGCAAATTCCTACTCTTAGAAGAAATATTAGAAAATGGAATTGGTATTAAAACAATTTGTTTGTTTTAATGTTAAACCACAACCTTTTCAAATTCTCCACATAAGAATTTGTCAAGATATTCATTATCATTCTTAAAATTCAAATAATACAATTTCTCTACGTTGGACAAATCAAATCTAATCAGTACAGTAGAAAAAAAAATAAAAATTATTCAATAAAAATATCAAAATGAAACTAATTGATATGAATTAGTTATATAAAAGATATAACTGTCTTTTCAAAAAATTGTAGTAAAAAAGTTTTAAAGTTTTAATTGTCGATACATGTCAGTTTATTTTTTAAAAAATAATAATAAATATAAGCATGCTTAAAAATATTTCTTAAACTTCGTAAAATTTTTATACTTCTTATTAAAAATACTGCTTTCTCTTACTCGTTTTTGATATTTAAAACTCTTTTATCATTAATTTTTGATATAAATTTAGCATTAAATTATTTTTAAACGTTTATACAATAATCTATAAAATTGTTATTTATGTTAAATATTAATATAAAACTGAATAATTGAGATTAAAAGTCAATTTATATCATGCTGTAATATTTATAAACAATTGACAATGTATACAATATATATATATATTGTATATATGGAATATATATATATATTCCATATTTAAAATTTTATATTTTTATATATTTTTAAAGATATTTAATATCTATAACATCTTAAAAACGAAGATAATTTTATTATTGTCATTATTTTAAAAAGAATTATATTATAAACTATCAACATAAATTTATCATTTATTTACCTTTCTGAAAGCGTTATATTCTTCACAGATTTTCTCAAAATAATTTTTATTTTCTAGAAACTTTTTCATATCATTTCTCGAATCCATTTCTTTTATTTTTCATAAAAGAAAAATGCATATATAGTAAATAGATTTGTATCTGTCAACAAAATTATTGGCAAGTTTTCATAAAATAATGGATGACGAAAAATCCTTACACCTTAAAGTGAATAAAAGTGGGAGCAAATCAATACTTGATGGTGATTGAAGAGAATCATTTCAAAGCAATATATAAAAAATATTAAGTTTAAAGAAAAAGTTTGAAAAAAAGTTTTTGAAATTCAAACTTTCTAAATATTTATGAAAGTCGTGAAAAGTTTAATTGCTACAAGAAAAATAAAATTTAAAAATATTGAATATTGAACTTTATATAAGTGACTTTTAATTTATGTATACATAACCTATATATTGCTAAGTTCGATATAATTAGATCATAATTATAAATTACAGTTTTAGCATAATTACTCGATAGAAAATTTCGGCAAAAAACTTTTTTTATCGGCCATCTGGCTGTCCGTCAAATTCTTGAGATTGCTGATTTGATACCAGGAATTTTTTATGGTGGACCATCCCTCACTTTCCAGCCGCCCCATTATGGGCTTGGCCGAACCCACGATGAGTATGATTTAAAAGGCTCTTCTAGTGTCCTTAGAGCAAAAAGAAGACAAAAATGGAATAAAACATATATATATATATATATATATACATTTTCACTAAAATAAAAAGATTAAATATTTATTTATTTTACTGTAACTACTTGTCTAATTTGGATATCAATGATATCAAATTGCAGTTTAAATTAAATTAAACGATCGTATTTTATCTAATTTAAATTTCATAATATAAAATATATACATAAAATCATACTGTTGAATTACTTAGACGTAAAGGTGTACAGTACTTTTGATAATATTTTTAAAATAATTTATTATGTAAGTGTAAGTGTACGAATGAATACGTATAAACAAGTACGACACTAAAATTCTAAGCATCTCGATTTTCAATCCATAAGAGATCGATTTTTACAGCAAATGTTCTCTTCAGTCTCTTAGAAAGGAGATCGTACAAATAAAATGGTACCTCTGTGAATATAGACAATGTGAGTGCAAACAGTAAGATCTTAGAACAATTTTTGCATAAAGTGAGAAATGAGTTTAACTTTTGTCGGATCAATGTAAGACAGCGATTTTCCGGTAAAAACATAGTTTTAATTCAGATGGAGATGATTAAGCAACAAAATGGAATCACTAGAGTTGCCAAAAAACTAAATGTAGATTTAGTGAGATCCACAAACACCTTTTGATAACGTAGAATATAGATCATATATCCCCAAACTCTATAATGTATGTCAATTTTCGATGAAACGGGTTTCTTCCCTTAACAAGAAATTGCTTAATTTCTTCTAGAAACATTTAAGAAGCAAATATAGACAAAAAAACAAAAAAAACCAAACAGCAAACAATATGACACGAGTAAATAGTATATAGATAATTTTAAAATGATATCTTTTAAGAATATTTGGATTCAATTTTTCTGTAGAAAGTAAACAACATCAACCGATCTTACTAAAAATGGAACTCAAATTATAAATCTTGCAAATGTTTCATCCTTTTTAATTTTTCCGAGCAAATGTATGTAGAATAAGGTGACCAGACGTCCCGCTTTTGCCGGGACAGTCCCGATTTTTAACAATCCCCGCGTCCCGCGTCGTTTTAAAAAAGTTCCGAGTTTTGGAAAGATTAAGTTTTTGTCAATTATGTGTCATAAGCTTATGTCTTATGTTTAAGATTCGTAAAGATCATTTTGTATCACACGTATCAATACCAAGGTGTGCGTTAGCAGAAAAGCGAGAAGAGGTACGAACAATACTTTTTATAAATTAAACGAAAACCTTAATCAAAACATTATTGGTGTTTGTTGTGCAGCGCACATAATACATAACGCTATTCAAATAGCTGCCGACTTGTTGCCCTTAGATGTGAAAAGTATTATTAATGAAATATATTCATATTTCTATATATACACTGTGCGCGTTGTTTGTCTTAAAGAATTTTGTGAAACTGCAAAAGTCGAACATCAAAAATGTCTTAGAATTTTAAGAGGTTTTTGAAAGAGAATCTTCAAAAATTTGGCTAGAATTTGTACACAATCAAGCAGCTCTTTTTCAAAATGCTGTAAAATCTATTGAAGATGACAAAATTTCAGTAATCGAAGTAGCAACCGAAATTAAAAATTTTAAATTTCAGTGTCAAGAGCGGTTAGAAAATAATTTTCTTCCATTAACCATCCGTAATATTATAAGTCAGTTAGAAGAACAAAGTGCAATAAATCGCGTAAATTTAATGAATCACGTCAAAAACTTCCATATTAACTGCTTAGATCAGCAATTCTCAACCTTCTTAACTCCGCGATCCCAAATAGTAAAAATAAATAAAATTAATACTTCGCGACCCCCACCCAAAGAAATAATAACAGTAAGCCTTACTATTACTAATTGAATTTTGACTGTAATTATAAATGTAATTTTTTAAAAATATTATATAATCACATTGCACTAATTTTATACATTAAGAAAATACCGACAGCATAAAAAATGTAATACAACTACAGTCAAACCTGTTTTTATGCGGGGGGATAGGGACCGTATAAAAGAAAATGCATAAAAAAAATCGCGCGAAACTTCACGAGTGGCTATAAAAAATAGTTTTCGCAACATAATTAAAAAAATATTTTTTATGCGGTGAATAGGGACCGCATAAAAAAAGTCTCGCGTAGAAAATAACTCAAAACCGTACGAAATAACTAGGAATTGCTTTTTTAACTCCTTGGGCCTTTTTCTGCAACACCTAATGGGGAAAAAATCCTCTAAGAATTTTAATTTTTATATTAATTAATTATTTCCACTTAAATACGAATCTAACATTAAAAAGTTAAAAATAATCGTTAAATAATGATTTTATTTGATAAATATAGCTGCAGGAAGTGTTATTTCATTTAACAAGGCGTAAAATTTCACACCTGCAGTCTAAAGCTGGAGGGGAGCTAACTTACCGCATCTGTTCAAATATAACATAATATTTATGGTTTTTATGCTATTAAAATAAGAGGGGACCGAAATAAACGTATGAGAAAAAAATTTTACTGAATAAAAAATGAAAAAACCTGCTGATGTCATAGAAAACAACCAATAGAGTTTTTAAAAATTTTACAGGAGTCAATTATGTTCCAATTTGATTGAAATTTTCATATACCGCACAAAAAAATCACACAAAACAAATCGCACAAATAAAAATCGCACAGAAAAAGACCGCACAAAAACAGGTTTGACTGTATTCCTATTATTTTATGTCGCTGCGTTTATAGCGACGGGTATGAAACATGCATGTATCACGTATTACATACATGAGCAATTTACACGTTCCAACTTGATGTGTACGTGTTCTTTGTAATTTGATCTCCTTCTATAATACAGTAGAGAGTCGTTAATCGGAATACTGGTAATCGGCACGATTTTCAGTCGGACTGTGTCGTGCTGAATCGAACGTTTTTGATACTAAATTTACTTCTAAAGTATAATTTTCATGTTTTTATATTCTTCAATATATTTATTTTGTTTGTACAAAATGAAGAAATAATTTTTAACGATACGATAGCCTCGATTATTATTATAAAAATTTTCGTTAGGCTTAAAATCGACGAAAATTCAACACGAAGCGACACGCAACGGAAAAAAATTTGAACATCGGACAGGTTAATATATTTTTTCGTACATAATGAGTAATCGGAACAAATGACTAATCGGAACAACCCCAGTCCCCAATTGATTCCGATTTTTTTTTTTTTTTTAACTCTTTCCGCCCTGTGGGCACTAAGAGGGCCTCTTATAGTAGGCCCATTATGGGTTCGGCCAGATCCACAATGGGGCGACCGGGTGGTGAGGGACGGGGCTCGACATATCCTAACGGACCACCCCCCCCCCGAAAAATTCCTGGGGATTTTTCGACCCGTTCGGATTCGATCCCGGGTCCCCCAGAGCGGTAGGCTGCCACCTTGACCGCTCAGCCATCCGGCCGCTTAATTCCGATTTTCGACTCTCTACTGTACTTGCAGTGAGAGCATGTTTGAACATGCATATGGATGCGTTTTAACAAGTCCTTCTGTCACTAGTATAAAAGAAGCGCTGGCGATTGCACCACTTCGGTTAAGTTTCGAATGCGAAGCGTGCGTCTGGTGCTTTTATTTTAGTGTGCGGTCAACCGTGAAACTGAATTGTTTTTTTCAAATTTCTAATGCGAAATGGATAAACCTGTAAAAAACGAAGTGAGTCATCTACATCCAGTGAATCGGTTGGTAAAAAGACAAGATTGTACAATGACAGTTATTTAAATTATGGTTTCACTTCATTGGATGGAAAGCCACAGTGCGTGGTTTGCTCTCAAGTTCTCTCCGATGAAAGCATGAAGCCATCAAAATTAGTTCGACACTTGGAAACTAAACATCCGGCTCATAAAAACAAACCCTTGGAATTTTTCGGAAGAAAATTACATACCTTGAGAAATCAACAAACTCCTATTTCTAAGTTAAGCCATACTGATAAAGGTGTCTTATCTCGTAGCGTTAAGAGTAGCTAAGATGTCCAAACCCCATACAATCACCGAAAGCCTCATATTGCCTACTTCAATTGATATGGTCAGTGTTTTAATAGGTGTGGAAGAAGCAAAAAAATTGAAAAACATTCCGCTTTTTAACGACACAATATCGAGGCGAATCGATGACATGGCTGCCGATGTTCGCGATCAGATAATTCAACAGTGAGTTCGAGTGAATTTTTTAGTATTTAATTTGATGAATCAACAGATGTAGTAAATGTGTCTCAGTTCATATGTTTTGTGAGATATGAATGCGATAGGGACACATCAATCAAAGAAAATATGTTGTTTTGCAAAACAGTACTGGGTCATGCAACAGGACAATGTCTTTTTGATGTTTTTATGAAGCTACGAGAAACTATACTAACATAGATTGGACAAAATGTATTGCGGTATGTAGTGATGGTGCAAAGGCGATAACAGGAAATAACAGTGGATTAATGAAAATATTAAGAGATCGTCTTATACCAAGGGCGGAATGGACGCACTGCTTCCTTCACAGACATGCTCTTGTCACAAAAAATATGCCGGAAAATCTCAATCAAATTCTTTGTAAAATTGGTTAATTTTATTAAAAGCCGATCGTTACAGAACAGGCATGTTTGCTAAACTATGCGATGAAATGGGCGAAAATAAACAATCTCTTCTTTTCCGTACAGAAGTTAGATGGTTATCGCGAGGGAAAGTGTTAACCCGGGTATGGAATTGCGAGATGAATTAATATTTTTCCAGGATAAACAAACGCCATTCTCATTGTTTTTACAGAATAATGAGTGTATGTTGTTATTGGTTTACTTAGCTGATGTATTCTCGCATTTAAATGACTTGAATGTGAATTTACAAGGACGTGATAAAAACATTTTATTAATGACAGACAAAGTTCATGTGTTCATTAAGAAGCTTGATATCTGGATTATTCGCCTTCAAAGCAAAAATTTGGATATGTTCCCACTCACTTCGGATTATATTGAGAAAAATTTGAATGAACAAGACACTATTATTCACTGCAGTTTGGATTTCATGAAGATGCATTCGCGTGAGCTAAAAACTCAGTTGACGGAGTATTTCCAAGTGGATAAAAACAATTTCTCGAAGAGATGGCTACTGAATCCGTTTAGTGAAAATGTTGTTGCCGCTGCTAAGTTACCAGTTGAGATTCACGACCAGCTCATCGAAATGTCTGCCGACAAAACGCTACAACTGCAATTTACATCTGAAGATTTAAATACGTTTTGGCTTGCTGGTCGACATGAATATGGAACGTTAGTCACAGAAGTATTGAAAATATTAATCCCTTTCCCCACGTCATACCTCTGTGAAAAGGGTTTTTCGTCTATGGTTGCGCTAAAAACTAAATATAGGTATTGTCTTTTATCACTCGAAAACAATTTGCTTTTGTGTGTTTTTAACGTAGATCCACGTAAGGAGAAAATTTTAAATAAAAAACAAATGCGACCATCACATTAATTTCTTTTCTTTACATGTGTACTTACTGTAAGTAAAATGTTTATAAGTTTATAATAAACGATTTTTTCTCATAAAATGATTTCATTATTGTTTCGCGACCCCCACGTTGAGAAACGCTGGCCTAATCTAACTATATGAAAATGTCTAGCTTATTCCTCACCACCCGAATGCATGGACGGCCGGATGGCCGAGCAGTCAAGGTGGCAGCCTACCGCTCTGGAGGACCCAGGTTTGAATCCAGACTGGTCGATAAATCCCTAGAAATTTTTCGGGGGATGGTTCGTCCGAATATGTCGGGTCTCGTCCCTCACTACCCGGCCGCCCCATTGTGGACCTAGTCGAACCCATAATGGGCTTGCTAATAGAGGTCCTCTTAGTGCCCACAGGAAGGAACGTTTTAAAATAATAATAATAATAATAAAATAAATAAATAACCCGAACTCATGATACGTATGATTAAAAAGTTTTCGTAGTGTCTACAAAGCAAAAACAGTATAAAAAAAAAAATAATATGGAAAAAAGAAATACAGAACACGGCCTTTTATGCAAATATTATCGTATTGGAGCGCGAGTATCTTAAAATTTAAAATCCGTTTGTTTTTAGAAAATTTATGGAAAAGATTTACTCTTACATATATTACAATAACCCAATTTTGTCGGGCCTTTTTATACTCTTTTTGAGTGGTAAAGGGCCTTAAACCACAAATAAAAAAAAAAAAAAAAAACCCAATTTTGTCGGTAAACCATTCCTGTGACGAAAATTATTGAAGAAAACGATTGATCCAATACTTTTCTACCGACATTTCCTCATTTCGGATTCCCGGTATGTGACACATGAATATGCCAAGTATCAATACTTTCAACATCATATCCCATTAACGATGCTTTTGTGGCATACAGTATATATTATTATCCTGCACAATATTTAAAGTTTGAAGTAATGTTTTAACTATGACATCCTTTGAAATAATTATTATTTGTTTAAATTTCTTTTTTTAATATGCCTTGAATTTAATTTGATTACACGACTATCGGTGTTAATTAACGACATATGAAATAATTGATGCCAAAATATTTACTTTGATGTGTCCTTAAAAATTTCGACACCTTAAAAATACTTTTCTTTTTTTATCGCTTGGGGTATTTCATAGGATTACGTTCATTGTACGGTGCTTGTTTTTGTTGTATGAGGAGAAAGAATATATATTGATGATAGTTGTCGAAATTAAATGATAGAAAAAGTGGCGACTGCACTATTATCTTTATTATTGCTGGAAGAATTAGATGAGGAATCTGAAGCGAGCGAAGAGGAAATGGAATCTGAAGAAGAAACGAACGAAGTCGAAAATCCCCCTCCAATAGTTAATAACGCGTCAAATAACGATTCAAGTAATTCTAGGGTTAATCCAGGTAAATATAAATTTGTTTTAAAGTATGAATTTATAATGTAAGACTTAAACTAAAGATATAAGAGAGATGAGAAGACCAACTAATAAGTTAATATAACTTGTACTATTTTATTATAAAAGGATTCAATTCAAGCACTGAATGATAGCGTTTGGGACCTTAACAGATCTGTGGAACATACTCATGGGAACAAAAAAAGTCAAAGGGAACTGTACCTCTATCAGCGACCCTTTGCAAGAGATGTGCTTCCAGGGTCAGTTTTTATCACGTACTGGTACTCTTGCCTATTCTGCATACCCCAGAGCTTCGCGTGGGATGAGCCCCACAACCCCCTAAAACTATATAACATCAAGTACTTCATGAACAGCCAAATCAGTCACTCAAAGTAGGCATAGTCCCGTGGGCTAAATAGTTAAATGCAATAGTCTTAGCAGAGATCTGATTTTGGAGGACTGAATCTCACAAAGGGTTGCATGGTATGGTTCTCGTGACTGTTTTGTTCCTGTATGTATGGTCTACAGCTCTGGTAAAGTCCCAATTGTCTCATTCAGAGTTATAATTATCTTCTGTTCTGGCTAAGGATGATTTTTATGCAATGTTGAGAGTACTTATGTACCTATTTTTTGTTTAAATTAAACTAAAGTAATATTGAAAGACTGTTTTTTTATTACTACTATAAACTTGGTGTTGAATGTGATTATCATTGTTAGAGAAGAGTACACTCAAACCTGTTTTTGTGCGATTTTTTTATTTGTTGCAATTTGTTTTGTGTGATTTTTTGTGTGCAGTATATGAATTTCAATCAAATTGGTATATTGCACAAAACACATTGCACATATAAAAAATTGCACAAAAAATGACCACACAAAAACAGGTTTGAGTATACTGTTATAACAGTGTGTGTGTGTTCATATGGTATTTCCACAGACAGACATGTCAAGTGAGGCTAAAAATTGTAGCAAAAGTCTTGATTAACATTGAAACTGTCTCATGATTTCCATTAATTGTGGTAGCAAAATGCTTGCAGGCTGTATGTGGTGTATAGGATTTTATCATATAATTAAGAACAAGACATGCATCAGGATATTTACCATAATCATACAACATACAAGTAGTCCTAATTGCATGATGCTCACTGCAAGTGTGAAAATGTTCTCTAGTGCTCATGTGATGGTAACTAGTACCTACAGCAAAGCTGATTTTTGCTGAGGCAGCAAAAAGCATTGTTGCTTCCAGAATGGTTGCTAATAGAGAGCACTTCTACTGCTGGCATTTTTTTTATAAATACAGGAAATCCTTGTTAATTCAAACTCGGATAGTTCAAAGTCCCATTAGTTCATAACTGTACGGGGTGTACTATAGATTACCACCTATGGAATTTCAGGACTTTGAGTGTATATATTTGAACTCAGAGGACCGAGACGAGTTCAACGGTACCCTACTTTTGGGCTGGAGGCAAAAAATAAGAAAGTTATCATACTTTTTCGGCGATCGCGCGATGATTGGGAGTTGCGTCGCTCTTTCCGCTAAGCCTATTGCGTGTTTAACAGGCAGTTCGGCAAGATGGCCATATATATCTTCAACAAAGGCAGATGTTGATCCACGAGCCCACTGATAGTCTACAGTTTGAGTTAAGTCCTTTTTTGCACACCCTTGCGCTCGTCAACCTCGGGGGGCTACGGCTCCTCACTCTCGCTATTGCTCGCGGTCAGCTAGTACTACGAGCCGACCGCACTATTACGATTGGGAGTCACGATGCTTGAACAAAAAGAAAAAAAGGAACTGGCGTTCAACTGTTTGTGCTTCCGACGGACTCCCCCCAGGAGGGGAGCCGCCAGCAGGCCGCTGATTGTTTAACGTCACTAGTTATTGATTCACAGTAGTTCTTGAACAAGAGGAAAAAAAAGGGAAGTTGCGTTCGGCTGTTCATGCAATTTCTTGCCTTTCAGAGTCCTTATTTTTAATTTGTTTGCAGACTTTACCGTTAGATGGCAGCACTAGCAACTACAGTGCCGTCTGCATCAAAGCATTAAAAAAGTATGATAACTTTCTTATTTTTCGTCTTCGGTGCAAAAGTAGGGTATCGTTGAACTTGTCTTGGTCCCCGCAGTTCAGATATATACTCAAACTCCTGAAATTCCATAGGTGGTAATCTATAGTATCCCCACTATGTTTGTCCAAGCCAGGGATATAGAGATTTACAATGCAGCTACTTTGATATTTGAAGTGAAAATTCTGTCTGAAGTGTGATATGCTTACGTTTACTCGTTTGTTAGATCAAAGTGCCTCCATACTATAAGACAAGGATAGGCAATCTTTTTCTGTGTAAGGACTGCATTTCAAAACTTTTGAACTGATGTGGGTCACATACAAGAAAAAAGAGGGGAAAAAATGCCAGTAAATCACAATTATTTACTTATATATAATTAAAAATTAGCATAGGTATACTTAATTTGGCTTATGAAATTGATGTAAATGTAATATATCAGAAATATTTGGATAAATATTAGTCACTACTAGTTTTAAATTAGTTTTGATGTGTCTGTTAGCCAGTTTCTTGTTTTAATTTTTACTAAATTCATTGCGGAAAAAGTTTTCACTTAAAAATAATGATTGAATTTTTGCTGCATTTTCTTAAGCTAGGAAATTGATATATTTATTCATATTTTATGCGACAGGCCAAAAAAAGAATTAATGCTGTCTGTGGGTGCTATAAAAGAACAGTAGATCAAGAACAACTCCAATCTGGTCGATATGGCTTTGTTTTTACATTAATGTTTTTGGGTGTCACCTTACCCACAAACTACTATTTTTTTCACTTATCTCATAAAATATGCTTGGTTTTTGGGATTGCAAGTTTGGATTATGTGTAGAGAATTGAGATATTTGTAGTGCTGTAGGTTCCTACATTTGGGCAACTTACTACTGTTTGGGCCACTTTTAAAATAATTTGTGCTACATTTTGAGGAATTCATATTTATATTATTACTAGTTGTTACCTGTGACTTCGCCCGCACAGATTTTGCATGAATATGCCATTTATATTCAGTATTTCAACAACCATAGTAATTGTTATATAGCATCTACTGCTGAGAATGTTGAGAATTGCTGAGAATCAAACAAACTGTTTTCAATTTGATCAATTTTCTGGAACGTTTACAATCATTCTCTAATCAAACCAATATACAATAACAAATTTGAATTTAAAATGGTTCGAACATTTGGTTAAAAAATCAAAATACATAAAAATATTGATAACAATGTCTGAAATGTTATCAATTTAATACACCTAAGTACTCAATGAAGACTAAACGTAGTTGAAAATAAAAAATTGCATCTAAAATAGCACAATAGAAGCCGTTCTTCAGGTTAAGCCTTAATCCTCTCTCTCCCACGGGGGAATTTTGAAAAATAGTGTGCGTTTTCATGACATACTCTGTATACCAGATTTCACCTCTTTAGGTTCAGCAGTTTGCTCTGGGTGATGATGAATCAATTAGTCAATTACTCAGTCAGTACAGGTAATTTTATATATTTAGATTATTAATTAATGAAAATAATAATCTGTTTGCTTAATAAATTATATCATTTACATGGTATTTGGCATAGTGTACAGATGTATGTAAATCTCAGATGGTTTGAAGTTGTGATTTTTTTGTCCCTTGAATTTCAAACTAAGAATTCCCTATAATTCATACAATTTTAAAGTACATTTATGGGAGTTCATCAGTATTCAGATTATTATTTTTGTCCTTTGAACATTTTGACAACTTGTTTTGCAGTAATGATTTTGAAATTTTTTAATTTTATTTTTTGAGAAATTTAAATTTACAGATTTTTCTCTACTTTATAGTGCTCTCTAGCAATGACTAATATTATTACAATATACAAAACTGCATGCAATTTGAGCCAGTTGTCTCGTCATCTCACTCATTGAGCTGATCTTGTTCACCATCATCAAGGGTGAATGCAGTGAGAGGCAAATTATTAATATGATAAATTTTACAACTGTCACATCATGAAAACCAAAATTTGTGAATTCAGATTCCATGAATATGAAGGCCTGATTGTACATGTTTATAGGAAGTTTATCTATAAATCAGGAAGTTTTTGTTTTACCTTTTAAAGCTATGGAGCAAGTCCATGCATGCAAGCTATGAGTTCAAGTCCATGTTCAAGTAACAAACTTGCAAGGTCTAAAATGTTTAAAAAAATGAACTCTTGTACCAGAGTTTGTAAAATATCAAAACCTTTATTGAATTATAAATACCAATACTGGATTTTCTGACTAAAAAACAAAAATAGATTACAACAATAATAATAATTAGTATGAAATTTAAATGTTACAAATTACAAATTCAATATTTACAATAATAAAATTGATTAGCAGCAGAAATTATAAAATTACAATTATTCGAAATCCATTATTATATTGATATACTGTAAATCCTCTTATAGATGCCTAGGAATCTATTGGACAGAATATACTTAGCCCCTGGCATCTATTCTATTCTTGCAGAATTTCATATTGAAACTAGTAATAATAAAAGGTGGAAATGTGATCCCATTTTTCCATCACCACCTCCATTGTTCCTTCCCATACTCTTTCCCAAATAATAAAAACTGCAGGTAATTCATAAGAACTTTTTTCCCCTATTAAATAAAAAGGAACACTCCTACACAGCAGCATTACTACCATAACCATATTCTTATTACAGTTTTACTGTATTTGTCTAATGAATTTTTCTAGCCACCCTCTGCTAGCTCTGAACACTGTTTTGTTTATCACTTTTATCTAACTGGGTAAAGATTTCTCTTGCTTTGATCATCATCCATCTGGGGAGACTGTTATTTTTCTCTCACTGCTCACAAATCCACTGTAGAACTTTCTTCAAATTCTTCGTTGATCGATCTTGTTCCCTTCTCCTGACAACTTCTTTGCTTCACTTTTTTTTCTTGATAACCTTAAGAGTGTTGTGCTTGCTCTCAACTTGCAACTTGCAAATTTACTTTGGATACACTATGAATTTTTATGCTGCTGCGTCTCCAGAATGTTCTTTTGCATACACAACTGCATTCTGTTTGAAGGCAATGCTATAAAATCTCTTGATTGTTATTTTGATCAATGTGATGTGTAAAATGAAGAGTTTGATGCAGAAAATACAAGATGTGCCCATTCATGTATTATTTACTGTATACTTCGGTTGCATTCCATATTGTTATAAGATTAAAACCTGAATAACAACTCTCTACTAGGGACCCAAAAGATATAATTTTATAAGTAGGAAATCACAACATAATCATATGTCCCAAAACTTAGAAAATACACAACTGCAGAAGTAGTAGTCGTTTGGGTAGCACGAATCACAAAATTCCCATAGGATAACATGTATGGGTAGCACGAATCACAAAAATTTTAAATCCCGTAGGATAACATGTATGGGTAGCACGAATCACAAAACTTTCTCGTACGATAACATGTATGGGTAGCACGAATCACAAAATTTTCTCGTACGATAACATGTATGAGTGGCACGAATCACAAAATTAGTTGATAATAATTTTTAGATCGCGAAATTTTTGACTTACCTTCTCGAGTAAATAACACACACGATTTAAGTGTGTTAGAAATTATTTTACTTTGCCGAGTAAATAATTTTTAGATTCGACGCGAAATTTTTGACTTACCTTCTCGAGTAAATAACACACAGATTTAATGTGTTAGAAATTATTTTACTTTGTCGAGTAAATAATTTTTAGATCGCGAAATTTTTGACTTACCTTGTTGAGTAAATAAATTTAAGTGTTAGAAATTATTTTACTTTGTCGAGTAAATAATTTTTAGATCGCGAAATTTTTCAGATTGACTTACCTTGTTGAGTAAATAAATTTAAGTGTTAGAAATTATTTTACTTTGTTGAGTAAATAATTTTTCAGATTGACTTACCTTGTTGAGTAAATAAATTTAAGTGTTAGAAATTATTTTACTTTGTCGAGTAAATAATTTTTCAGATTGACTTACCTTGTTGAGTAAATAAATTTAAGTGTTAGAAATTATTTTACTTTGTCGAGTAAATAATTTTTAGATCGCGAAATTTTTCAGATTGACTTACCTTGTTGAGTAAATAAATTTAAGTGTTAGAAATTATTTTACTTTGTCGAGTAAATAATTTTTAGATTGACGCGAAATTTTTCAGATTGACTTACCTTGTTGAGTAAATAAATTTAAGTGTTAGAAATTATTTTACTTTGTCGAGTAAATAATTTTTAGATCGCGAAATTTTTGACTTATGTATAATACACACCGTTTTAAGTCGATATTAATTTAAGTGTTAGAAATTATTTTACTTTGTCGAGTAAATAATTTTTAGATCGCGAAATTTTTGACTTAGTAAATAACACACGCGTTTATAAGTTCGATATTAATTTAAGTGTTAGAAATTATTTTACTTTGTCGAGTAAATAATTTTTAGATCGCGAAATTTTCAGAGTAAGTTGGTTGACCTACTTTTGATATAATGTACGGATCACAAAATTGTTAAGTAAATAAATTTTCACCTTTTATAAATAATTTTTTATTTATCAAGTAAGTTGGTAGAATTTATTTTATCTAGTCAACTTGCTAAGTGGAGCGCTAAACAAATTGACTAGGTAAAATAAATTTGTATTACAAAGAAATTTAAATCGCCTCGTCCCAGCGAAGACGTCTTCGTTCCACTCGATTGAGGATGGTTTCTTATCTACAAATAAATATTATTTGAGTACATATAGTAATTGCATACAAAACAATATTCGGATTCGTTTTGTGGCTCATCTGTAAGTTTTCTAAATAAATATATTATTTTAAAATAAGCACCCATCTGTAAGTTTTATCTAGAAAACATCTTTGTAAATTATTTTACTCACCATTAGCAGGCATGATTTTTTCTCGGAGAATACATTTAAAGAGCTAAACAGGAGAATAAAAATATTTTAAACAATGGTTGTCACCGGTTTTAACTAAATAAATAAAAGTTAATTTACACAATGCTTCAAAATTATTGGTTTGAAGCCTGCCTGCGTCCCAGAGAACCTCCGGTTTCATAATGTATTACAAATACCTTTTGACATACTTACTATAAAATGTGATTGGTTGATTGTCGACATATATAAATTTTTAACATACGTTAGAATTTATTTTAATGCCAGGATCGAACATGGAAGCATACGGCTTTATTTTTACCTACGACAGCGACAGAAATTATTCTGTTTCTCCTCGGTTGTACAAGTCTCTGGACGCCTGTATAGCTGCGGTAAATAATTTTTCACTCGATATTCCCGATAATTTTCCCGTTGTTTTGCGTTATTTTAAAGTTAACGGAGATATATGGAAGGAAGATGGAAAGTTCGGTTTTGTAATTGTTGATGAAGACGGAAGAATTAACGACGTTAGTAATAAATTATATTATTCGTTCGAAGATTGTTCGGATGTTATGAGAGAAGTTTACGTTGAAAAGAATAAAAAGAATATATTAATATTTAGAGAGATAAATTGCGGATTGAAACATTATAAATTTGCTAAAGTCAGTAAAATCGATTGACATGTATTTTAAGCACCCGAGTAACTGCATAATCGCCGGACCGTCGCAATGTGGAAAGACTACGTTAGTAAGAAAAATTATTCGTTGTAAAATTTATGAAAAACAGTTAAAGAAAGTTTTATGGTGTTATTCTGTATACTTACCGTTTTTTCGAGATGAAAAAGGTATTACATTTATGTACGGCCTACCTGAATCTGTGCAAGGATGGGATTTAGTAGTAATCGATGATTTGATGCACGAACTCAGTTCAAAAACTGCGTTTCTGTTCACAACAGAGTCTCACCATTATAATGTAAGCGTGATCCTGATAATGCAAAATCTGTTTCCGAAAAATAGAATTATGAGAGATATTACTTTAAATACGCATTATTTGATTTTGTTTAAAAATAATCGAGACGAAAGTCAAGTAAGCTGTTTGGGACGTCAAGCTTTCGCAGGAAAATGTAATTTTTTTATGGACGCATATAAAAAAGCGACAGAAAAGGATTTTGGTTATTTGCTGCTGGATTTTCATCCTAAAACAGACAAGAAACTTTCGGTGCGGGATTCGTGTTTTCCGGACGAACAAGGTATTTATTGGGTATACTTACCGATAAAATGAAGAACGTAAAGAAAAATTATCACATGTTGGCGCATTTAGCCAAAACTACTCCCTCTCAACGAAGAGCGATATTGAAAGAGGCTACTTCCGACCAAGTTAAAGTTTTGTGCGAAATATGCGATAATTTTCTGAGAGGAAATATACCTGCTGACGTTCATAAATTACGAAAATATAAAAAAGTAATCAGGAAATTAAGTGAAAAACGTGTTCCTTTAAATATCAAGAAAAAAATTTTGATTAATCAATCGGGTGGATTCCTTCCTCTTCTACTGGCGCCGTTATTGTCTATGGCAGGAGGATTAATCGGTAAAGTAATAGGAAAAAGAATCTAATGGCGAAGCAAATGGCTCTGGTCCCTCCCGAGTTGCTGGCAGGATATCAAATTAAACCCGAAATAAGAATTGGAAGTAATATCGAAGAATTACTCGAGAGTACCGATTTATCCGACGATAGTAAAGTTAAATTATTAAGTCAGTTGATTTCGAGATATCAGAGAACCGTCCATAAGCCGAAGGAGCCTGTCAGAGTATCCGTTGTGCCCGATGAAAAACCGCCGGAGCTACCCGAAGAAAAACCACCTACCTCCGATAACGGTGAGGATGCGTTTATTAAACAAATAACTATATCTGTACCCCAGCTATATCAAAAATACATTCCTCATTTAATCGATAAACTGAGACAAAACGACTACGGATGGAATACAAAAGGTGAATTAACAGTTAGCGGCACTCCAGTACCACGAAGCCACATAATTGATCTGTTATCTCATTTGTTTCGCAATCGAAAAACATCTATTGCGCCTATCGGTTTTAACGTGTTTTGGGAAGCTGTAAGAAAACTAAATTTTCCTAGAGAGTGGATAGGAAATAAAAGTTTGTCGACTCTACCCGAAATCGGCGAAAAGCCGCGATATCAACCGATACAAGTCGAAAGTCCCGAAGAAATTTTTTCTACAATTTCTCCGAGAGTATTTTACCAGTGGAAAAAGTCGTCGAAAAAGAGGAAGAAGAGTCCGGAATGGAGAAACTACTGAGACGGTTATATTATAACCCCAAATCTTCGGCATCGTTTGGAGGAGTGAGTAAACTAGTTAAAGCTTCTAAATTTCCGAGATCTACTGTCGAAAAATGGCTGTCTTCTCAACCTGTTTATTCGTTGCATAAACCTGTAAGGGTTAAATATTCGCGAAGAAAAACTAAAGCTTTTTATCCTAACGACCTATGGCAAGCCGATTTAATTGTGTTAAAGCAATTTTCTAGATATAATAACGGTATAAAATATTTATTAACAGTAATTGATGTATTTAGTAAATATTGTTACGTTGTGCCAATAAAGGATAAAAAACCTAAGTCTGTTGCCGAAGCGTTTCAAATTATTTTTAAACGCAATGTTCCTAAAAATATGCAAACCGATAAGGGAACCGAATTTTATAATAGATTAGTAAAAAATTTGTTTAAAAAATATAAAATTAATCACTATTCGACCCATTCGGATACTAAGGCTTCGGTGGTCGAGAGATTAAATAAAACTTTACGAAATAAAATATATAGATTAATTACTTATCGTAATTCTTATCAATATATCGATAAATTAAACGATATTGTAAAAGGATATAATAATAGTTTTCATAGAAGTATCGGGATGGCTCCATCTGAAGTTAGTCTTTTGCATTACGGTTCGATTTTTGATAGGCTGTACGGTATAAAAAGGAAAAGTAAATTTAAATTTAATATTGGTGATTTAGTTCGAATTTCGAAAATACGTAAAACATTTAGTCGCGGATATCTGCCGGGCTGGACGAAGGAAATATTTGTTATTCACGACCGATTTCTATCACATCCTCCGACTTACGTATTAAAAGATGCGAATAACGAGATTCTAGAAGGAAGGTTTTATACCGAAGAATTACAAAAGGTAACAAAATGATGCAATCAGATTTTTTCGTGACGCTGATAAGTAATGCAAGTATGGACCTGTTTCCGGGGAATACGCAGTCGCATTTCACGGTGAAAATGAGTCCTCCTATTAATTTACACGGAAATTGGACCGTCGGTCTTGCCGAAGCTATTATTCCGAGAAACTGGTTTAATATATCTAATCATAATAATCAGTATATTGTGACGATCGAAGAAAGCGTGAAAGAAGAAGACGAGCCTTTGCCGGATAAATCATATTTGATTCCATTAATTTCTATTAAAGGCGATAAAACTGAATTGTTTGATATAATAAATTCGAACATAGTTAGTCTAACAAATTCTAATTTGGCAGAATTTATTTTCGATAAAAATAATCAAACTGTGGATATAAATATAAAAGACGAGCACGAGTTATTTATCACCGTAAAGGATTCGTCGAAATTACTTTATATGCTAAACTTACCTAACGAAGATACTGTATTAAGGGGTAATTCGACTCATAATTTTCGACTGTCGACTCAGGACTACTCTAACGAATATTTTAATTTAGTGGAGAAAAATAGAAAGAGAGAAGTAATTAAGAAAGTTTATAAAGACGAAAAAATCTTTATTCCTATCGGATTATACTCGTCTCCCGAAAAATTTCTTAGCATTTTTAAGTATATAAAACTGGCATTGCTGCCTAATAATAAAATTATTTTAAAAGTTCCGTGGAATATTTCTGTAGAATTTGGAGATGAATTGAAAGATTTTCTCGGATTTACGGCTACAAAATTTCCACCCGGCGAATATATAAGTCGCTATCCCATCGAAATGTCGGCAGGAATTTCGGAAATTTTTATTTACTCGAATATTATTTCTTCTCATCACGTAGGAGATATAACAGCGCCGTTATTAAGAGTTATACCCGTTATGGGCACGAAAGAAGATCAGATAGTCAAAGTTTATTCCAAACCTTTGTATTTTCCTATTAGGAAAAATTTTATCGAAACAATCGAAATCGAACTGAGATCTGCGAGCGGAAAAGAGATAGTCTTTTTCGGAGGAAAAACAATATTAATTTTATCTTTTAAACAGTTATAAATACCTGTTAGTTTAATATCTAGCATTAGTTTGTCTTTAAGAAGTGCAAAATGAAGCTCGATCCAAAAGCTTGTATAAATTACTACTGTAATCAAGCAGGAGGTACGTTATGGACTCCCGATTTATATTTGAGGCAACATTTGACGGGACGAGGTTATTTTGCGGGGCCTCAAATTCAGCGAGGGTATGGATTCTTCGCCGATCTTTTTAGAAAATCAGTACCGATTCTGGGCCGAATCGGATCGTATCTGGGGCGCAAAGCATTAAATTTTGCGTCGGGTGTTGGATCGGACGTAATTGCGGGGAAATCATTTAAAGAATCGGCAAAATCGCATCTAAAGGATATTGGCTCTGAAATTAAAGATGATGTAGTTAAAAAAGTGCAAGGCGGATCGGGTATAAAACGAAAGCGACCGAAGAGACTGAAGCAGACGCAGAATAAAAGACGGAAAGTACACGATATATTTTCGGAATAAGAAAAATGGACCCGAATTCCTGCCCCTGCACCAAAAGCGAGCTCGACTTATTTAGCACCGTTTCGACGCAACTGGCCATCGACAATACTACAGAAGTTATTGTTCATCCCGTAGCAACAATATCGGATAGCCGTGCCCCGATAGAATTTTACATATCCGGTTCTGGCGAAAATTATATCGACTTGCATTCGATTTATCTCCACGTTCAAGCAAAAATTATTAAAAACGACGGAACGGACGTTTCTGCCGAAGAAAAGGTCGCACCTGTTAATTATTTTTTAAATAGTTTATTTTCTCAATGCAGCGTGTTTTTAAATGATAAACAAATAATTTCGCAGACTAATTACTGCTACCGATCTATTTTAGAAGCATTATTATTTTATTCAAAAGATGCGCAGGAAACTTTTTTAACGAGCGCATTATTTTATAAAGATACTGCGCAATATATGGACTCGTTAGACGATAATAATGAAGGATTGGCTAAAAGATTTAATATTGCTAAACAAAGTAAATTAATAGATTTAATCGGAAGGCTTCATATCGATTTGTCTAATCAACCTAAATTGTTAATTAATAACGTTGATTTAAGAATTAAATTAGAAAGATCTAAAGACGATTTTGCTCTAATGTCTACCAGCAATAATTATAAAATAATTATAAAAAACGCGTCTCTAAAAATTAATAAAGTAGACGTTAGTTCGTCTGTTCAAATTGGAATAGAAAAAGCGCTGCAAACAGGCATCATAAAAATGCCGTTTCGAAGAACGGATGTAAAAGTTTTTACCCTAAGTAGCGGAATACAATCTACTAATATCTCAAACGCCGTAATCGGCCAGCTGCCTTACAGAATGACTATCGGACTAGTTTCTAATACCGCATTTAATGGAAATGTAAAATATAATCCTTTCAATTTTAAAAATTACAATTTAAATTATATATGTTTATTAAAAGACAACCAAATGTTTCCGCCTCAACCATATTCTCCGAATTATGGAGGCAACGCCTATGGAAGGAATTTTATATCATTATTTGAAGATATAGGATGTATTAATCACCATAAATATACTAACATATCTTACAAAGAGTATAAAGACGGATATACTCTCTACAGTTTCGACTTAACACAGGATCGAGCCGCCTCCGAATCACATAAGAGTATAAATCAAATAGGAAACATCTCAATCGAATTTAAGTTCGCAACGGCATTACTAGAAACTGTAAACGTTATTTGTTTACTCGAATACAATAATACTCTAGAAATCGATGCTTCGAGGACTGTTTTTGTCGATTACTAATGAACACCGTCACGCTGTGGAGGCTCGCATCCAGCGATCCGAAAATAAGAGAAACTTTTGGAGGAGTTTTTGCATCGGATGATTTACCTGTTTGCATCGCTAAGTATAAATCGTATATAATTAACTTAGACGAAAGAAATAAACCCGGAACTCACTGGATATCGGTATTCTTTGACGGAAAAATCTGTTTTTACTACGATAGTTATGGGATTAAGCCATCGAAACAGAATATAATAAATTTTATAACACGCAATTCTAAAACTTGTTGCTGGAATAATAACGTTCATCAGAGTTTATATTCGACGAATTGCGGCTATTTTTGTTTGTATTTTCTATATAAAATGAATAGAAACCAATGTTTAAACGAATTAAGTGAAACGGATAAAGTCTATAACGACGAATTTGTACAAAACTTTGTTAAACACCGTTTGTATTTAGCGCGCCCACTTACTGTAACGTATAACCAATGCTGTAATTCAATGAAAAATAATAAAAGCATTTAAAGTGTAAAAATTGTTTTGGCTCTCTTTTTACCGACACTCTGTTTTCTAAATTACATACTATTTAATAATAAATTCTTACCGACAACATGTTTTCTTGGTTGCTGTATTGCAGTAGACGGCTTGAGTATATATAGCAAGCCGGGAGACGGAACCAGTTTATACCGGCTAGAACTAGGAAGTCCGCAGCTCTCAACCTAGACGGAGCCCCTCGCCTGGAAAACCCTAAACTGTGTCGGCAAATTAATTTCGTAAAACTTTTGTCCTGAAAAACTAATTTCGTAAACTCTTTAACAATTTTCGATCCCGACGGAGCCTCATCGAGGAAAAATCTAACAGAGTTGTGTCACCAAACTTTAACCCTCTTAGTTAAGAGATGAATTTATAATGTAAATTTGAAAGAAATTTTTTCTTACAAATATATATAAATTACTTACGTAATATCATTCTCTTCTACACACAAAAATGATCGTTAGCTAAAACATTTTCTGTAATAAACGCTCTATATGTTTTCGTCTAAATATTCTTATATAATTTAAACTCCTTACCATTATTATTGTATTATGCATGCTTAGATCTAAGTCAAATTTTCGACTCCCGATCTTCAGAAATTTTAGGTTTTGGCAGTCTGTTTCGCATTAAATTCATTTTCTATTTAATAAATTCTTAGCTGTGTTGTATTGCAGTAGACGGTTAGAACTAGGAAGTCCGCAGTTCTCAACCCGAGCTGAGCCCCTCTCGCCCGGAAAACCCTTTAACAATTTTCGATCCCGGCGGAGCCTCATCGGGAAAAAATCTAACTGGGTTGTGTCAACAAACTTTAAGCCTCTTAGTTAAAATAGAATTAAGAGATAAATTTAATTTGGAAGAAATGTTTGTCTAGTGATCATCATAAATTACTCGCGTAATATCATTCTCTTCCACGCACAATATTTTCAACTATCCTTTGAAAGCTCGCTTTCTAATAATACATATCGCCTTTTTTTAAAAACATTAGACATTTTCCCTGCAAATACTCGTTCATGGCATCAAAGCCTTTCTTATTTGGAGGGTAATTTCCTTTCATTTTTGTAGCAGTTGCGAAGACCTTATTAACAAAAATAAATATCTGACATACCAGAATTTAGCCCGTGAGAAACATAGATCTTGTTTACGGAAATAACTTTAGCGTGTTCGAGAATGATAAATTGTACAAGGAAGAATATTTAATATACAACGCAATAAAAAATTAACCTAAAGGAAAATAAAATGAGTATAAATAATTGCGCAAACCAAGGAGTTTCACAGCTCCGAATTTCATCTTGACAATGGTAAGCTCAACAGTCATCTTGATAATGGTAAGCGTTTTATTATTTTTATTAAAAATAATTTTAAATAAAATGTTTAGAATAGAGACACAGTTGATCGAAACTGCGTGGAGCAGGCTATAAAAAGAGTTGAAAAATCTCAATATTCCGAAATAATAGTCCTTCCGCGGGGGAAAAAAAATAGCGGGTGACTTGTGGAGAGAAGTATATAATTCGAATTTTATAACTACGACAATTACAGCAGGAAAGACGGTTAGATAATTTATTTCTATACACACAACGCGATAAAATATTTATATTAATTTAAACAATAAGATCATTTATATACAGAATGAAGACAAGAGGGTGAAGAGAGACATGCTGAAATTAGTAAAAAAAACTATAAAAAGTGCCGATGCCGAGCGAACAGGCGGCTATGCGGAATGGTGGGCCGAGGAGGAGATAGTGCCTCCTCGGTGGCCAGGAGATACCGGGGATACGCCAGATCCCTGGGATCACCCGGACGCGGCCCGGTTGTGGCCGAGAACTTTTCGAGCATCGGCTTCAAACCAATAATTTTGAAGCATTGTGTAAATTAACTTTTATTTATTTAGTTAAAACCGCTGACAACCATTGTTTAAAATATTTTTATTCTCCTGTTTAGCTCTTTAAATGTATTCTCCGAGAAAAAATCGTGCCCGCTAATGGTGAGTAAAATAATTTACAAAGATGTTTTCTAGATAAAACTTACAGATGGGTGCTTATTTTAAAATAATATATTTATTTAGAAAACTTACAGATGAGCCACAAAACGAATCCGAATATTGTTTTGTATGCAATTACTATATGTACTCAAATAATATTTATTTGTAGATAAGAAACCATCCTCAATCGAGTGGAACGAAGACGTCTTCGCTGGGACGAGGCGATTTAAATTTCTTTGTAATACAAATTTATTTTACCTAGTCAATTTGTTTAGCGCTCCACTTAGCAAGTTGACTAGATAAAATAAATTCTACCATACTTGATAAATAAAAATTATTTATAAAAGGTGAAAATTTATTTACTTAACAATTTTGTGATCTGTACATTATATCAAAAGTAAGTCAACCAACTTACTCTGAAAATTTCGCGATCTAAAAATTATTTACTCGACAAAGTAAAATAATTTCTAACACTTAAATTAATATCGAACTTATAAACGCGTGTGTTATTTACTCGAGAAGGTAAGTCAAAAATTTCGCGATCTAAAAATTATTTACTCGACAAAGTAAAATAATTTCTAACACTTAAATTAATATCGAACTTATAAACGCGTGTGTTATTTACTCGAGAAGGTAAGTCAAAAATTTCGCGATCTAAAAATTATTTACTCGACAAAGTAAAATAATTTCTAACACTTAAATTAATATCGAACTTATAAACGCGTGTGTTATTTACTCGAGAAGGTAAGTCAAAAATTTCGCGATCTAAAAATTATTATCAACTAATTTTGTGATTCGTGCCACTCATACATGTTATCGTACGAGAAAATTTTGTGATTCGTGCTACCCATACATGTTATCGTACGAGAAAGTTTTGTGATTCGTGCTACCCATACATGTTATCCTACGGGATTTAAAATTTTTGTGATTCGTGCTACCCATACATGTTATCCTATGGGAATTTTGTGATTCGTGCTACCCAAACGACTACTACTTGCAGATAACACCTCTACATTATTTTCAATATTTTAAAAATCTTAGAAGATATATCATTCCACAAGTGGATATTTCAATATAGAACATTAACATTTAGAATCTTTTGACAGACTTGAAGCATGCTTATTAAAGAAGTCAAAAACATTGTCAGAAAAAAATGAGACTATAAATTGTACTCAAAGATGTTATTTATTTATTTATTTTTTAAAGTGTTTAAACATTTTTTCCACTTAGATTCTATTAAAGGAATTTTGCATTTTTGGATGTCAAAAAGTCCATTAATTAATTATTATCCATGGTAAAAATAGTCACTTGTGGAATTGACCATGACTTTACTTTTATTCTCTTGATTAACCTAAAATATAACATTTTAAAAACAAAATGAAATAACTTGACTCTATGAGCTTTGTTTCCTTTAATGAGGCACTTCTATATTATATATTGTTATTTTGTTATTAATTCATCAGCACATTACATGAAGTTTATAATTGTATTTGTTATTCTATCATAACATCACCTGCCTAAAGAGTTCTTTTTAAAAGTTTTTATGTTAATTTATGTTCAGTGTTCGGTGGTGAATTATACATTAGGTTTATTCTGTTATTCATATGATTTAATTCAAATTTTCCAAACTATATAATAGTAATTATAAATTCATTCTAAATTATTGTTTTATTTTGTGTGCTAGTATGCAATAATTTTGGGGGAAATGTTTGGTTCTGAGTATCTTCAGGATCAAAAATTTTTGCACTTGTGCTATTTATTTGATAATCTAATTACATTTTTAAGGTTTCATAGATAATAGATGATAAATAATTTTATGAATTGATGATAAAAGTGCAACATATATGTAAATTTATTTTCATGTAATTTTAATTCTTAAAAGTGAATACTGAAGAGAATGCATCTGTTATTGACAAGACTATGTCTTGTTTATAAAATCGAACTGCCTGCTGTGTTACCAGCTTAGAGGCATGAAAGCGTACATGTCAGGAGTTGAAATTTGGCACAGAGTATTAGATGCCCAAATCATGCGCGCATAAAATAAACCAGACTTGTAGGTAGTCAAGGGACTGAAAACCGAGTCAAAAATAAAATATGAAATAGCGACACTCTCTACAAACAGGCAGTAGTGCGAAATTTGCGCATGTGTTGCTCGTTGGGAAGTTGGAAATATAAATATTGTGAAATCGAATTTTGACAAACACGTGCATTGGGAAGTTTGAAAAGCAAATGTTGCTAAATGGAATTTTGACAAATGAATCTTTGAAAAAAACCCATTTACCTGTCCCGTGTTATTCCCCACATATCTCTGGTCACCACGTATTAACCTTGACCAAAGATATCTTGTTTCATCGTCAGAACGTTTTTGAAACTAGATGGCGCATTGTTATAATTTTATATTAAAACTAACTTCCAAAATATAACTTTTTTTTCTTTTTACATTTATTAATATATATATATATATTGTTTGTGCAAACTAATAAAATAATTTTGGACGGTACGATAGCCATGATTATTTTTTTTTAAACGGGAAATTTTCATTAAGCATCGGCAAAAATTCAACCCGGAGTGACATGCAACGGAGAGAAATTTCAAAATTGGATAGGTTAATTTCACCGAAAAAGCAACGTGGATGATCTCATGGCTGAGGCCAGCAAAGTTTCAAAGATCACGCTCAAAACCAGTGATACCAAAGGAGATTGGAGAATGAGAACGAGACCCGCTGTGAGTATCGAAGTGATCCCGCTTAGCAGTAGAGAGGTTGCGGCTGACATTTTCAGCTCAAAATGTGAATGTCGGACATCGCACGCCATTATCTGGCAATTTTAGAAGGTTGATAATGGTGTTTGCTGCGTTTTACTCGCCATGCTAGCATGGCAAGTAAAAGTTTGGCCTAAACTTCTTCATTTTTTTGTGTTTGGGGTTAAAATTATGACATATTTTATTAAAATAATGATTATTTAAGCATTTATGAATAATAATGTAAAGAAACAAACGATTTTAATCCAGAAATTATTTAATTATTAAATTTTTTTGCAAGTGATGTGAAGGTCCTATAGAATTCACATATATTTGTGTTCATAATAGCTTATCATAATTCTGTAGGAGTAGGATTGTTCTTTCACAGCATCTTTTACCATCAACAGCATAATAGGTTTGTAAATTTTCTAAAAATAATTTTCAGAGCTGCTTTCGGATTTACATAAGCCACTACTTCCCTCAACAAAAGTATGAGGTAGTCCTATCGTCCAATCGTACGGTAGGAGAGACAAACTAATTAAAAATAATTATTTAGATGTTTTTAAACATCCTGTAAATACTTTAAAATAGTTTCATTTGTTTATTTACCTTTACTAGTAACATTTGTCATTGTTAAACGTGTGGCACAACATGTTTTACTTGCAGTTCAGACATTAAACGTGTACTTCTGCTTGCCATACAACTTTAACGTTTGAACTTCAGCTAAAACCTCTCTACTGAGTCTCCAAGACATAGTCTTGTCCAAAATTTGGCTTTGCTGTTTTACTTGTTTTTTTCCTCACAAGTATTAATATTTCAAAACAATGAAAACACACACATGCAATATTCTTAGAGTAGAAAAAATGGCAGTCTTGTTTGTTTAAAAAACAAAATATCATATTTATTCTAATATACGACGTGCTGTTTATAACTTTTTCATCTTGTAGCTGTGCTGTTTATTAGAATAAATACAATATATTCATTTGAGAAAGAAAAGTGAAAATTTCAAAAAAATTTAGGAATATTTTCAACATTGTAGATAAATATTAAAGTAATGTTTATACAAATTTCTGAGAGAATAGCTCAGTTCTTACAACTGTTGTTTGTTAAATTGTAACAAGCATAATAAACTTAACACAAGAATACTAATTCATTAAAGAAATCAAATTCAATCTTTTAAAGTAAATAACTTACTAGCAAATTATATCAAATGGTCCAGAAAAAATTCTTTATTCATTTTAAATGTTTTTTAGAACCATTACATTTCACATTCAGACAAGTGATATAATTTGCTACTGGGTTATTTGCTTTACAATATTAAATGGACCTGTGTTCTAATTCAATCAGTGAATTAATATTTTCATGGTTTTGTTATTTAATTTTAATTGAACACTTTAATGAAGTTTAGATAAAACTACTTTTTTAATACATAAATTTCTGTGCAATATGCAATAATCTTGTGATCTATCATCTTGCTGTATGCTTGCTATACCATATAAAAGTTATATTCAAAAAAGTGTATTTAGAATTAAAATTTAAAAATTATGCTATTTATTTAGGATTGAATTCTCTGATTAATTATTTAACATTTTCAATATCAGAAAGCCTTGAAAATATTAAATTGAATTAGAACTTCTTCACTGAATTATATTTTTGTGTCAAGTTCTTTTATAACCAAGAAGTCACAAATATGGATTTATTTCAACTTAGGTATAATAATTAATTAATATTATTTATATAGGTTTTAAAAATATAAATATTTATTATATATGTATAATCATCATTATTAATTAAGATAGGTAAATTAATTTTTATGATAATTTTCATAATGTATTCATTTTTTCATGATTTTCAGATAAAATTTATGTTAGAATCTTGCCAAAGCCTTCTGGTGAAACAGGAGATAAAACTGATAATATAAAATTAATTTCTTCTCCCGAAATCATTCCTCCTATTCCTATAAGTCAGATAAAACGAGAAGTAGAAGAAGTAATTCTTCCAAGTAATGTAAGAACATTTTTAAAATTTATTATACTGTTAAAATTATCAATATAATGTATAATGTGAATATATATTAAATTTTATGTATATTTTTATTATACTTGTGTCTTTGAGCAGTATACTTCAGATTGGATAGTTAATAAGTATTAAAATGATGATAAAACTTTTTCAAAATTCTCAACAATCATATGTAAATCATATCATGTAATAATAAATCATATCAATCATGTAAATCAAATATGTAAATCATAAATATTTTAAAATTTTATTGTTACTTTTGCAAACTAAAAATTCATATTACTATAATAACACATTGAAATTAAAATTGACTAACTAAATTATTTTTCATTATTTATCATATATTTAAAATTATTTTTATTATTATTATTTTTTTGAATAATTAAAACATATTTTTGTGAATAATTTATTATATAAAATCTAATGAATGTTTTTTCTAAACATAGTAATTATTTATTTCAAGGATGAACATCTTATTTCAAATCAAGTTCCCCAAGATTCTTCGGCAGCTACTTCAGTTCAGACTACTACAGTTCCAAAAGTTTCTATAGTTACATCTATACAAAATTCCCAAATTCCCATAATTACATCAGTTAATAATAGACATGTACCCCATGTTTCTATGATATCATTTCAAAAAGTACCTGATATATCTCCTCAAGTTCCAATAATTACTTCAGTACAGTGTGAGCAATCTTCTCAACTTCCTATGATTACCTCAGTACAGAGTGGTGATATTGATGATTTGATCAACAATGACTATAAGATTAAAAAGGTAGATAGTAATTAATGATTCAAGTGTAATTTAATAGTTTTGATATTTTACTTCTGATATTGGTTAAAATGAAATTATAAGAATGGATTAATAAATAACCACCCAGTAAGAACCACATGAAGCAGAAAATTTGCATGTAAATATGCAGTGCACAAAAAGTACATCCATATATAAGGTAAATATCCATAACTTGAATCATTTGTTCATGTAACTGTGTTAGAAAATGGAAACATTTAAAGCTAAGCAATATGGCATAATCAGTTTCCTAGTTGCTGAAGCTTATGGGATCACTGCAGTTCATCAGCACTGTAAGGCTTATCCAGGTTAAGGTGTAGACCACAGGTTCCCAACCCCTTTTTTTTTTTTTTTTTTTTTTTTGATTAAGTTACTGCCCCTTTTCAAAAAAAAATAAAAATTACTCATTATTTCAGAAAATAACACACCAACTCCTGTTCTTGAAATCAATAATGTAACCCATAGTTTTTCAACTTTTTTGGGTCATAGGCCACTTTTTCAAACTGATTTGATGACACTCCTCTTAGGTGAAGTATACAATATTATACATTGAAAAGCAAGGAGAGATTTTAAAAATTACTTTATTAAGATATTAATCAATATTGGTGTATTGCTGAAAGTTTGATTAACAAATATATATTATTAAAAGAATTAATATATTATTATTAGTGAGAGGGCTGAGCTTGGTGTAATGATACTAATTTTTCGATATTTGGTACCATATTTGTCATCAGCAATCTAAATTGCCATGTTTCACTATTGATAATCTGTTTCTTTTCTTTGTTAGTAAATTGTTGATTATGCTAAATCTTCTTTTGGCTAAATATGATGGGAAGGCAAATAAAAAACTGGTGCAGCCCATAATACTGGAATTTGTCCTTGAAGCCAAAATTCTTGATATCCATTTTTTAATTTCAATTTTAACTCTTCATTTGTTTAAAATTCTATCAACTCCTCCTGTACTGATAATTCTGTTGTTTGTAGGTTTGAGAAAGGTACCCAATCTAGTACCCAATCTGGAATGATCATGTTAAGGACATCCTGAAATCTATTTGTATAATCTTTTGTGCTTCCAAATTCTGGAAATATATCAGAATGTCATTGTCATTTGTTTCCACAGAGGAAAGATTTGAAAACTGATAGAAATGTCTTTGACCCAGATTTTGTTTGTACACGGGAAGTTTTGACATGAACACAGAAATAGTTGCCTTTGCTTTGATCAAATTCAAATCATCTCCTTGCAGCTGGAGATTCGTTTCGATAAATTTATTATATAATAAATTTATATAAGCTATATCATCCTTAAATTTCAATAAATTCTCTCTTAACAAATAATCTTTGTTTTCGAAAAACATTCTAACCAAGTCAAAGAGGTCATAAAATCTTTTTAGACAGGTACCTTTGATAGCCAACAAACTTCTGTGTGCAATAGTAAATGATTGAAATCTTTTTCGTTTAATTACAAAGTTTTCGAAACAAATGTGAAATCAACTCACGGTATCATCCAACCATTGCCGGAGCAGCACTATTGGTAGCAATGGACATGATATTATCCAGAGGAATACCTTTTTCTTTAAAATAGTGTTCCAATATGTCAAATATAGATTTTCCTTTAATATCTATTTTTAATTTTTTTGCAAATAATAGTTCTTGACAAATTTTTTTACATTATATGAAGCAAATGTATGCAAGAAGTTTGGTATGCAAATGTATGCAAGAAGACTCATTGTTTGGTAAAGTAGATTCATCAAGCTGTAAAAAAACTGTAGAGTCTTTAAAAAATCAGTTAGAGAACTCTCCATATTCCCAGACATTTTGTCAGTTTGTCTCTGTACTATATTATTGCATTAATGGGATTTTCTTATAATATCAGATGGTGGCTTGTGCATTACAGTATGCAGAACCTCACTCACAGCTGGCACTATCGATTCATCTCCAATAGTGTGCGGTTTTTCTGATTTAACAATAAGCAAGGAAATGTTGTAAGAGGCGCCCAACCCCATCATCATCTTGTTTCAATGCCACCGAAAACATACCAACTAAAGTTAGACATCTTGAATGTTGTTGTTTGAGCATTTTAAAGTAAGATAAATTGCCATCTTTTCTGTCAGGATGTATTTTGGTCAAATGTTCTTCTAATCATGAAGGTTTCATGGCTTTATTTGAGAAAACTCTGGCAAATCAGGCACATTGGTAATGTCTTGTTTAAGGCCGCCTGAATAAAATCATATTTCAAATACTCGAAATTATATTGTCTACATTTTTTCTTTGAATCCAACATGGATCTATTAAGAAAGTTTTAAATTATGTTACTAATATCGGCCAGTAAAAGGAATAATAAACAAATAATAATACTGAACATGTATGTACTTACCTCTGTGGCACACAGTTATTACAACAAAAATATATTTTTAATAAGTGGTCCATGTAAGTTATCCTTTGAATATGATCTGTACATACCACACAGAAATTTTAGGTTCACACTTGCTCTGAAGGAACTTTGAAACAATCTCATATGGATAAAAAGCCTCACATATTTATAGTAATATTTAATAAACCTGTCAAAACGTGCATAGATTTGATATTCTGCACATGTGTTAATCTTGTCATGACCTGTGCAAACTTGTAAATGTAAGCTTTGTTGATTGAGCCAGAACATACATGCACACTGTAGTGCTCATGTGGTACACTGTGCATGCTGCAACTCATTCCTGTATTAGTCAAAAAAGTATTAGGAACAAAGCTATATCTACTTTTAATGTGGACTGATCTTGCTTAAAAGACATTTAGAACTATTTGTTGAAACATGCATTCAATGACTTTTAGTATTAATCAAACTTTTCAGCACATTCTTGCTAGTATTGTCCAGGGCAGTCCTCAACACCCTCCTAAATTTGCCTTAGACCAAAACAGTCCTCTTAGATCTCTTCAATGCCCATCAGTGGGCAGTACCAACCCCATTGGGAACCACTGGCGTAGACAAAGAATTTTGAGGACTAATAAACCTGAAGGATAAACAACAATCAGGATATCATGCATCCACATTATTCAATCTCTTTTTGACCATCAGGGCTGCTGCTTGTTGAGTTTATGCAACATGAAAATTCTATCATGCCATTAATGCAGCATCCTACTGTAATATATTGCATGCATTACAAATGCAAATTCAACACAGGAATCCCAGAAAATTTTCAAATTGGATCATCATGCTTTATAACAAAACATGCCCTCATACAGCCAGAAAGACAAAGGACCTGCTACAGCAGTTTGAATGGGAGGTGCTTGAGCATCCTCTCTATAGTGCTGTCCCGTTGACCTGTGACTTTCATGTTTTTGAAGAAATAAAAAAGCACCTAAAGGTAGGTGAAGTTTTCCTTGGATACCAAAGTTCAAGCTGTGATTGGTTCCACCAGTGTCCACTACATTCTTTGAATGAGACATAAATAAGCTTGTCATAGTGAGATAAATGTCTGAACAACCAGGACAATTACTGGTAAAATATTTATATTTTGTGTTGCTTTTGGCTGGTTATTTATTGATCCACCATTAATACTTTACAATATAAACTAATATTAAACCAACAATACCTTTATTCTTCATAATACTTCTCAAGGAGTTGAATATTTTTGATGTTAAATTTAAAATAGTCAAACCTCAGTTTTTGAACTTAATTTATTTCTAAAAGTTGTTTGAAGACCAATTTGCTCTCAAACCAAAACAAATTTTCCCATAAGAAACAATACAATATGGATTAATCTGTTCTTGACACCCAAAACAGTTTTTTTTTTAAATCTTTTTAGCTGTAAAAATGCCTACAAATGCATTATAATACATTATCTATGTCTATATTCATTTTATATGTACATTAAAAGCAAAATGTTTCATCACCACCAAATGAAATCAAAACCATTGCTTTACAAAAAAGTGCTGTAAAAAATAGATACATCTCTGCCTGGATGAAATATAACTAAATCAATCAGAACAAACAAGTACTTTATCCACACTTTCTAAAATATTATGTTTTAATTATGTTTTGATTTAAATTTTATTAATTAACAAAATTAATTAATTTTAACTTTAGTTTTAATTTCAGTTTCAGTCATTGTGTACAACCAGAGTTTTAATTATTTTATTTTTAGTTTTAATTAACTGGTTACCTATTATTAATAAATATTAAATTAAATGCTAATATTATAATATATAATATTATATTAATAAATTTTTGTTATTTAATTTGAGTTAAGCACCTTTAAACACAGATTCGTGGGTGTCATTTGTATTAAGTGAATGTCAGTTAATGTGGTTTTTATTAATTATTTTGATTTAAATTTAATTGTGACATGTATTGATAAATGGAAGTAGTATCTTATCCGCATATGCATTGAAATCAAATTTGAATAACATCATCATTAATGGTTTGTGTTAACATTATCACCAATAATGTGAGGCAATCTCGGCACCACTATCTTCCAAATTGGTAGTCCTGTTGTTAATTAGTCAGGTTGTCAACTTTCTTTAACACAGGTAATATAGGGAGTTGACTGTCTGTCTCTCATTAATCTGTGGCTGGCTCTTGCCGAGTAGATTGTTCAGTGATTGAGTTATTGTATGGCAACCAAGAGCAAATATGGCATTCAAAATTTTGTTTGTAAACTGAATTGTTTGAAGACAGAGGCATACAAAACCTGAGGTTTGACTGCACTCACTTCTATAAAATATAAGTTAAAGCTTTATTTCTGAATTAAGTATTTAGAATTTTTCTACTTCATCTGCAGATCCAAGCATACAATTTTGTATTGTAATTTTGTGTCTGCATATGAAGTTGGAGTAGAACACCAAAAAGATATTTTAATTTACAAATGAAGATTATTATAAAATAAAAATGGATTTCTTTAATTTTTTTCCTCCCTTACATAATGTTTTTATGGTTTCTTTTTAACATAATCAAGAAATTGCAGCTCCTGTATAACATGTATTTTGATGATTTTTATATATATTTATTATATATAACAACAATGTGTTTGTTATATATATATATATATAAATGTGTTTATTAAGACAATTTTTATTCACTATTTCATTACTTAAAAAAAAAAAAAAAAAAAAAAAAAAAATTATAACTTAAATCAGCTAGCTATTTATAGCTGTAGAAATGAATATAATATAATAATGAATATTTAGTATAAAATTAATTCTAGTCTGTAAAATTTTAAATTTATTATCTATATTTTATTTGTCTTGATTTTTGTTAACAAAAGTGTTTAAATTTTTCAAACAAGATTTTTTGTTAACATGTAGATAACTGGTGAATTGAATAAATGATAACAAATCAAGGCTCTTCCAGCAAAAATATTTATGAAATGTTTTCAGCTGCCTAGAATGTGCCAGTTACAAAGTTTTGATTAGTTTTTGGTAGGAAATTTCAGAAACAAACTTTATGACAACTCAGAAATTGAGGCTAAGTGACAGCTATTCAATTCATGAGTTCTTTTCACTTTTTTTCTTTTTTTAATGCAATTTATGCAACTTTCAACACAAATTGAGCTAATGACAAACATTTGCACCCTGTAATGGCTGCTAATCTGAGCAATTCAATGTTTTTGAATCCTTTTACTCATTAAAACTGTTCACATAATGAACATAGGTTTATAATTTTTCTAGTTTAAATAAAACTTTCAATTTCAAATCAGTAAAATTACATAATTTTTTATTTGATTATCTTATTGGAAATATATTTTGAATCCAGATTTTCAAATTAAGACAATAAAGTTTTTACTATTGCTCTTCAGGATTTTCCTCTATCAGCTGGTTTTTCTCTACACTTGGAAAAAACTTCTTTCTTATTCTCTGTCCTTTGTATCTTTCTTTGTCAATCTTCTGTCTGTTAGGTTTTTACTCACACCTTTATTCCATGATTTCCTTAGTCTATCTCTCAACTTTGGCCAGTAATTCCTAATCCCTCATCATCCTTCTTGCCTCAAATGTTTACTCTATAATTACTGATGTTTTGTCCATTCTATCTACATTACCCATACACTCATTATATCTTGATGTTGTTTGTCTGAGGAATTTGAATTATTTTTTTCAACTGATTTATCCTTTATAATATTCTAACCAATGTTAAAGAGACTAAATTCCATAAGCAGTTGACAAAAGAGTGACAATACTATTGTCATTCTTAAAGAATGCTGCTGTTGTCTTTCTGAAAATTATGGGTGCTTCTTTATTCTTTATCTGTTGGCTTTAGTGGACACTTTTCTCCTTTGGTCTAATTGTGCTGATAGGCTCTACAGCACCAAAGCATTGAAGCAAGGAACATGAGATAGAAAAAATTGCTGAAAAACAGTTTGTGAAATAATCCAACAGGAAGTTTCCTAAGGAAGTCTATTACTATTACAACAATCTTCCAGGACTTTGTCAGGGTCAAACTCACAGATGCATCTTGATAGGTTCTAGGACAATAATCCCTTGGATAAAAACCCCAGACAAGAAACATCAGTTTTAAATGTTGGTAGATTAAATCAAATATATGCTAACATCTCCTAAACCAAATTTTTGGAATAAAAATCTTAAATTCGATTTTTATTCCAAAGATTTGATGACAAAAATGTATTTTTATTAACACAAAATGAAATTTCTGACAAAATTCAAGTCCATAACCATCAAAAAATTAAAAATTAAAACAACTGAGAACTGTTGACTTATTGCATCACAATCAACCTCTTTTCCACATCTGGAAGGTGTCAATTGGTGATTACCACATTACTATTTTTCAATGAATGTCTTATGATGGTCAAGGTAACCATGATTTAGGAGCTTCTTGGCCCTGCATCTGAAAGCCTTCTTAAAGAACAGAAGATAACCAACAAACTGCACAGGCCAGAGGAAGTAAATTGTAAATTTACTATTCTATTGGTCACGGCCTGGAATCTGGCCACTGAGACAACTGTCAGATCAGATTCCTGGTTCAGCTGGGAAGGAAATCAGAAAGATTTTGGATTAGTCCCATATCAAAGAGCCTGACCTAATCCACCCTTTTAACTTTGTACACTTTTAATTAATGAGCAAGTCAAATTTACACTCTTTAAGTTGATGATAACTCATTTTTCTATGCAAACACATTAATAGGCAAATAATATTATATAATATCCTTACTTAAATTTTGGGAATTTGGAAATAGCCAGCTAGTATAATTATTAATTTTAATAAGAGATTATGCCTAACTCTAGTGCCAAATTTATTTCTAATCTATAATCATTTATCCAAAATTTAGCCCGATCGTTTACGGCAGTTGTTGGTGTATTTGCTTAGTATTAATATAATACTTAATGCACTGTCAATGAATGTTTTAGGACTCCTAAATTTTTAAGTAAAGCACCTAAAACATTTAGAGCATCATCTTGCTCACCCCATTTATCAGACTCACAGTAAGTTCAAAACAAGAAACAAACAAAAATTTTTAAACAGAAAATGTGTTAAAATACACCTTAAAATTCCTTTAAAAACATGAAGACAATACAAAACATTGCAGTGAATATATTATTAATCAAGTTTATAAAAAAATCAGTCATGGAGTTTATAATCTAAACAAGTTGAAGTTTTTGTTGCGTCTTGTGGATATAGTGTCTAAATGTAGTTTGTATTGGTGTTCATACTTTGTGAAATGAACTGTAGGTGTATTTTTGTACATTTTTTATTTTAAACATAATAGTCTTGGATATTTTTATTGATAAAAATTTTACACAACAAAATGTTAACAATAATGAAGAAAGTTGCCAGAAAAATTACTCAATGATAATTTAATACTCTTTCACATCAGTATAAGACACTATAGATTATAGTTATATCATTTTTGACTAAAGTATATTCAGTATATTTTTTGATGTTTTTTGTAGAGTGTATTTTATATTCTTTCTTCTTTTTTAATTGTAAAGTTAAATATGTGTTTAAACTTAAAACACAACATATGAAGGGAATGCTGAAGGCTTTGGCTTAGATTGTTGATATGTATATTAGAATGTAAATGAAGACAAAAGCCTTAACTTTTAAAATGTTTTTGGATTCCAGCAGGCAAGTTTACTGGACTTGTGCAAAGGGAAAGAGTGTAGAAGTGTGCTCTGTCCCAGACCCAGTGGGAAAAATTATTGAATAGAGAAGAATTGAACTAAGCTTAGGTCTTTTGAGAGCCATTTGAAGTCTACTTTTATCATATCTGTTATAATATATATACAGTCAAACCTGTTTTTATGCGGGGGATAGGGACCGCATTAAAAAAAATCGCACGAAACTTCACGAATGGCTGTAAAAAATAGTTTTCGCAACACAATTAAAAAATATTTTTTTTATGCGGTCAACAGGGACCGCATAAAAAAAGTCTCACATAGAAAATAACTCAAAACCGTACGAAATAGAATTTATTGACAACAGATGTCAGCACTTGACTGCATCGTCTGGTCTATCGTCTGTTTTACATATTTTTGTCCAGGTGGTGTTTTGTTGACTTAAAAAGTAAATTATTTCATTTTTCGCATATTCATGCAATAATATTACTATAATAAGTGCATTTATGCTATAATAAGTTTATTTAGCTATAATAAGTCAACGTGAGACATGACGAATCGCACGAAACTAGTCGCCAACTATACCACACAAATAAAAATTCGCACAAAAAAAAAACGCATAAATTAAAAATTTGCATTAAAAAAATCGCACAAATAAAAATCTCACATAAAAAGAGCGCATAAAAACAGGTTTGACTGTATATCCAAGATTGATACCTAGTTTTACCTGATGATCAACGTTTCCTTGTATTTGATTCCAGTTCAGAAAATAACAACAGAATGTTAACCTTTGGAATATGTGACATTCTTAGACTCTTGGAAATAACATCTCACTGGTTTCTGGATAGGACTTTTAAAATAGCTCCTGCACTTTTTGTTTAACTGTATACCAATCATGCCCTAATAAATGGGTAAACTATTCCATGTGAACTATTCCAAGCATTACTGCAGAACAAAACTCTGGACGCATGTATTGAACTGTTTGAGAAATTAACAATAATGAATGTCAGTTTTGGCAAACAAGTGTCATGATTGATTTTGAATGCAGTTATAAACAGTTTTCACAGACTGTGAAATTAAAAGATGTTTCTTTCATTTTAGTCAGAAGATTTAAGAGAACAGTCTGCAACAACATTAAGGAGATTCTGATTTTTCACTGAAATTAAGAATGATTCCAGCACTTGCATTTGTACTGATAGGTGAAGTTATAAGTACTTTTGAGAAATTCTCTGAATTTCTACCTACAGAAATCATACCAATTGTGGATTATTTCAAAGATTCCTACATTGGAAGACCACAGTGTCATGGACAACAACAACAACCAGCTTATGCCATTGAGATGTAGAATATATATCAACAATCCATAGATAAATTACTAAAAACAAACAATTCAGTAGAAGGATGGCACAGAAGTTTTCAGTTAAACATTGGAAGCTCCATCCCACTGTTTGAAAATTTATTGGATTTCTTCAAATAGAACAAATATTATGACAGATTACTTCAATTAAATTCTGGCTGGCATCTATTACAAGCTGCAAGAAAGAAGTATGCTAATTCAAATGCATGGGTTCTTACCGTCATTTGCAGAATTATGAACTATCTACATGAGATAGCATACAATCTCTCTCTGTAACCAATAATATCCAAATCAGGGGTTCCCAACTTGTGTTCTGGGGAACCTAGGGTTCTGCCAATAAAATTTGGGGTTCTACAATAAAATCCATTGAGTCTAGTGATGTATGAACGTGCCAATGCAGTTTTGGGATGTGAGGTTTAATTGCTCTGGTCTCAGATCAAATCTTTTTATGACTTTCTATACACATGCTAGAGTTATTTGTAGCTTTATAAACAGTGGGACCAATTTATCAGTAACAGAACAAACTGAAAACATGATATAATGGTTTACAAGGTAATGAAAACCATAAAAATGGTAAAACAAGCTAGAAAAACATTTTTAAAAATATCTTTAAAAAGTATCCAATGTATAAATAATAATACAACATTAAATATTCTTTAATTTGTTGATAACTGCAACATAAGCCTATTGAATGTAATGATGGGAGTGGCCAGTCAGATTCTGGTGGTACAGTACATACAGGTAATCCCCGTATAACACGGCACTTCTATAGCACGGATTCACTCTAACATGGTTTGAGAATTGGGAACATCCTCGTATAACACTGCTTTTATAGCACGGTTCACTCTAACACGGTTCGGGAATTAGGTAAAACCCTTGTATAACATGAAATGTATTAAAAACTGTTACCAGTTGATGATTCTCATGCTGAAATCATCATATAGGATAAATAATCTCTGGTAAAATATTTACTTAAATAAGTATTTTACCCATAAAAAAATCTACTATATAAAGCTGAAAAACTGGATACTATTACTGTATGCCAAAAATGGCCACTAGGGGTGCCCCTAGCAATTATTTAGATTAATTTAAATTAACAATATAAATTATTTTATATATATTTTATATTTTTACAGTATAATATTCAGTATATTATTATTTTTATTTGTAATTTTGTATGCCCCGATGCCTGCATCAGCCTTTTGTGAATCATAAATCCGATTTTAAAGGATTTAACAGCATGTTTTTTTAATTTTTGGAACCTAACCTCCCTTTTTGCACTAATTCTTTGTTTCGTATAACACGGATTCGCATAACACGGCAGTTTTTTGGAACGTAACTCCCATGTCTCTACTTTTGAAGTACCTGTACTTCAAAAGTAGAGACAGGCAAGGGGGAATCAATATAGGGACTAATAGGGCCCACAAAAATTGAATTATTATCATAAATTTTATACTTTTTCATTAACAATGAGCACTTATTGATATAAAATTTTTCATTCAACACCATTTCATAAATAAATATATTTCAGCTCTGATTTTGATGTTATTAAAAACAAATCTTAAACCCCAATTTAAAGATTCTTAATCTAACAAAAATTGGGGCCCCATGGACTTCAATAAGCCCTAGGCCTGAAAAACCTAGATCCACCCCTGGAGACAGGACACCCACATCAGAAGAGCATCACATAGTCCCGAGAGATTAATTAATGCCCCATCATCTGTAGTATGTTGGAACACAAAAACAGGCATGTAAGTCAAAGATGATTAGAGTTTTGCACCTCAATAGTTTTATGGTATTTTAAGTATTTTTTGTATAAAAATATAGTGAGAATCATATAAATTTATACTGCTTTTAGTATTGTGTATACCCAAATTAAAATGTGGAGTGTTGGCTGAGAGAAGGAGTTTTGTAGAAAAATATAGCAAGTATAAGGTTTCTAGTGACAAGGAGACTGAAAAGGCAGATAAATCCAGGCATAGCACTATTTAAAATATTGAAAGAAAATAATTTAATTACCACTTTGAATTAAAACCTTTGCTTAATTCAAAGCAGTAATTAATATTTGCTTTCATTATGAATCTTCTTTTTTTCGGTAAATTGTTTTTTGGTATTTCTATTTTCTGTTTTATCTATAATTGTTTAAAAAAAAATGTCTGGGTTCCAACATGTTTTTGCTAAGGTGAAATGGGTTCTGTGATAAAGATGAATTGAGAACTGTTGATCTAAATAATACTTTTAAATTGTAATTTTTTAATCAGGAATTTTCATACTTCAACTATTAATTATTGTAATCAATAATTTGTTTTCTCTAAAACAGAAATATTAACTTTAGTATTATTTAAAAATTTGTACTACCCTTTTGTTGTGTTAAATACATTTCAAAGAAACTTTTAGTTTCAAGAGGAGCTTTTATTTTTATATTTGAGATTATTGTTTAGGGAGATTTTTACATGGGGATTTTATACAGGAGTATTTATCCATGGATTATTGTCCTGTTATTTCTTGATAAGGTTTAAAGTGGTTCAGATAGCCTAAAGTTCTGTTTATCCATTAGATTTGTATAAGAAAGTTTATTATGGATGCACTGTTTGAGCTGTCTTTTGTAGTACAGCTTCATTTGTGCTTAGGTCTTGCTCTATTGGCCAGTACTTTAAAAAGTGCTCATTTTGCATGCATACATGTGCTGTAACTTAAGCTGTTTTATCCTTTTAGTCAAGCTCTGTGTTGTCAGCTAAATATAAAAATCTTAGTAGTTCTTCAAAGCAATTTACTGGTATTGTGCTTGCAATGGCCTGGTTAAACGTATTTTTGTTGTTTATATATTTCTCTCTTTGGAAGAGGAATGTAACTAGAGACCAGTAAATTGCTAATAACAAGCTTTATTTCTTCAAAATTTGTACAAAAAATAGGTTTTCCTTCTGGCAGTGTACAGTGGTGCCTTGTACTTCAAACAATTCTGACTTTGAATGTTTCACAGTTTGAATGATGCTTCTATATATGAACTTACTTGTGCAGTGAAAGAATGAACTTGCTACATAAATGCCATCTGTTGTACACTCAAGTCATCTCTTGCTGTGAAAGTATCTCTTGCATTATGCTCATGTATTTTCAGTACTTTTTGCTTTATTTTCGGTGTGTTTGGTTTGTTTTTTTTATATACATATATATTACCAAACACAGAAAATATATATATATATTTCATGTTATGTATGAGTGTATGTATAATCTATAATCTCTATCTATTAACCATGGCATCCAAGAAGTGTGTGGGAGCAATGAGACCTAGGAGGAAGGTTGTAACAACAATTGAAATGAAAAAGGAACTTATCATGAAGCATGAAAATGGTGCACGTGTGGCAGATCTGGCAGCCATGTATAAGATGCCAAAGTCAACAGTGTGCACCATTCTTAAGAATAAGGAAGCAATAAAAGCAGCAAATGTGGCTAAAGGTGTGACAACATTAACCTCCAGGAGATCACATATTATTGAGGAAATGGAAAAACTCCTCCTAGTGTGGATAAATGAGAAGCAATTGGCTGGTGATATCGTCTCTGAGAGGATTATTTGTGAAAAAGCAAAGCAGCTACATAGTGACATTAAGAAATGCACACCTGTAACCAGTGCTGAAAGTGAGGAGTTTAAGGGAAGTAGGGGATGGTTTGATAAATTTAGGAAAAGAACTGGGATCCATAGTGTTGTGATGCATGGAGAGGCTGCTAGTAATAATGTGGGGGAAGTTGAAAAGTTTGTGAAAAGCTTTAAGCACTGTGTGGATAGTGAGGGATTTGTGCCTCAGCAAGTGTTCAGTTGTGATGAGACAGGCCTCTTCTGGAAGAAAATGCCTAAGAGAACCATTATTACAAAAGAAGAGAAAGCTATACTGGGACATAAGCCTATGAAAGATAGGCTTACTTTGCTGCTTTGTGGTAATGCTAGTGGAGATTGTAAGATAAAGCCTTTGCTTGTGTACCATACTGAAAATCCACGTGTGTTTAAAAAGAACAATGTAATAAAGAGCAAGCTCAATGTTATGTGGAGGGCAAACATAAAATCACAGCTTACCAAGCAGTTCTTTACTGAATGGGTTCATGAGGAGTTTGCTCCTTCTGTGAAGGCTTATCTTACTGAAAAGAACTTACCACTGAAAGCTCTTCTAGTAATGGACAATGCTCCTGCTCATCCTCCAGATTTACAGGAAAATTTGGTGGGTGAATCCAGCTTCATCAAGGTAATATTCTTGCCTGCTAATACCACATCTCTCATTCAACCCATAGATCAGCAAGTCATCTCAAATTTCAAAAAACTGTATACCAAGGCAATGTTTCAGAGGTGCTTTGAGATGACCAATGAAACAGAACTGACCCTCAGAGACTTTTGGAAGGATCATTATGACATCCTTCATTGCTTAAGGCTCATTGATAAAGCATGGAGGGAAGTTTCTCTCAGGTCAATGAACTCTACTTGGAAGAAACTCTGGCCAGATTGTATTTCAGCCAGAGACTTTGAAGACTTTGAACCAGCATCTGTGGTGAATGAAATTGTCTCTCTGGGCAAGTGCATGGGGTTGGAGGTGAGCGATGAGGATGTGGAGGAATTAGTGGATGATCACAAGATCGAACTAACCATAGAAGAACTTCAACACCTTCACAATCAGCAACAAAAAGAAGTTGCAGAGGAAATTTTTTCAGAAGAGGAGGCCAAGAGAATTTCTAGTGCTGAAATTAAAGAACTGTGCACTGTTTGGGATAAAACACAGGCTATTGTTGAAAATTGGCACCCTAACAAGATAGTGGTGAATAGGAGCATTAACTTGTTTAATGACAATGTGATGGCCTACTTCAGGAACATTCAGCAAAGTCGCCAACACCAGACTACATTGGAAAGGTTCTCTGTAGAAAAAGGGGAAAGTGAATCAAAACCCTCAATCAGTAGTGCTAAGAGGCAGAAGAGAGAAAGAATACCAAAAGTACAGCTATTTGGTGTGTTTATTGAAAGTGACTCTCCGTCCAAACAGTAACCTTTCTCTTCCTCTCCACAAGCCACATGGGACATCACACTTCTCACTAAGGTATAGTAAATGCAAATTTTCATTTTATTATACAGTATTTATGTATTTTGTTTTCATGTTTTAATTTATTAGTTAGGCCATTTAATGGTGTTAGTTTTACCTTAAATTATGTTTGCTGTTTAAGTTTATCGAAATGGCTGTTGTTTAGGGTCTGGGAACGGATTTATTCACTTTCCGTTATTTCTAATAAGGAAAATTGATTTGGACATTAAACAATTCAGAGTTCAAATGATCTCCTGAAATGAATTCAATTTGAAGTATAAGGCACTACTGCATATAAATTTGTTTCTGATGTAAAATAATCTACAATTTTGTCATTAGTATTAAAATTAAAATATGCAAATTTGAGACCTAACACAGCTAAGAAATAGTTATTTTGTGGTTGCTCAAATTATTTGATTTATATCTGTTTTCCCATTTCCAAATGTGGGTGTGAAGTTTTATTCTTTTTGTTAGTAGGGTAGATGTACCAGTTTTGGCCAGAAAACAAATTTAACTTAAAAATATAATCACAAATGAAACAAACTTTTATTGTTAACTATGTGAACAGTTAACAATAAAAGTTTGTTTCATTGGACAGATTTGAATATGTGGTTATTATATTTTTAAGTTAAATTTGTTTTCTGGCCAGAACTGGTACGCTGGCCAAAACTGGTACATCTATCCTACTTCCTCTCCACCAGTATTTTTCTGCTCTTTTCTAATAATGACACCCTCAGCTTGATAATTTTTTTGTCACCCCTATATCTTTATCAATATAGAGTTACTACTCTTTTAATAATACACATAAGAAATGTTATGGCACTATCCAGCACTACATTTTAAGACATTGATGGGCTCCAATGTCATGAAATATAGGGCAAATGAACACTGGTAGTTGGTCACAGATTTGCATTTCACTAACAGGCTGGTAACATGGAGTTTTCTTCACATTTCTAACAACTAAATAGGGGCGTTTCCCATAGAAAGTCCTCCCAGGAGGCACTCCTCCCCTTGGGAGATTGCCCATATGTTGTGCCATCTATTTTGTGGCACCCCTGAAGCATCATTGCAGCACCAAGTGTGCCATAGCACCCTGGTTGTAAACTACTGCTCTACGTTATCTTTTCTGGCACTGGAAGCATTGTCTTCACCATTATCATGTGGCAATCCTAATTACTTCGTATTACCAGCTAATCTCAAAGTTGTTTCTGCAAATCCACAAAGCTGATTACCAGTCAGAGTATCAGGAATTTTTCTTTCTTCTTCAGATATGCTGTCTTTGTCACTAAGCTAGTAGGAGGCTGAATATACGGGGGGGTGTAAAAGTAGGTATACAGTTGTTATTAAGGGAAAACATACAGAGAGAAAATAGGAAAAAAAAACATTTATTTTTATGTACAAATTAAATCACAAATAAGGAATGCAAACTAATAAAAGATAATAAAAGTAATAATAATGAACACCAAACATTTGTATTTCTGAACTGTATACCTACTTTTGCACCCCCTGTATATTGTCATTTACTATATCATTGGTAGAATTCAGTTCTTCAGATATTTAAGAATTTCTTAAACAATGCAACATCTATAATTCAAAAATGTTTTTAAACATATCCTTCAGTATAAAGCAATAATCATATTGCTATCTACAGGGTTTCTACACATCTGGAAAGTCTGGAAATTTGCCTCCTTGGCTACCTTGTTGATTTTTTTTTGCTCACAATAACATAAATTAAATATAGTCATCTGCAGGCAGCAAGAAGTAATGTCGTACAATGCAATTTATGAAAAGGTATGCAGAATATTTTCAGGAACCAAAATTTGCACACAAAATAAAACCATAATTTATGAACCAATTAATAATTATTATTACACAGTTTGGAAAATTCAAATTAAATCATACATATAAGTAAGTACGTCTACCATACAATTTGCCATGCAATACTAAACTGATAAGTTAACATAAATACAGTGAAAACTGCTTAGGCGACCACCTGCATTCGACAGATACCTGTCAAAATGGGCAAAGATGTCTGGCACGGAATAGTTTATACATAGAATCTTCATATAAGTTACCTGTATTAAACGACCACCTGTGTAACGTGACCGCAGGAATCGATTTTTGGTCTGAAACAACAATAAGCGACCACTTCCACGAATATATCTGGTCTAAACTAAGGCACTAGATAACCCAGATGTGCTCATCTGCCATGTTAGTCCTTAGAAAGCAGACAACTCTCATGAAAGTTCAATAGAAGGGGCAAGAAAATAATCATAAATTCAACTATATCTTAAGATTTTGCAAGGTCGAAATGATAAACTTTGCCAAAAATTAATGCAACTACAGTTATAAAATACAGCTAAATTTAAAAAACGTGTAATTTAGATTGAAAAAAAATTACACATGGGGAAAATAAGTTAACACAATGATCTTGATTGGAAAAACCAAGAGCAATAGTAACTTAGCAAATTTGTCATATGTAAAATGTTTTTATCACAAATTAATTTTAATTAATTTGTGATAAATAACTTTAATAATAATAATATTATTAATTATGTTATATTTATATTTATTAATTTTAATTAATTAATTTGAATCAGGGATCTATTCTAATTAGAGTCTCAAGAGTCAAGGGAAACACCAGGTCTTTGCTTTTGGTTTCTTTTATTTATTAAATACAGCTATATTGTCATATTGTGATTGTGATTATTTCTTTTTTGTATTGTTATATTTTTAACCCTATGTGTTTGTGACCAGTTAGAATAAAAGAAAACAAAAACAAAATCCGATGCAAAGAAAACATTTATTTTGATGCACTTTTTGTGTATTAAATTTTATTTTTGGATTTTGTAATAGTGTTCTTTGCTGTTTCATATGATCTCACAGTAACAAAATGCTGTATTATTTTTTTCATCACCTCACAACATGAAGGTAATGTCTTGCAGTATTTCAGGACAATATTTACAAATTCATCATCTGGATGATATTTTCCTTGGAGTAATTCAATTTGAATTTCTGCATAGGCAGCATCTGCTGCCTTCACAATATCATATACTTTCATGCTGGGTTATATTAACCCCCCCATATGATGTATATTCCAAAAGAAGACTATCTTGTCCTGCTTTAGTTAGATCATCTACATCTCCTGTCATTTCTGTTTGGCAGTCACTACAAACAGATTTCATCAAAGAGTGGACACAGCTACCTGCAATATAAAAAAGTGAATTCTTGTAAACAACATTGCTGTTACCATTCATTTCAATGGCACTTTTTAGCCTCTTTGTCACATTGTCATCAAAATGTGTGTGTTGAGGTTCAGCTTGTCTTTCTTTTGGATCCAAAATGTTCAATAAACTGTGATCATTATCTTGTGCATATCCTGACTTCAAGTTTGATTCTTTTTCAAGAAACTGTGCAACAGACACCAATTTAATGGCAGTTACACAATCTAATATAGTGGGTATTGCCTTAGTTTTACTTCTTATTGTTGAGACGTTCTCAAGAGCATCTTGGGTCAGTCTTGGATCAGTCAGATCAGATGTGTCCTTGCTGTTTCAGTGTGATTTACAGAATCTCTTAAATTATTATATAATGCACCATCATTTTTATAAAATGAGAGATCTTAGATCCAAAATGCATCAGTTGCTTTTTTGTGTAAAGTGCATGTTAACTCTTATGTATACCCATATTTTAAGACATTCTGTAAATTATTTATTTATTAGTTTTAGCAATTTTTTAATTATAAACAATTTAAATACAATCTCACTAAATGGAGAATTTATTTCTTTAACATCTTTTAACTGAAAACAAGAATCACATATTACATTATCTTAAAAACAACTAAAATCTCACCTATTCCCAGTTTGTTTCTCTGGGTCACATTGGAAGGAGTCATGGAGTTTAGGGCCACAAGTATATTGTGGCCCAATCCTTAAAAATACAAGTATATTTAAGGATTAACATGTCTAGATTATAATAATAAGTATTAAAACTTTATCACAAAAAAGTATATTTAAAAAAATTACATCTACAGACACTTTCAATTTTTATATAGAAATAGATAAATTCATTTATTATAAAGGAGACAAACAAAAATTTATTTGAAAAAAAATATTTGTCTTATTTTGGTCTCTAATTAATAAAAAACAACAAAACACCATTTTAAGGTGCATTGTTATTTAACTAATATATTTATAAATAATATGTAGCCCAAAAAAGTAGCTAATGTGCCAAATGATATTTTTTTATGCCAAACTAAAAAAAAGTGTAGCCAAATTTGGTGCAAAGTAGCCAAATCTTGCAATGCTGGAAGGAACACCAAATAAAGCTGGAGTTGTGACTCAAAGGATTATAGACCCAAATATGGAGAAAGGACAAAAGATAAAGAAGTGAGGAAAGTTGGAAAATTAAGGATTAATATTTGCATAACAGAAGATCTATTTAACCTTTCTCACTACTATTTATCTTTTGGACTTTCTCTCCTTTCTTTGAATTTGGGTCTATAATCTTTTGAGTCACAACTCCAGCTTTATTTAGTATTCCTTCCTCATTCACACATTTCCAAGTATTTGAAAATATTTTCTTTCCACTCAAAAATAAAATATGTATAAAGGTTTACAGCTTTGTGAAACTTCTTTTTTGAGTTTATGCCATTGAAATAAATAAATAAATAAGTAATAAAAATTTGTCAGTTTTGTTTACACATTTATTGGGCCGCATTGGAACTTGCCTTGGGCCACATGCGGCCCGCAGGATGCAGGTTGGACACCCCTGTATTAAACCATTCTTGACTAATAGTTTGTGTTCAGAAAATTCAATTAATATGAAATGCATTTCAGATGTTACAATTATCTTGATATTTCTCTTCAGTTCTACCAGTTACATTCATATCAGTCTCTCGCATACTATTTCTTCTCCATTGTAAGTTGAGTTAACATGAAATAACACAAATGTCTGTTATAAAATACTCTTGCCAGATGGTGTTGAGATCTAAACAATAATTTAAATTTATCATAGTTACTATCTGTATGTGTTCTTTTATTTTTTTTTAATCATGTTTTTTTCCCATAATCCAATATTTTATTCTTTCCATATTAATATTACATTTATTTTCATCAATGTTCTTATAAAGCTGAATTACTATATCCCAAATCACTGGCTCATTGATTTTCTTCTACTTGTAAATTTCTTTTCATTTCTCCTGTGAATTCTGGCTTGTGCATGAGATTAAGTAAATAATAATAGTTTTTTTTTAAATATATCTTATAATTTTAACTTCTTTTCATTAATATTTATTATTATTTGTTTTAAACAATGTTTAATCTCTGGTACTAATTGTATTTTAAATTCCAGTATATTTTTATAACATGATGATAAAAAAAAAGTAAAAGAACATATACAGATAGTAACTACAAAACATATGATAAATAATGATTGTTTAGATCTCAACACTATCTGGCAAGAGTATTTTCTAATGGATGCTGAAATTGAGTTAACATGAAATAACAAGGTGGAGAAGAAATAGTATGTGAGAGACTGATATGAAAGTAACTGGTAGGACTGAAGTGGAATTTCAAGATAATTGAGACATTTGAAATGCATTTCAAATTTATCAATTTTTCTGAATATGAATTATTAGTCAAGAATGGATTAATAGACAAGATTTCTAAGTTTCTTGTTTTTATTATAACTAAAAACAAGAATCACATGTTATGTTAAGATTTTAAAGAAATAAGTTCTCTATATAGTGAGATTATATTTAAACTATCTGTAAATTATTTTTAATAAAATTTGTTGTTTAGACAATTTATCATTTTGTTTTTATTAATTGTTTGGTTTTCTTAATTTCTTTTATATTTGTCTTGTAGAAAGAAGAATTAAAGTCTACAGTACAATCTGTCACTGAAGTCAAAAGGAAAAGGACTTTATCTGACTCATCTGACATTTCATTTTTTGAAGAATATTATAAAGCTAAATTAGAAGCTTTGGAAAGAGAACATAATTCAAAATTGAATGCTATTAAAGCTGAACATGAATTAAAAGTTAAATTCTTAAAAGAAGAACATGAATTCAAACTTGGGTATCTGAAATTGAAACAAGAATGTGAAGTTTTAAAAAAACTGAAACTTAATCATAATTAAGCTTAAAAAATACTTCAGATATACTTTTATTACTTTATATAGAAAAGATTTAGATAATAAAATTTTAATCAAATGGAATTATTATATTTCTCAAATAATAATAGTTGATTTTAAATTTACATAATACATTTAAAGTATTAAAATATAGAGAATCTATATAGCTTCAAGCCATTTGAGGTGATCTTGTCAAAACGTGGAGTGAATGATTGCGGCACGGGTGAAAAGAGGCTCTATTTCTGGGTCAGATGAATAGACTGCTAGGGCGGTGTTTTGTCTATGGTGTAATATGTCCGCTTTGTGCTCATTAATCCTCGTTTGTATGTTGCATTTGGTGGATCCGATGTAGATGGCTTCGCTGTTATCTCTGTGGTCGGCGATGGGTATAGAGATATCCCGGAAGTCTGTTTCTATCCAGAGCGTCTTTTCCGTTCCTAAGCCACTCGAAAAATCGTTGGGCATCTCCTGAAAGCTAAGCAGATATCCTTTTTCTTCGCTATTTGGTAGTATATGGCCTTCAGTGCCGGATTGTAGGTGATCGGTATATATTTAGGTGGGGAACCATTGGAAGGAGGGGTGTGGGTGGGAAGAAGCCGTAGGGCCTCAAAGTTGTTTTTGCGTGCAATGTTGTGATATCCGTGTTGTTTAGCTATATTCTTGATGTGCGCATTTCCGAGTTGAAGGCAGCTTGCGAGGAGGAATGGGTGAGTGCCCTTTTGAGTAATGCCTTAAAGGCTGCCATCTTGTATTGCGGAGGATCACCGGAGAATGCGGGTATATATAGAGGTTAGGTAGATGGTTTGTGATAGACTTACAGGCCACCCAATGTAACACTGCCAACCCCAGTGCCATCAGTAACCTCCAAGCCAGGATGAAACGCTTCGCCACCTCGAAACTAGCGAAACTGATGGGGTTCCACAACATCGTTACACCTGCACCGGGATACCCCCAGAATGTTTGCCTTCGCGAAAACTCATAAACCCGGAAAAGAACTCAGACCAGTGGTGGACAAGGCCAGAGCACCCACGTTCCTATTATAAAAAGCCACTCACAAGTTACTTATTCCTCACCTTCAAGGGTATCGGCACACCATTACCAACCCAGCAGATCTTGTCAATATACTCAAATGGTTACCAACACCTCCAAAATTTATAACCGTACTAGACTTTAAATCTTTATATCCTTCTATCAAACTCCCACCGGTATTTTGCGCAATAAGGGATACACTCATGAGCATCACTCAAGACAGCACGTTACAACCTAACATCCTAGAAATGGCACACCTGATCTGCTTTAACTCGTTCTTTAAATTCAACGGCATTACGTACCAACAACAACGGGATGTACCTATGGGAAGCCCAGTCGCGGGGGACCTCTGCGAGCTTGTGGTCAGAAATCTGGAATCATAAGTCATTTCTTCTCAACGCTCACATATCCTCCTTTACCAAAGGTATATTGATGATATCCTTATATTATGGAATGACATCCCAAATATCCGAGCCTTAGTTGACCCCTTCAACGACAACCCATATGGATTAACAGTAGAATTGGACCAAGCCCACCATACCCAAGCACACTTCTTGGACATTTACATCACCATAGAAGGATCTTCCATCAATACGCAAGTCTATCACAAACCATCTACCGAACCTCTATATATACCCGCATTCTCCTGTGATCCTCCGCAATACAAGATGGCAGCCTTTAAGGCATTACTCAAAAGGGCACTCACCCATTCCTCCTCACAAGCTGCCTTCAACTCGGAAATGCGGCACATCAAGAATATAGCTAAACAACACGGATATCACAACATTGCACGCAAAAACAACTTTGAGGCCCTACGGCTTCTTCCCACCCACACCCCTCCTTCCAATGGTTCCCCACCTAAATATATACCGATCACCTACAATCCGGCACTGAAGGCCATATACTACCAAATAGCGAAGAAAAAGGATATCTGCTTAGCTTTCAGGAGATGCCCAACAATTTTTGAGTGGCTTAGGAATGGAAAAGACGCTCCGGATAGAAACAGGCTTCCGGGAATATACTCTATACCCATCGCCGACTACAGAGATAACAGTGAAGCCATCTACATCGGATCCACCAAACGCAACATACAAATAGGGATTAATGAGCACAAAGCGGACATATTACACCATAGACAAAACACCACCCTAACAGTCTATTCATCCGACCCAGAAATAGAGCGTCTTTTCACCCGTGCCGCAATCATTCACTCCACGTTTCGACAAGATCACCTCAAATGGCTTGAAGCTATATACATCTTACTCAACACCCGCAGTAACACACACTGCATCAATTTTAAAAAGGAGGTCAACTTATCATCGGCTTGGGAAGCCTTTCTCAACAGATCCCTGAAGTAGCGCTATACTCACATTGCGCAAGTCTAATATGACAACATTGGCTGCACGCAACAGCGTTCCAGTATAGAGAATCATTATAAAAACATTTTCAATTATGCTTAAAGCACATTATAAAAGAAAATGAAAACTAAATTCTACAGAGATGAATTTTTCATTACTATAACATAATATGTATGTGTATAATAGATATATATTATACACACACACATGTTGTTATAATATGTAACAATTCATTTTAATAACATTTAATTAGACTAATTTACATTATTTTTAACATATTCTTGACTATCATTTATGATAAATTCACTTTCTTAGGTTTTCCAGAAACACTGCTTATTTTCAATAGATGACTTCAGAATATATCACACCCCAGCAAGAAAAGTGACAGAACTCAAAAATGCAGTATTTGAGAAAAACCTACTTAAAGAATACTATAAAACTTATAGTATAAGTTACTTTTAAATTTCAGGTAAGTATTTATGGCGGTAAATTCTATTCTATTCTATAGTATAGTAATTATGGCTCTGTAGCTCTTCTTTCGTGGAATGTGAGGTGTTATCAGTTAAATGTAGGTGAGGTCTTTGAGTTATGTCACTTTTCTTGCTTTTCTAAAAACACTGTTATTTGGCGAGATAGAGATGGGATGCTTGTTGTGAATGTTGGGCCACTTCATACATATTTTTCAATGACATAATCTCAAAACTGCCATTTTTGAGTTGTCATTTTTCTTGCCGGGGTTTATGTAAACATGCCAAAGTTATTGAAAGCATCTTTTTCAAAATATGTATTTAAATCATGACATCTTCATGCATCTTCAGAAAATTAAGTTTAATTAATTTATGTAAAATACAGTGGAACCTCGGTATACGTCTGCTTTAGAATACGTCCTGTTTGGACAAAACAAATTTTGCTCGGTATACGTCTTAATTCAATTATACACGCCATTTATGAACAAGTAGCACTATCGGTGTACTAGACCAGACTAGACGTTCGTGGTCCCACAGTTTATAACTTTGTTAAATTTCTTCTGATTTTAATTTGTAAGTAAAATTTTATTATTTTTATTAATCATGAATTGCAAAAAGGCAAATGAAAAGCAACAGAAAACTAAAAAAATGACTAGAATCACAATGGAACTGAAAAAAAAGAGATTGTTGAGAAATATGATGGTGGCATGGGTGTTCGAGATTTAACTGTTGCATACCATATTCCGAGAACGACGATATCGACAATCGTGAAAAATAAAGACATTATTAAATCTGCTAACGTTGCGAAAGGGGTTTAATCAATTTCTAAACAGATTATTAGTATTAAGGAGAGTTTGATTTTGATTTTGATTTAATGATTTAAATAATATAATACACTATACCAGGGGTGGGCAAGCAAGAGTTTAGTGGGAGCCGAAAATGTACGTTTTGCAAAATGCATGGGAGTTGCAGTTCTGTACTGTCGTGGTGGATAGTATGGTAAGACGCGCGATTTTATTATATAATATAAATATAAATATAATATAAAACAAATATTGAATTTTTTTTAATAAACATATTTTCACAAAATTATAAAAATAATAAAAAACAGAAATTAACACTTTCAGCAAGAGCATCATGTAACTCAAAAAGAGCCGCATTTGCCCATGTCTGCAATATACTGTAATAACTTTAATAAAAAAATAAATTTTATTATACATTTTTAATGTGCTCAAACAGTGTTTCAATTATTTTACAACCCCATTAATATATCAAGAGGGGTTTTTTTTACATGAGAACGGATTAATCATTTTTACATTACTCTTATGGGAAAGGTTGGTTTGATATACGTCCTATTCGGTATAAGTCAAACATCAGGAATGGATTAAGGTCGTTTACCGAGGTTCCACTGTATACAATTATAAAATGGAAGATAAAGATGCATTTTAAACACTTTTTTTTATTAAAAGGCAAAAATGCCACACATTCAACAAAAGAGAAATACAGTCAAACCTTGTTATTGGGCTGCAATTTGAAAAATTGTAGACCTATAAATTTCCAGTTTGTCTTTCCTTAATCTCCAGAATGGAGTTAGATGAAAGGTGAGACCAGATATGGAAATCTTCGGGCAGGAGGCTCGATTAACTAGATACGAACTTCCTATGCAAACAGGAAGTCACGTTATTTCAATTAAAAAATTTTCCTCTGAAAGCAGTTAATAGGTGACGACGATTCTATTGCTAACAGAAAAGTATGATGTACAGGGCAAGACACTACTAATTTGAGGTGGAGAGCAAATATTTTAAGTTAAGTTAAAAATTGCAGCCTGACACGACGTTGTGACGATGTCACAATAAATAATTATTAAATTAGAAGTTTATCCCAAGTAGCTTTTCAATCCTGTGGACAAGGATAGGTATTAAAATGTTAACAAGTTTGGTTAATATGTAATACAAAGCAGTAGCAAGTAATCGTTTATGAGGTGTGCACTTCATTGTCTATGAAACTTTTTTTTATCAATTGTAAACATTTTTATAGTAATTACCAAAGCCTCTTTGACCTCCAATTTAGTTTTTAATCTTAAAATTAGCGTTTTCACTTCCCAGGATGAAGACCCAGGTGTTAGATTTGTGGGAAGCGAGTGTTCGGGTTGTTTCATTTTGTTGAATTAAAGAAAGAGACGATTGACATGTAGACATGAGTGCGAAGGTCGAGAAAGGTTAAACGTTGTATGTAACCCTGTAGTGGTGGTGTGTGTGTTCCTAGAATATCTTTCGGCACGACTAAAAAAAGGAAATTACGATAGGAAAATTAGATTTGTAGAAAAATAAAACGACAGAGCTCTTACCCCCGGAAATTTCGGAAAATATTCACTCATATGATAAATGGCCACTTCGTCCTTTTTGTGGTAAAGACGGGTGAGGAAAAATCTCTCCCCCCCAACGTTCCTACAAAAAGTTAGATGAACTTATCACTTTTTTATTATTACTTAACTTTATCAGACAAGAAGAGTGATCTATCTTCCCGAATAGTGTTAGGAGCGAAGGACCCGACCTAACAACCTAATCAAAAGCTCAATCCTCATAACTGTTTAGGAAGAAAGGTCAGCCGAATGTCGCGTCTGGTGATGAAATGTGTTACGTCCGGGTGGTCACTTTCGGGAGTCAAATCCGTTGTCATCCACCGAGTGTCACGTTCGGAAGAACGTCCGTGATCACATCTGGGTAACAGTCAACACCTGGTGAAAAGTCGAATCTGGTAAGAATGTCACATCCGGTTGCAGAAAGGAAGACTGGGGAAAATCGAAGAGGATCACCGCCTAGACCAACCGCCCGCAGCAACAAAGCACGGACATCACGGGTCCATCGACTTCGGCGGCTCTTCTTCCCAGTTCCGACTTTTGGAAGACGATGACATCCGCGTCGCGGAGGAAGAGGCAGAATTCGCGAAAAAAGGGAGTGACATCGAACTCCAGGTAGATAACTCATAACTCAACTGTCACTCCCTATATCCTCCAGAACAAGGTCTCTGGCCGGGTCGACCCTGACGACCTTGGCCAAATAAAATGGACTCGGAACTTTCCCATCTCCGGGAGAGTCCTACGCCACACGCACTTGGGGAAGGGGAAGGTTGTCACCCACTGCTTCTTGCTCGATGGTCTCTTCCGACACCGAATTAATCGATTGTACAGAGACTCAGTCGATCCCCCGGAACCTCGAACGTCTCTTCGGGCACGGTACAAATCGAAGAGCCTCATACCGCGTCTTCAGAGTCATCGCAGGAACTCCCTTCCTCCGACGCCACTCTCTTCCGTCAGAGCATCCTTCGGATCCACTCGAAGATCTTCATTCTGTAAATAAAATAAAATTTACAATTAGTCGAGTGAAAGCTGAGTGAAAATTATGTCAACCACAAAAAGAAAATGCTCACCTAATTAATCACCACAATTAAATCTAGAAAATTCGAATAGAAATCAAAAACGGCCGAGAGATGTCTTCTGGGACCGATTCTCCGAAGAGTATTAAATAAATGTTTACGTCTAGATCGACTACGGACTGACTTACCTGAAAAATCTTTCGTCTTCTTTCTCAAACAGCCAAAAAAAAACCCCAACGCAGTCGAAGAGCGCTGAAAAACACATCCGACGCCAACAATAGAGAGAAAATGTGAATTATCATGTGTGACGAATTTTTAAGAAACGTTCAAACCGCGCAACAATGAAAAATAAGTTAAAAAATTGTAAATAAAATAAAAAAAATTCATGTAAATTTACGATCTTTTTAATATTTTGTTAGTCATTTCCTTGAGTTTGGAATTCAATAAATAAGTTTTCTTTCGCACTTAATTCTGCACAATGTCCATCTTAGAGAGATTAAAAGACTATTTTCTTCTTAAATTCTATGTTTTATCGCTTCGTCCACTTCCGAAAGTTGCACAAGACTCATTTGAATCAGTTAGGAATATCTTCGCTCAGATTGGGACGAAATAAATCGAAATCTTAAGATTTCGAATGTTTTGCTTTTCGGAAAGATTCCTCCTCCTACGTCGAGTTGCACGTTTCACCCATACAACATCAAACTGGACGAAGTTTATATAAAAAGACAAAAAAGCCTTTATAATCCGGCATTTAATTTCGGATAAATGAACGGATCAAAAATTATACACGATCTCATATATATGTATTCATTTCGGAAAATAAAACATAGAACCTTGATCCTCACTGGATGCCGTTATATTCAACTTCTTTCTTTGGCCATGCTCGTATTTTTTTTTTTTTTATTCATTTCGCCTGTGGAATGTTAAGAGGACATTTTAGCCCTACTCGTGGGTTCAACTAGGCTTACAATGTAGGCAACTGTTGGTGAGGGACAGGGTGTAACACATTGTTTGTTTATATTTTTCGCTCTTTATGTTTTGTGAACATTATTAACAAGACCTTTTTTCCATATTCATCGTGGATTCGGCCAAGCCTACAATGAACACGTGAAGGTCGGCCATATCTGGAACGGACTACCCACGAAAAATTCTTGAGATTTTCGACCGCCTGGATTTGATCCCGGGTCCTTTAGAGTAGTAATGAGTTATTTATTTTTATTTAGCCTGTTATTTTTCAGCTGTTGTTTCGAAAAAGTAATAACCGATTGTTATTTAAGAATAAAAGTGACAGAAACAATACCAGTACGAACAATGTCACATGTGCGTTACTGTGTAACGACTAGAACAGTCAGAACAGCGAGTCGTAGAAAAAAAAAGCAACTACCTGCCAAATTGGGAAAACCGGGTCGGAAACAGAATGAGAAGTCTGTTCTGAATGTCTGGAGGCCCCGTTTTTTACCACCCAGCCGCCTCTATTATAGGCATGGTCGAACCCATGATGGGCATGAATTAAATAGCCAGCCCTCTTAGTACTCACGGGGCAGAAAAATAAATAGAAAAAAACAGTAGACTAGAGAGCGTCCATAAATTACGTGACACTATTTTTTTGATTTTTACTATCCTACTATTTATTCCTCGTAACGCACTGTAATGCAACTCACTAAACCAATATAAATTTACGCAATGCCCTTAAATAAGAGCAACATCCTTCTAGAGTTTTCCGTACGAAGACAACCATAGATTATAGTTCCTTAGTAATACTACACCTTACAAACTACTTTTCTATAATATATCAATACTATAAAAACAAGAATTCTAAATTTTTAAATACTGCTCAAAAGTTTTTAAATATTCAATTATACACAAATAGGTTTAACATTGAAGGTCGAGTTGTAGCACTTTAATTGATCCTATTTTAAAACATGCGTATGTGAATCGTCAATTTTAGTTGGCTAGGTAATTTACATTTCGTAGACAAAGAAAATTCAAGATTTAATACCATTGCTTATGAATAGCAAGATATAATTTAATTAATTTGAACTTCCATAATTACCTGGAAAACGGAAAGTTCTTTACTTTTCTACAAAAAGAATATTTAACCTCAGACATTGTATAGCGTTACGTAGCTCTGTATAAAGAACCCTCCCCCCATTCTGCGTAACGCTCTGTAATTTAAGGAAGCCTCATTATAGTCAGATATTAATCAATTACCGATGATTGCTCGAATTCATCAATTTATCTATCATGATGTCCTCAATATGAGTACATATTGTTCTATCAGAGAATACGTAGCATATATAATTAAAATAAGGGGTATATACAGTGTGATATATGAAGGGATTTTTGCTAGATCACTAAGACAAACACCCAGGAGCAAAGGAAACTCACAGTAGATGTTAAAAAAACAATTTATTTTCGCTGATATAACTATGTACAGGATCGGTAATGAATGCCAACTCAAACGGATACTCCGGCAGTAATCCCAAAACACGGTCGTCTGCTGGATTATTACAAAATATCGCGACGCGTACAAAGAACTCGAGATGACTTATTAGCCAAAATTCTCCTCATAACTAATTATTTAAACACGAAGGAGGAGCGGAAAACAGACAATAAAGGCCGAGAAGTATCAAAAATGGATAAAATTCGCATTTTTCACCGGATGCTCGTTTTCTGTTTGAAAACAAAACTATTTTATATTGGTCATTTGAATCATTCTTGTGTATTGTCAGCAGTAAAGGTGAATAGCAAAGCTTTCTGTTGCGTTCCAAATTGCAATTTCAAAGCCTTGAGGGAGTCAGATATAAGTTTTCGTTTATTCCACATGAAAAAAAAAAGCAGATGATTATTCGGAAATCAGAGTTTGGAAAAGCTCATAAATATAACCGACAGAAAGAGTGGATTCGACTGTTAAGAACTGGCAAAAAAAGTTTCCCGATTGTCCAGCTTTATATGAACAAGTTTTGCTGTCAATTTTAAAGGATTTTTCCTTAAAGTTTAAAATGCCAGTAATTTTCTGTGCGACACAGCCAGATTTAGGCATTTCTAGGCCCTAAGCTGAACTCTGCGTGCGGCCCCTTACCAACTCTTTACAATTTTAGAAGTCAATCATAAAAAGAAAAGAATTAACTTAACATAAACATATTAATTAAATACTACACAAAATAAAACGTAAAGTATACTTTGTTGGTTTGTAAAAGAATTTTTATTACAAAATTTGACTTCAATTTTCTTTTTTGTCCAGAAATTTTTGAGGCCCCTTGGAACTCGAGGCCATTACGTAGCTTCCTTGTAAATGGAACAGATGTCAAAGATGATGTTTTTTTTAACATATAGAGCACAAATATGTATAGAAGGTTCTTGCTCATTTGTTTCGATAATACCACATATAATGACGTCTCCCGCTAGTAATAATTACTCTCCTATAAAATTTCTCGATAAACAGCTACAAGCATATGTCATTATATCGGGCAGTAATATATGATTGATTTTACGTTGACTAGTTACAAGCGACCAGTGGCATGCCGTCATTGGAAGCGGTTGAAGCGCCGCATCCACCTTCCAATGACCTTCCCTTGTATTTTCTAAAATATAAATTTGAACTAATTAAAATTAATATTTTATTATAACTGCATTACCGTATCTTATTAAAAAATTCTATACTATATGTGGAAAAAAACGATAAGATTGCTATTGTATATTCGAGTGTCAGTGGCGGAATGGAAGCGCTTCGGAGACAGCTTTTACAGCTAGAATAACTGAATGGTGTGAAGCAGCCAGAGGGCATTGGCGCATGCACTTTACAGAGCACCAACCTCAGCCGGTTTAGCTGGTGGTAACTACTCACGGAGTTGTTTCACACTATGACCGACTGGGCCGACCGGTCCGACTCGCCCGAGCCTATAATCGGGCCGACTAGTAGTAAAAGAATTCACACTGAGTACGATTATGTCGGTGGCCGACTCGTAAGGACCAATCGGAACGCGTCTTACAGATCAGAACACTAGCCAATCGTGGTAAGTTTTTCAATTTAAACAGAAAACATGGCCGTCTTTATAAGGTTGTCGTGTGTTCGCGGGCTAACGACACCATTTTAGCATTTTTAATGTCGCTTTCTCTTGTAAATGAAATGTATTATGGTGAATTAAAGTAATTCGTTTTGTTAATATCGATGAGTGCCTGCGTATTTCTTAATAAAGTTGTTCTTAAACGAAGCAAATAGACGGAAATAAAAAATCGTTCGTAACTTTTAAACGGTTGATCGTAAGTAATATTTTTTTAATACCAATCGATTCAGCGTATCAAATTACATTTAGATATGTCTACGTCTATTCGTTAATATGAAGTTTAAGACTATTTTTTAGCTGGATACCTTTCGCTTTACTCTAACCAATTATTTTTTTCAATGTCGCCTTTATAATCGGCTCGCCGAATATCATAAAGCCATGGATATTTTCTGACTTCGTTTATTAAAGCTTCCGAGAAAACTTTACCTTCCGCCATTTTCTAACTTCGGATAAATCTAAACTCTGATTGGTTATAGCTTCGAAGCTCTCATTGGCTGTAGCTCGCCGACTGCTCCGACGCGACTACAAATATTTAACTTTTTAAATCTGTCCGACTGGAACGACCAGTCGGTCGACCGACTGCTGTTGCCATGGCAATACGACTAGGAGTCGGACCGGTCGGCCCAGTCGGTCATAGTGTGAAACAGCCCTAACGCTTCCAACGATTCTTTCAACGATTCTCAACGCTATCCCTTAGCCCAGTGTTTTTCAACCTGTGGGTCGCGACCCCTAGGGGGGTCGCAAATCCTTACACGGGGGGTCGCGGGTAAAAGAAAAAGACAAGTGCTTGTAGGTCCTACACTACAATAAAAAAAAACGTTACTATTTGCAGGGCTCTTGCGACTTCTTTGCACAGCACAATTGGTTTTTCGATCGATAGTTAGGTCTCAACAGAAAGAAAACTAAATACGTCGTTTTTAAAATCACTGACATAGTTTTAATATGGCCCTAGGGGGTCACCAGAACTTTTTAACTTGTAAAGGGGTCGCATATTCAAGAAGGTTGAAAAACACTGCCTTAGCCACTGGTAGGAAGCTATCTAAGTGAATTGTTTAAGATTTAAAAAGTAAAAAGTATTCAATGTTATTTTTATGTGCGTTTTTTGCAAAGTTATATTTAATTACAGTATAATTAAAAGAAAATTATAATTATATTGACAGATTTTCAGACATAAAATCTTTAGAATTTTTATCACTTTTAGATGTTAATAATTTTAATATTATGAAAAACAATTTTTCCAAGCGTGTTTTAATTCTTTAAATTAAGTAAATTTTATGGGAAATTTTTTGATTTATCTGAATTACGTTGCGAATCGCAATATTTATATTTGTGTCCGGACTATATTGACAAGTAACTCTTAAACAAAAAACATATTTTAACTTCGAGGAGACAGACTCTATTTCGTCAGGCTGGAGAACGTATAAAAAGTTATAAGTGAAGGTTTTTTCTTCCAATAGTGAGGCTAGTAATATTTATCACGTCTTTCTTAATTATGCACAACTAGCAGAGACCGAGATTTAAAAAGTTCTCTTTATTTCGCCTATTTAAGAATGCATTTCAGATTGGTAATTTCCTCATCCCTATTCGGGCTCACGGCTTCAGTGTCTCCAACATAACGAACAAAAGGTTAGTTCGTCTTAATATACTTGTGTTATACACAATGATGGATATAGTGCACATCTTAATGGCGTAGTTTCTACATATCAGTCTCTTGCACTTACTGGCATGCTTTCTTCGTCTATTTTTGATGGGCAAATGCAACGCTTCTTCCATTTCCCACTCCTTATTACCTCTTAGAAGGATTTTAACTTCAATATTGTGGTTCATAACACGACAAAGGTCAAAATGTGCTTATTCGTTCTAAATATTTTCACAAGATGAAACCAGTTTTCACAAACTATAAGTACGAACAATTATTTATTGTGACATGGTCACAATGCCGGGCTGCAATTTTTAATCGTATTTTCAAATCATTTAATTTAAAATATATGCTCTCCACCTTAAATTAGTAGTGGCTTGCCCCTGTACATCATACTTTTTCTTTAACAATAGATTCGTGCCGGTCATCTATTAACTGCTTTCGGGGAGGGGGAGTTTTGGATTGAAAAACCATTACTTCCGGTTTGCATCGGAAGTTCTTATATAGTTAATTGGGCCTCCCGTTTCTGAGGTTTCCATATCTGGCCTCGGATTTCATCTAACTCCGTTCTCGAGATTAAGACAGATGGACAGAGGACAGCGGGAATTTAGACGTTACAATTTTTTCCAATTGCAGCCCCCTGAGGTCACGGGTCGACGCGAACTAACGGTGTGCAACGCCGATGAAAAAAAATCTAGCTTTGACTCTGACTCTCGTAGACTTGACAAAATTTCTAAATAAATGTAGCATTCCTTTAAAGGCGAAATTGTCGCGTTGTAAGTAATGAAGGCAAAAAAAATCCTAGCGGTCAGAAAATAAAATATCACGGCGTGAGAGATACGAGCGAAAGTTTCAAAGTTGGATCAACACTCGCGGACCGAGTCGAACGGAAGTGTCCAATTGATTAACCCATCAAATTAAGAATTTAGGGGACGGATCCTTTAATAAAAAGCCAAATATTTCAAGGAGAAAGAATGGCGGCTTCTCCCCCGACTCGGCCTGTTTTCCTCCGTGACGGTTTCCCCTTTGTCTCCGACCCGACTTCATTTTAGTTCTGGCGTATTATATAGGTTTTTCGGTATTTTTAATATTAACTTTATCCAGTTTGATGTCGCACTAATACGCGAAATCCGCAACCCCGACGGCGACCGATGAATCTTCCGTAAACGGCGTAAAGCGAAATAATATTTGGCGAAATAAATCGAAATCCTAAGAATTTGATTTATTTCATCCGATGGCCGAAAATGGACGAAAAAGATATTTATTCGGACGAATTTCGTGCGATTTTCGGAGGTGGTCGAGCCTCGAGACGTAGAATTTAAAAAGATCGTCTTTTACTTCTCCACGATGGACATTCTGCACGATGTAAATGCAGAAGATAATTTATTTGTCAAATTGCGAACACAAGAAAATGATTGAAGCAAAATTTTAAAAAAATATATAAATTAATTTGAAAAAAATAAACTGATTTTTTTTAATTTAAATCTTTTTGTAATCGAACATTGTTGACGCGTCTTTTAACGTTTGTTCGAAATTCGTCACACATGACGATTCGCAGTTCGATTGTGTTTCTGCTTGGAGTCGGACGTGTTTTTGTTGAGCTCTTCAATTGTGTTGCTGTTTTTTTTTGCTGTTTGCTAAAGAAGACTTTTGAGAAGAAAGGTTTTTGAGGTAAGTCTTAGTCCATATTGACCCTAGACGTAAGAATTTATTTAATATTACTTGGAGAATTGGTCCCAGAAGACATCTCGGCGCACCGTTCGATGGTCGGATTCGAATCTTTTAGGTTTAAAAAGACAGCTGCCTATGCTCAAGCAAACTTACGCCTTCACGCGATTGAAGCGCGTGAAGGCGTAAGTTTGCTTGAGCGTAGGGAGAGTCATCTGTAAACATTCGAAATTCTTTTAAAGATCTTCGTGCTCATCGTATATTTCATCACTTCGTAACTAAACTATAACACGCATATTTCATATAACCAACGTCCGAAGACGTCAGGTAATCGCTTTTAAAATGGCGTCGGATAAACGAAATATTACGAAATTTAGTAAAAATTGCAATCGGAGAATACTGGACGAACGAGAGGAATGATTTGTTCTAGTTTTGGGGGTGGAGACGTTCGATTATAGAAAATCTTGCTTCTAACCCCTTGTGGAGAATGGAAACCGAAGGCGTAGGGTGGTAGGGAGTCTCTCGATCCCAATCCGTCGTCATTCGGGGAATAGAAACGTAAAAAATGCAGATATTTAGCCTTAAAATTCAAAAAGAATTCATTACGTCAATCGCATTCGAATTCGTTAGGCGCTTTCTAATATCCATAGAAACGGCAACAATTGCCGTTTCTATTGTTGCAACACGATTTTGCGTCACTTTGCACGTTTTTCGCTTGCCGGACGGACGTGTGCGCTCTGTGCTCTTGTTTTCGCTGTGTTTTTTGCCTTTCGTCAGTGTTTTTTGTTACCGGAACGTGGTTTTAAGAAGACTTTTGGACGCCTACATTATACCAAGTAAGATTTTAATTAGAATTTAGCTAGCTGTAAGATTTTATTTTCGTTTCGTTTAGTCCAACTTTCAAAGACGACATCGGCCGGCGTATTTGCGTTTAAATGTGCCGTCGCTTGTGAATTCTTCTTCTTCTTCCTGGTTTATATGGAGACGTTAGCCTTGTATGCTCTTTCTCCGAACAGACGTCGCTTGTGAATCAGGATCCGAAATGACTTTTAAACGAGCCGCCACGTCGGAAAGCGACCGAAGCGCCGGAAACGGATTAAGTATTTGCTCATTGGTTTATTTTCGTAATTAATTCTTTTATATTTTATAAACACGGTCAAAGAATAAGGATTATTTATAGAAATTCAATTAAAAATTATTTAATGCTAACTTTAAATACGAATTCCATCGTAATTTTAACTGAAATATACTCTGGTAACATTGATGGACGGAAGACCGTATTCCGAAGCATGGGATGTTCCTTGGACAGGTCAAAACTTTCGCCCTTTGACCTCCGACTTCTCCATGCAATTTATGTACTACTTACAACGCTTTTCAATGGCTTATTTTGTCAGAATTAAATTGTCTGCAAACACATCTAATACTAATACACTTAACAGTTATCTATACAGGCTGGACACAAAGAATTCTTTTCCTTAGGCTCTTTGTCTCTTTCCACGAGGTGGTCTTTTCCGAGTGCAGTCGATCTGCCTATGCTTTGTGCCAGTTAAACGTTCGTGTCCCGAATGGCGAGTTGGGATGCGGGCGGGTTTCGCTTCTTCGTACGTTTGTCTTGTGTTTTGGTCGACTCGTTGGCAATTTCTTTGCAATTTTAAATGCCGTCGTTGCGTTTATTTGACGTACACGTTAGGTAAATTGCTCTAGAACGAAACACTTGTTACGACTCGGGCTCGAGTGCCTTTTCCTCATGGCTACGTGCGGCGTGTCTTTAATTTACTGTCGTACAAATACAAATTACACGTAAGAGAGTTTCTTCGTTCCGGGTCGGTCTTCTCTACTGCAAATACAGTAGGAACGTTCTAGCAATTTCCGGTAGGATCTAACGCGAGCTATCCGAATTCCGATTCGTCGTGAGTATAATCTTGAACTTTTTCTGCGTTAATCGGTCCCAGAAGACATCTCGTCACGTCGTTCGATGGTCGGATTCGAATTTTTTAGATTTAAAAAGGCAGCTGCGGTGAGCATTCTGCTTATTCTCGGAAGAATTTAGACATTAATTTAAGCTTTTGTTTTAATCGACTAATTGCAATTTTTTTTTTTTTTTCAGAATGAAGATGTTGGAGTGGTTTCGCCGGAGGTTCCGACGGAAGAATGCGGTGGCGCCGGCGCCGGAGGGAGGGGGTTCCTCGGACGGCTCCGATGAGACGTTCGAGGAGCCGGAGGTGGACTTGGTCTCTGCCGAATGTTCGGTGTCGTTGGAGACCGTCGAGCGAGAGGCAGCGGGTGGTGACGACCTTCCCCCAGTGCGTGTGGCGTGGGACTCTCCCGGAGGCGGGAGAGTTCTGAGTCCATTCCACTTGGTCAAGGTCGTCAGGGATCAGCCGGCCACAGGCCTTGTTGTGGAAGACGTAGAGAGTGACAGCAGTTCGTCCGAGCTCGCGACGGACGGGTTAGGGCCACCGCCTGTCCGAACTTGGAACAGGGAAGAATCGGAGGAGAGCGCCACCGAAGTCGAGGAACCGCGGTTTTGTTGTTGCGGGTGGCTGCGGTTCCTTTGGCCTAGGCGGTGATCTTCTTCGGTTTTACCCAACTCGTCTTTTGCACCCGGATGCGACATTCTGACCGGATTCGACACTTTTCACCCGGACATGACACCTTTACTCGGACGTGACCTTCTCTTACCCGGATGTGACCACGGACTTGTCTCCCGAACGTGACACTCGGTCGACGACAACGGATTTGACTCCCGATTGTGACACCCGGACGTGACACGTTTCTTCACCGGACGCGACATTCGGCCGACCTTTCTTCCCAAACAGCTGTTACGAGGATTGAGCTTCCGGTTAGGTTAGGTTAGGCTAAGATAGGCTTGGTCAGGTCCTTCGCTCTCCTCATGACACTGTTCGGGAAGAAAGTCTATCTGATAAAGGTAATAATTTTGATTTTAGATAATAAATGAATCAACTTCTCGTTTTCTCACTGTTTTTGTGTTTTGTAGGAACATTTGGGAGGGAGAAGAATCTCCCTCCTCAACTTTACCAGGAAGAGGACCAATTTGCCATTTATCGTACAAGTGAATATTTGCCGAAATCTCCGATGGTAAGAACTCTTTCATTTCATTTTCAACACATCTTATTCTCGTATCGAAATTTACTGGATTTTCTGTTTTCAGACGTGCCGAAGATGTTCTCCGAACACACAGAACACACACACGACGCACGGACATAACATCACTGTACACGAAGATATACACCGTTTAACCTTTACTCGAATCCTCGCACTCACGCACTTACACGTCAAGCGCCTCGTTTTGCATAATTCCACACAATGAAACAACCCGAACACTCGCTTCCCACAAATCCAACCCCTGGGTCCTCGTCCCGGGAAGTGGAAACGCCAATTTTAAAGATTAAAACACTTTAAATTGGCGGCCGAAGGGGCTCTGGTAATCACAACTTGCATGGATTAAATGGAATTTCACACATTCGCATCAATAATCGTTTTGTGATTAATTTTTCTGTTAAATATCTGTAAATCTATTAGGTAAGAAATTATCTGCGCACAAATCTCGATCGTATTTCAATATTGCTAACTCTTACCTAAGATCATTAATTAAAGAACTTCGTGCTCATCGTATATTTCATCACACGTGCAATATGGCAGCTGGTTTTGTTTATTGAGAACTGTCTTATCCATTTATGGTTTCTTAAGATCCACAGTGTGGGCTGCCGGACTGTATGGAACGGTACTTGACACATCGGGAACAGACCGCCCGCCCCGGGTTCTTCAACAGCCCGAAATCGATCTCAGAGCCGTAGACTGAAGTCTTAACAGCTCAAACATCCGGCCGTCACCTTGATAAACCAGGTGTTGAAAGTATAACAAGTAGCGACACTTCCATATAAACAGTTTCTTATTGTACGCAGGACACTTGCACGTAAATTGTTTTAATTGGTCTGCCATGTACCATATCTCTTACACAATATATTATTTCGGTGAGAAATTGACACCGTTTTGTTCACGACGCGTTTTAGGATCTTAATAGCCAATTATTTTTAAGACGACCAGATTTCAACAAATCTAACCAAACTTGGGCCAAAGGTTATACATATAACACATAGGAAAGATGGATGGGAGGCCGACAAAGCCTCGCTTGGAACGACTCAGGGCCGGTTTTGGTAGGTGTGCAGTGCGTGCATGCACGCTGGCGACCGATAGTGCACTAAAAAATGTAATTTTTCATACTGTAAATATAATAATCAACTGGCTCCTGCCAGTCATTATCTAACTCCTTTCGGGGGGAAAACTTTTTCAATGATGTACAGTTAATCGGGACATGCCGCCCCTAAGCTTTCTATATTTGGTCTTGAGTTTCATGTATCGAACTCCGTTCTCGAGATTAAAAAAGGACAGGCATAAGGACGACAGTGGGAATTTATAGGTCTACAATTTTTTCAAATTGCAGCCCAATTTAAATAAACAAAGAGATGCGTTGTTTATTTAGATAAATTTTTATATACAACACATATTCATATACTAAATAAGAAAAATTTCATTTTAATTTACAGCTTCTCTCATGGCGGCGCAGAAAGGCGCCTATTTTCCACGGAGAGGTTTGATTTGAATAAAATTAAAATTAATATATACCAAATATTTTAATGGATTTTTTTAACCCTTGTCAACTACATGAAACTATCGATAGTACGCTCTCGTGGGTTTTGAATTTACTCGCGATCAGCATTGATAGGGGCGGTCAAATATGTGTAGCACGCAGGCGGCTGACAGTCCAAAACATGTCCTGGTGGCGTCGACAAGTAAAGATCAACATCCGCCTCCCACATACTGTAGTATTTTTCTGTAGTACTGTAGTATTTTTCATACTGTAGAAATTGCTTCAACAACAGCTACCGTGAGAAATTAAATTCATTCCACATTAAATAAATGCTCTAAAAACTGAAAGATGAGAAATAATTTCCTCCGGCTACAAAGTATTAATTAATCATACCATTTATCTTGGTTCCAAGGGTGATCACCTTAAGCAGGTCCTACTGTCATATAAAATTTCAAATTATATGTCTGCAAAGACTTCAACTAAGTATGAGTTTATTAAACGTTAACCGCTCAAACATCCGGCCGTAAAAAAAGTCACTGACTGACTACATATACAGGAATCAGAGTTTCCGATTTTCGGGAATCGATTTTTCCGCCCCCAAACACCTATGGTAATTTTGAATATCTCATGTCGTTCGAAAGAAAATTGTTCTCTTAGGTAATGTGCAAAATTTCAAGATTTTGTATAAAGCGGTTGCTGCAATATAAGCATTCGAAATCTGCAAAAAAGCCGTATTTTCTCATTTTTCTTCATCCGGTACTGCAGATGCTCGTAGAGAGAAACCACTGGGTCCAGAAAGCGCAAATTTTAAACTTAAGCCTTTCTTGTTACCACTGGCCAAACTTCCGGGTCGATAGGTCAAAGTTCACGGGGTTTCCCATGGAGCTATTTCGGTTTTAGGGCTTAATTTTATGCTTATAAGAATAAAATTGCATGGAAACAAATGAATTTTATTCAAAATGTTACTCAAAATTACAAAAGCTGAAATTTATGCCAATTAAAACTTTTTATAACGATTTTACTAAACGGCGTTCAGTAACGTGATGATAATTTAAAATATATTTTGATATACCGTAGATGACGTCACCGTTTCGTTACATTATTGTTTATAACATCAAAGTTGACGGCAATTTCCTCTACAGCGATTTAGTTAAATTGTATGATTATAGGTCTACAGTAACATATAAATGGACTATCTATTAATATATTTATCCCGACCGGTTTGTAGATATCTATCCGTTCCGAATATTCAACCGAGGCAGTTCTATCACACGGTGTGGCAGTCACATACCGCACGGCCGGATGGCCGAGCGGTAAAGGTGGCAGCCTACTGCTCTGGGGGACCCGGGATGGAATCCGAACGGGTCGAATAATCCCCAGGAATTTTTCGGGGGGGTGGTCCGTTCGGATATGTCGGGCCCCGTCCCTCACCACCCGGTCGCCCCATTGTGGGCCTGGCCGAACCCATAATGGGCCTACTAAAAGAAGCCCTCTTAGTGCCCACAGGGCGGAAAAAGTTTAAAAAAAAAGTCACATACCGCAAGGACCTCTGTTCCATCTAAAAGGAGATAGCCTAAGCACAGAATTCTAAGGAGTCGTCACACCTTAGAAATGAAAAAGACTCCATCGAGAGAAAACAGTGCCTCGGTCGAAACAACTCGAAAGGTTAGAAATGCGCAAAGGCTTCGGGAAAAGGACGGTAGTTAATTAATGTCGATCCGAACAAAGACGTACTAAAAGAATTATATGATTTAATATCATTAATATTTACGGTACCATCTACCGGTGGGTCTGCTGAGCGCAGTTTTTCGACCACGAAGCAAATTCATACATTGGCCAGCAACACTCGGTTGGAGGAAAAATTGTCGTAGCTAGCGTTGCTTTCGATAGAAAAAGAGCTTTTAAATACGTTGATGGAATCGACGACCGGCGACTTTTCTGATAAAGTAATTAACGACTTTGCGGAAAGAATCGCCGAATACAGTTATATTATAAAAAGTTAAAAAAAACTAGTTTTTCTATCATTGTTTGTATCGTATCAATTTGTATTATGTATGTATTATTTGTATTTTAGAACTAAAATACATAAATTGTTTTATTTTTGTCATTTCCAGTATTTGTTTAAAACTTTTATGAAAATGTCATGTACCGGACAGGTCTGACCCGTCACGAAAGACGCGAAAAAACGGTTAATTTAGAGAAAAATTTATTAGTTTAAAAAAACATAGGTAAAAGTCGTTTGTAGTCGGACACCCATTGTTTATATCAAACTGCCAGGCAGAAACCATTAATCGCGGAAGGAAGTCGTCCTATGATCGGTGGAAGATCGAATTCATCTTCCACTCTCACTCTCCCACTCTCCAGGTAAGAGTCTCGTTACGTTTAGTAATCAGGGACCAACCACTCGGGAAGCGTGATTGAGGGAGAACAACCAATCAAAATGGATGAAAGAAAGAACGGAGATTGATATAATCTCCGACAATCGAGGAAATCTGGCACTCGGTTAACGTTCCGAATAACCAAAACGCCGTTTGTCAACGCACAAAAAAAAAACAATTTCTCGTCTATTGTGCTAACCTGTAACCCGTGCCACTTCGGACTTAGACCGTGTCCCCGACTCCAACGGACGAAGTCTTCCCGTGCCTTACAGACTTGTCAACGCCACTGTCCCGGGGCCACCTTCGATCGACCATCGAAGAACCACATCGACGCTCAGGACGTCCGAACGGCTGATTCTCCTAAAGCAAACTATTTTGTACATAGTATATGTTTATTTTATGTTAAAATAAACGGTTTTTGTCAGATACTTGTCGTCTTTGTCTCTACAGCCACCACCCATGTACGAACGGACCCTAGACCATTACTGACGCGCAATTAACTGATTGCCCCTGGAAGTGGGCTTCTTACAGAAACACAGTTTCCCTATCATAAAATGTCACGGCACGCCACTGCAAGCGACCCAGATAAAGTGTGAGATCCTGGACTGGGATTCTTTTAACCGTAGATCCAAACAAAAGCGAATCTTGATCTTCTCGATTAATCAAAATTAAGGAAACTAAATTATAAAGGAAGAGGGGAAAAATAAAATTATTTTAATATTAAAACCATGCGGTAAAAAGGACAAAAATTAGTAAATTAATCGCTCGGCCATCCGGCCATCACCAGAAAAAGGGGTGCACTCAGGGCGTAGCTAGGGGGGCGGCCCGCCCCGGGTGTCACCCGTGTAGGGGTGACACCCGGTAGGCCTATACCTAAAAAAAAAAAAAGGTCAACGGTTCGGGTACCATGACAGTTTCTTCGCTATGATGAGACGCCACGAGAGCTCGCACCAGCTGAAAATCTTACTATGATTTATTCTATAAATCTACACTCATACGTCACGACATCGCATACTTAATATAGCGTTCAAGTTGCTCGAGTGCGAAGATATTACAATTCAACAGTGTTTTATAAAATAGTTAAAAAGGGTGACACTACGATATTTGCACTGGGTGTGACCCATGCTAGCTACGCCACTGGGTGTGCACTGGATAGGATCCGAATTTGGATCATTCGTAGCAGTATACTGATCGCATGATTTTTTTTAAAACTCCACTTGTCTCTTCCTCGTCCTTTTTGTCTTGTGGGCACTCAGAGGCCTATTTAGCCATATATGTCTATGGCCAGATGGCCGAAGCAGTTAAAGCGTCAGTCTACCAGTGCCGTAACTAAGACGGTGCCCGGGCACAGAGCGTAGACCCTGGGGGCGCAGAAATGACCTAAGTTTTGGATCATAGTTTTGGGACGTAGTTACAGATGCTCGCACCGGGCGCATAAAAGGTTAGTTACGGCGCTGCAGTCGACTACTCTGAGGAATCCAGGGTGAGTGACTATTTTTTGAGTTTGAAGAAAATTTGATAAGAAGAGTTTTTTTGATAGGAAGAGTTGATAAGAAATTTGAAGAGTTTTGATAAGAAACTTTTTGGGCGATAAGTTCCCGTCCATTCACCCTTGACACTCTTATTATAAGCTTGTCCGAACTCGTAATGGGTATGATTCAAAAGATCCTTCCAGTGCCCACAGGTTGATAAGAATAAAAAGAAAATCATTATATATAATAAATACATTTATTTTCATGAAATTATTAAATTTTAAAATATTATTAAATATTTAAAATGAGGCATTTGGTACATAAGAACAAATTAAGAAAAAAAATTAAATAAATAATATGCCATAATCTCGACCACCTTCAACTAGACGAAGAGGATGCAATAGATCTGGCAACACTTAGTGGTACGTTTTCATAGCGGAAAGATGTTTGACGAAGCGCCAGAGTCGAAAAGCGTGGGTTCGAAGACAAAGACACTTCAAGTCTCAAGAATTCCACCTGACGTTGATGAAGAAGATCTGAAAGTTTTATTTTCGTCTTACGGTAATGTTGTGCGTGTTTATCGTGGATTCTCGAAGGATGTATTAAACTTGCATTACGGTTTTATCGAGTTTTCGACTGTGGAAGAAGCAGAATGTGCTTTAGAGGAACTGAATGGCGAACCACCATACTATTTGTCTGTTGAGTTTGCAAAATATACAAAGACTAAAAAAGAAGGGCAAAATTTTAAAATGAAAGGTGCATCAAGCATACGAGTTACCACTTGTGGTAACAGAAGGGAAGTTGTTTTATATAATCAGTATTCAGAGCAAGATACGTATCAATATAACGAAAATTCATTTCATCGTCCTAAAGATTATCGTTTTATCACTAGAGAGAATTTTTCTAATGATATAATTGCTAACAGAGCCTGTATGAATAATAGTTTGTGTGATATGACTGAGGATAATGGTTTACTTCCAACTCCTCCACCTTACTTTAGATTTGATGAAAGACCATTTGATTGCACTCGTGCACATTGTCATGGTCACGGATTTCATTCTCATTGTTGCCATGGCATGCATTCGTCTAGTGATCTTTATGCAAAGCAAAGACAGTATTGTATGAATCAACATTCTTGTTTTACAAGTAATCAAATGTTAGGAGTTGAAGGCAGAAAAGAGATGCAAAGACTGAAATATCAGAAAGAAACAATTCAGAATAAAAATATTCCATTTTCAGAAAGGAATTCACTGCCAATTCACTCTTCTGGTTTTTATCAGTCTAGGAAACATTCTGAAGATATATTACATAAAACTTCATATGAAGAAAAACTCAAAACAGCGGCTGAAAATTATCAAGTAGGAGCTTTATTACAGAAAGGTAAAGGGAATGAGAATATTTTCTGGATACCGAGGAATTTAAAAAAATATCAATACGAACAAAAGAAAATGCCGCATAATGTAGAAGTTAAACAACAATATATTTCTAGTGAAAATAGGGAAAATGCTGATCAAAAACAATTTAAAGCTCCTTATCAAGAAAATCCATTTCATAAAAACAAAGAAAAGTATAATGAAAGAAACAGTGATATCAATAATAGAAATCAAAATCAAATGGGGAAAGATCATTTTAGAAAGAAACAAGTAAATATAGATAGTGGACATAACAGAAGGAAAGAAAATGAAGCAAGCCAAAAGAAAGCTAATTTCCAAAATCAAGATTTGGATTTTAAAGAAAGAACTTTATCAGAATCTGTTAGATCACTAAATCATAGAGAGAATAACAATCTTAAAATAAATAATGAAGGATTTCAGAGTCTTAATATTAATACTGAAATATCAATAAATTTATGTTATGCTAATAATCCTGATGAACTTTGGATTCATAAATTACCTGAAACTAATCTTGAAGAGTTATCAAAGGAATTACAGATATACTGTGAACAATCTGAAGTTTATTTGCCAGAAGTTGGAGAAATTTGTGGTGGTCTTTATTCTGTAGATAACACTTGGTATCGAGCTAGAATTGAAGGAATTAATGATAAAGGCTTATATAATGCTTATTTTGTTGACTATGGAAATAGTGAAATTTTATCTAAATACCATATTAGACAATTAAAAAATGATTTTTTAAAATTACCTTTTCAAGCAATACCATGCAAATTGATTGATGTTGAACCTGTAGGAAATGGTTGGTCTGATGAAGCAACAACAATGATTTTATCCACAATTTATTCAAAAGCTAAAATTATTAGGAAATTGGAAAATAAATATGAAATAGAGTTAGTTAATTGTAAGGGAGAATTAATGAGTGATTTACTGATAAAACATAATTATGCAAAGCCACATAACAGTGTGATAGTTAACGACTTGAGTGTGAAGTCAGATGAATGTATGATTTTGAATAACAATGAAAATGTATCAAAAATTAATCTGTCAGAAAAAACAAAGCATAATTTTGGCATACCATCTGTTATTGAGAAGCTACCATTGAATTTAAAATTAGAAGCCACAGTTGTATTCAGATCCAGGTATGGTAGTGATTTCTGGATTCACCCAATAGTGAAAGAAGTATATGAAAATTTTAAAAAATTGACAGTTCTCAATGATTATGGAAAATAATTATATTGAAAATTACAGACCAAAAGTTAATGAAGTGGTTGTTGCCCAGTCTCCAGTAGATGAACTTTGGTATCGTGCATTTGTAATAAGCAAGAATAATGATGAATATTTTGTATATTATTTGGATTATGGAAACAAAGAACACGTAAAAAAAGTTGCTCCTATTTTACCAGGCTATGAGAATCTTCCTTCATGTGTTATCCATTGTTTTGCAAAGGATTTATATTCTGAAAAACAATACACAGAAAGTGTTGTTGCAGATGCCTGTCTTTCTGGGAAACTTCTCTCTTTCAGTGAAGATAAAGTTGATATTGAATTTGTGTTTGAGAATGAAAGTATATATGTATCAGGCTATCCTTGGTATTATGATTTGGAAATAGATGATGTGAATATTTTTAATTCTTCCACTATAGATATTAAACAGTCTTTTAATACAATGTCAAAAGATGTGAATAATGAAGGTTCAGAATTTATTATTCCATCTGGAATTGAAGTGTTTAAACCTGGAATTACATTGAAATTGCATGTAATCTATAATGTTACAAATAAAGACTTTTGGGTTCAGGCAATTACTAAAGAAGCAGGTGATGTTTTGACAAAATTAGTACGATTGAATGAACAAACAAATCACTGTGTTGATTGCAGCACTGAATTACAGTTAGATAAAGTTGTTATTGCTCAATCTGCTGAAGATGGATGTTGGTACCGAGCTTATGTTACTGGAAGAAGCTCAAATGGATATTATGTTCGATTTGTAGATTATGGAAATGAAGAAGAAGTGACAAAGATTTTGCCTATTCCATTAGATAATTCCTTATTACCATCTTATGCATTTCATTGTATCGTTACACAGCAATTATCAGAAGAAGAAGAAAGAATCTTTAATGAATATTTTGCAAACAAATTCCTTGATGTTAATGTTATATTCCGTGATGAAGAAAAAATTCACATGGATATTGTTTCAGAAAATTGTTGTATATCACTTTTTGGATATCCATGGTATCATAATTTGAAAGTAAATAAGTCACTTAATGAAACAGCTGATAGCATGATTGTAAATGATGATTTTAATGAAAAGAATGAATACTCAAGGAAAGAAAATCAAGGATTTAATAAAATACCATCAGCAATCGAAACTGTTAAGGTAGGAAGTGAGATACATTTGATTGTGTCAGTTTGCTATGGAGATGTATTTTCAGCATTGATAAGTGAAGTAAGTTTATTTGAAGAGATAGCTAATTTAGAACAATGTCTGAATCCTGAAAATTCTTGTAGTTCACAGTCGGAGTTTAAAATAGGTGATTTAGTAACTGCATTATCACCAACAGATAATTTTTGGTATAGAGCTTGTATTGTGAAGTCCTTTGCTGATTCTTATTTGGTATGCTTTGTTGACTATGGTAAACATGAAATAGTAAAAAATATTGGTTATTTAGAAGAGAAATGTTGTTCACTGCCTTCACCTGCAATTTATTGTAATATGAATGCTGTGTCTGCTGAAGTAAAAAGTCATTTAAAGAAACTAATAATACCTAATGAAGAAATTATAGTTATATTAAAAGAAAAAATAGATGACAATATCTATTTAGAACTGTTTGATTCTAATAGTAATGAAAATATTTGTCAAATCATTGCATTTCCATGGAATTATGGACTAAATGGAAATTTAATCCATTCTCCTGAGTTAATGTTTAGAATTGATGATCATCCCAAAGTAAATGCTGGTAAACAGAAAATAGAAAACTCCACAGAATCGAGTAAAACAAAAGGTAAAATGATAGAATATACAAGAACTGAGAATTATAAGAATAGTGATTGTGAAAATTCAGTCCTTCAAACTGTAACTCCAGTTAAAATATACAATGAACAAACATCAGCAAAAACTACAGTTATTGCTAATAACGTAGAAGTAAAAGAAAATTATATTGCAGAAAAAGTAGCTTCTATTTTGAAAACATTACTTCCAGATAAACTGGTTCATATCAATATTATTGTAACATTTCCAGATAAATTAGATTTTTGGGCAATTATTTTAGATCAGGATATATATACATCACTAATTGAAATGGAGAATTCACTTAAAGTAATACAATCAAATAATAATTATAATCCTAACATTGGAGATATTATTGTGGCTGAATCTGTTGCTGATCAAACATGGTATCGTGCATGTGTTTTAGGTAAAAAAGATGATCAAGTAAAAGTTAGATACATTGATTATGGCAATGAAGAATATGTCACAACTTACAAACCTATACATGACGAACAACTAAGTATAATTTCTCCAGTAGTGTATTGTATGATCCAAGACTCTAAATTTCTTGATAAAGATAAATTAAAGCAACTATTAGTTGTTTCTCAAAGTCTTTTTGCTAAAATCAGTCAAAGAAATTCTGAAGAAGCTTATTTGACTTTATTTACTGAAGAAAGTGAACCAATATGTGACGTTAAAGCATTACCTTGGTATCATAGTCTTACATTTGTAAAACCATGTTCTCCAGCATCTTATGAAAATAGTCTAAAGACTAATACATCATCAGGCCTCATAAATGATTCTTTACAAATTCCAGCAATTAAAATGTATGAAGATATGAAAAAAGTAGTTTTATCTGATTTTCATAATTTTGAAGTTAAAGTAGTTTCAGTAGAAAGTTATGAAAAGTTATTTGTTCAGCCTATTAAATTTGAAGAAGAAATTGCTGAATTAATAAGTGAAATTACACAATATTGTGAAAGATTACCTAATAAACCTTATGATCCAAAAATAAATGAGATGGTATGTGCAAAGTTTAGTGAAGATAATTTATGGTACAGAGGTTGGGTAATAAAATCTTTATCATCATTAAATTATCTTATACAATTTGTAGACTTTGGTAATGAAGAAAGTGTTGAATCCAACTGTTTAATGCCTCTTCCTGACCAATTTGCAAGCAAGCCTATTTATAGTATCCAAGTAACAGTTTATAATCTTCCATCATTATCAGATATTTCAAAACTGTGTGAGCAGTTATGGAAAATGAAGATAGTAAATAGTCAAGACAATATTGTTGAATTATTAAATTTAGACTCAGATAATGAGCAGAAAAATAATGTTAAAACTGAAATGTGTGACAATTCAAGTGAAGTCACAGAAATTTTTCTGTACGACAATTGCGAATTTGCAACTTTGCCACTAGGTACAGTCGAAATTATAATAACTAGCATTATTTCACCAGAAACTATCTTTTGTAATTTTGTAGATGTTAACAATATGTCTGCCTTGAATAAATTAAATGAGGATATAAATTTATATTGTAGCAATAATGCATTTGAGAATTACCATCCTAAATGTGGAGAATTATGTTTAGCAAAATATTCTGTTGACAACCTGTGGTATAGAGCAGTTCTTTTGGAAGTTGTTGATGAAAAATTGCAATTATTATTTGTGGATTATGGAAATATTGAAATTGTTAATTATGAAGACACAAGAAGAATGAAGTTGCAATTCGTGAAGATGCCGGTGCAAGCAATACACTGTAAGTTATCAGGATTAGCGGAACAGACTTGGAGTATTGATGTCATTCAGGAATTGTTGAAAATATTACCTCAACAGTGTCTTATCACTGTACAAGTTCTTGATAAAGTTGTTATAAATAATATGTTTATATATGTGATAGATATTCCTAGTGCAAGGGAGCACTTACTAAAGACTGGTCTTGTCAAGCCACAAGCTGAAGACTAAAGATTTTATTTTTGTTTTTAATATTAATTTTTTGCATTTTAGTTTAAATGAAACATATTTTGTTGAAATTAATAATTTACTAACAATACTTTTAGTTACAGTAATATAAATTAAATATTCTGTTTGTATAAAATATGGCAACATATTTGTTAAAGAATGAAAAATATTTAAAGTAATTATTTGTGATTTTACAACTGGGTAAAACTTCTTACTTTATTTTTAATTGCATGCTCTTTGTACTTTTTTTTTAGTTCATTTTGTATTTAAAATATCAATGTTATTACTTTATTTTATACTTTCTCTAGTAATTATTTGAAATGTTCCTTAAGAATACCTTAATAAATTTGAGGCTGAATTTGCTATTTCAATTTATTTCTCTAATATTAATTATATATCTTAACAGTATATTGACTTGAGAGTTCAAAATATACAAAAAGATATGTATATTTTTACGTAAACAAAATGATATAAATTGCTTACATTGAAAAAAGTACCTGGAAAATGTAAATGTGATCATTTGTTTAGTGCTTAATAACAGCACTTACTGCAAAGAAATGCAGTGTATCAAATAAATATTCAATTTTCTTAAATTTTCACTTGTACTTAATACGAGCATTGAAAACGTTTAACGCTTCTGTGTAAAGTGAAACCCCTATTTGATGTTTTTTAAGCCAGGATATAACCCTAAAATTGTGGCAAACTTACAATAGGGGGAAAAATAATTGCTATTAATGAAATTAATATTAACGCACAGTAATATCTATTAATACTTTAATGAAATTTAACGGTAGCATCATTAAATTTATATACTACATAGGTGTTTTTAACCTTTTTTGTTTCATGGATCCCTTTTCCAGTGAGGAAATTATACTAAAGTCACGGACTTCAAAATAATTTTAATAAATTTTATTAAAATAAAAAAAGGTGTTTCTTAACACAAGTAAGTTGATTTTTACCCTTTAGGCCCACGGACCCCTGTTAATAACCAGTTCATGTAATTTGAATTAAAATACAATAAATATTGTATACTATTATCGTACAATCTATATATATATATAAAAACGAATGTATGTCTGTGTGTGTGTGTTTGTCCTTCATGCATTACCACACCATTTATCCGATTGCCATGAAACTTCGGGAAGTTGTTTAATACACTCCCGCGAAGTTTCTGGCATACGTGAAGACCACCATTTCCCCCCTTCCAAAAATATCTTTATATATGGATTAAGGCTTTTATGTCCAACAGATGGCGCTAACTTCCGACGACCTAAGTTTGCTTTTCTGTGAGAAGGGACTAAAGCAGATCATTTTCTATCTATATAAATAAAATATAACGTTTGTTTGTTCTTACCGATTCCTTTGAAATTTTGACACAACGTTGCATTCGAATACGCACGTGTTTTTATATAATATACATGTCGAAATTCCCCCTACTGGGGGGAGATGGACAGGATTAAGGCTTACCGTGAAGAACTCTGCTTCTATTATACTATTTTACATGCGGTTTTTTGCGTTTTAATAGGTTACGGTCAACAATATACACTAAAAGGGATTTTTCGATATTTCCTTGCGGGGGAGAGGGACAGGATTAAGGCTTACTGCAGTGGCGTAGCGTAGTGGAGGCGGCAGGGGCGGTCCGCCCCGGGCGGCACTTTTAGGGAGCGGCGAAATTTTCCTCCGCCCGGGCGGCTGACACCCACGCTACGCCATTGGCTTACTGTGAAGAACTCGACTTTTATTATACTATGTTAGATGCGTGTTTGATTGCATTTTAATAGGGTACGTCAAGAGAATGTACACTAAGAAGGGATTTTTTGAAATTCCCCCATGGGGAAGTGTTATACATTTATAATAGATACATTTTGAGCCACAACAACGCGTGGCCGGGTCTGCTAGTATTTTATAAATATTGTATGGCGGCCCACTTGTTTTCAATATCGAGTATTCATAAATTCAATAATATGTATACCTTCATCTAATTCAGAGTGAGGATTTCCTAACGTAAACTAAGTGTAGCTAACGGACATTTTAAAATGCCATACCAATTAATTGAAAAAAATGTTTTTATTCGAGACTCACACAATAGAAAGTTATCCGAAATTGAACATAGAACAATGTTCTGGTTCCAGAAAAAAAATTTTTTGAGTCGGTCGAACGTCACGGTTTTTTGACGTCTCAGAAAAACGTTCCAATTCCATGGTGTGATTTTCTTCGCTCGTTCCCCCATGACAATTCAGCCTTCTCGGATCAATCTCCATCGTTTTGCTCCCTTCGCTCAACTTTCCGTGGGATGGGGGCCCAACTCTCCCATTTCATTCTCGCCTTTGCCTCCTCTCGATACAACTCCCTATCCTGTTTACTTCGCTCTTCTCCTTTGTTTCGTTCAATCCCAGCTCACCTCACTCATTGGTTGAAAAATTTCGTGGCAATCCATCGGTTCTCGTTTCTGCCGTTTCTATTTACCTTTCTTTCCTTCACGGTGGAAAAAAGAGTAAGAGTGCGACTATGCAGACGCGAGCGAGCAAGAAGTGGTGACGTTTCACGCTCTCTGTTTCTCGCTCTCGTCTGTGTGGTCGTAATAAACGAGAGCGAAAAACAGAGGGCGTGAAACAACATCACCTCTTCTCGCCACATATTCTCGCTCGCTTGCGTCTGCATAGTCGTACCCTAAGGGCACGTTCACACGAGCGATTTTTAGTCTCTGTCGCTGCTTCAAAAAAAAAAAAAAAAAAAAAAGCTTTGAATTAGAAAGCGTACTTCAATGGAGTCGACCGTGCCAGCGACTGTTTAGTAGCTGCGACAAAAAAGGCGTACGTTCCATCCTAGGCGCTGTCGCTAGGGGACTGTCACGACGAAGAAAACACACGATGTTATACGTGTCTAGACACACGGGCGATTATTTTTTCTCAAATCTCACGTGCACTTCTCGTGTTTTTTTTTTTCTAGATGTGTTTGTATCGTCATAATCACGTGATTTAGGGAAATTTCTTTTGTTTTTATGACAGAGTCGTTTTGCTATAGAGCATTCTTTGTTTTTAACAAGCGATCTCCCAAATCTCGTCAACATCAAGTTGCCGGCCTGAAAGGACTGTCGAACATTAACAAAACTTATCAGGATAACCGTTTTTAAAATTGCGTTTAATTTAGTCAATAATATTTTTAAAAAATAAAAAGTACACATAATGTTGATAAAATAATCCATTTACCAGATTATTGGCTGATAAAATCGAAAGTCAACTTTTTTAAAAACTAGTTGGTTAATTTCTGTTTCTGTTGATACATGTAAAAACAGTAAAGCTAAAATTGCCGCTAAATGCCACACCCCCCTCAAGCTACGATCTTTGAAATATATAAACAATCGCTATAAAATCACTTGTTTTAATCGTTTTTTGATATTCTGATATGCTGATGAAAAGTGTTTCGAATGTATTTAGACGAGTAAATATGTTTGCAAAATTGTTTAGCAATAAATATTCTCGGGAAACTCCACCTTACTATTCGCATTTTTCACCGGATGCTAGCCATCTGGTGCTTAAAAACAAAACTATTCTATCTGGGTCGTTTGATTCATTCTTGCAGTAAAGATGAATAGCAATAGAAAAAGTAAAGCTTTCTGTTGCGTTCCAAATTGCAATTTCAAAGCCTTACGGGAGCCTAATATAAGTTTTCGTCTATTCACACATGAAAAACATGATTCGGAAATCAGTCGGTTATATTTATGAGCTGCTCCGAATTCTGAAAGAGTGGATTAGACTGTTAAGAATTGGCAGTTTTCCGATCGTCCAGCTTTACACGAACAAGTTATGCTGTCAGTTTTAAAACGTATTTTCTTAAAGTTTAAAATGCCAGTAATTTTGTGTGGGACATAGAGTCGGATTTAAAGCATTTCGAAGCCTAAGCTGAACTCTATAAGGCCCCTTACCACCCTTCACAAGTTTAGAGGTCAATCATAAAAAAAGAAACGAATTAATTAAATCAGACTATGTCTCTGATTTAATACGGATATTGGAAGAAAAAGATGTGAGGTTTCACTAGTCTTCTGTTTTATAACTGAATTTAATTAAATTTTTATATACCATTCCATTAAAATCTTTTTAAAAATTGGTTTTATCATTTAAAAAAAATATGTTGTTAATTCTTAGATAAAAACATTAATGAAATACTACACAAAATAAAAAGTAAAGTATATTTTGTTGGTTTGTAAAAAAATGTTTATTACAAAAGTTGACTCCAATTTTTTTTTGTACAAACGTTTGAGGCCCCAAGCAACAACTTACATAGCTTTTTACTTGTAAATCCGGCCCTGATAGGACAATGTCAAAACTGATGTTTTTAACACAAAGGGCACAAATATGTATAGAACGATCTCGCTCATTTGTTTCGATTCCACATAATGACGTGTCCCGCTAGTAATAATTGTTCTTCTATAAAATTTCTCGATAAACAGCTACAAGCAGCATATATCATTACATTTTCTTTTATTATTAACTATTTTCGCCCTGTGGGCACTAAGAGGGTCTCTTTTAACAGGTCCATTATGGGTTCGGCCAGGCCCACAGTGGGTGGTGAGGGATAGGGCCCGACATAACAGAACGAACCATTTCTCGAAAAATCCCCGATTTCTCGACCCGTCTGGATTCGATCCCGGGTCCCCAGAGCGGCAAGCCACCACCTTGACAGCTTGGCCATCCGGCCGTTTATATCATTATATCGGACAGTAATATATGATTAATTTTACATTACTAGTTACAAGCGACCCAGATAAAGTAGCTATTCTGTAAAAGTGCAGCGTCCTTATAGTTTATGAAAACGCCAATACCACAAAATTTACACATTAAATAAAATTTGATCTTTGCTGTTAAGGAATTTTAAAATTAAAACGTTATTCGTAACCTATTTTCATATTATATCTTCACGTTGTTAAAAATTATTTATAGTGACGTTTTAACAGTATCTTATTGTATAATATTTTTATATCTTAAATTTATTATAGTATATAAATTACCATGTTATATTTTTATTCTAAAAATTTTAATGACAATTTTTTAAATTTAAATTTCAAAATAAAAATACCGATAGGGGATGTTAGTGTAGCTCTGAAGTCTCGTAAACCCACGTGAGAAAGAAAGAAAGAAAGTTTTTTTTAGTGTAGCTGAAATTCAAAATGGAGGTATGTTATGTTTTATATTTTAATTTGAATAAAAGAATATTTAAATGAGATTTTTCAGAATGTCATTTATTAAATAAAAAGGAAAAATACAGTAAATTTACGTAGCTTTTAAGTAGCCAAACTAAAATCATTTATAAGTAAATGATAACTAAATAAATTTCGGTAATCCTGCAGTTTACGATGTCAACATTGATCGATATAGTATTTATAAACAAATATATATATTATAATTATATTATTAATATAATTATATAATATAATACAGTCTACATATGTATATTGTATATTATTCTTCACAGTGAAAACCACCTTTGGTTTCATTTTTTTTTTATGTTAGCGATCAATGTTGATCGACGTAAACTGCAGAATTATGAGATTTATACATGATATATCAATTTATATTTAAATAAAATTTTAATTAACTTCTGTTGCAGGAAGTTCAAAGCATTCGGTACATACATTAGTATTTCGTTCATTAAAAAGAACACATGATATGTTCCTGTCTGATCAAGCCAATCCTCCACCAAATGATGAAAAAAGGTATGCTTTAGTTCTCAATTTTTAGTTCTAGCAGTAAATGAAAATGGGTAGATGTTCACCTAGGTAGCCCCAATGACGATATTGTGTTTAACAACTTAGTCCATGCTACTGTGCCAGCTTTCAGTAGCCCACTTGACTTTTTGTGGAGTACTTGATGATATATAGTTGTAGGGGTGTGGGGCCCCCCCCCCCACCTGGGTGCTAAGGTGAGAGTGATAGCGAGCACCGAGCACACATTTACATGCGAAGCGTAGAGGATAGTGGTAGACTGATACATGTTAAAAACTGATGTTTGGAGACGAATATCACACGAAAGGTTGACAATTGTGGGGTGCTGTGACTTATGTAAAAAATACTAAATAAAACATCGATTTTGTTAAAAAAGTAGTGAAAACGACCATTGCTTTGACGATGGAGGTGCCACTATTGGGGCTACCTAGGTGAACATTTACCTGAAAATGTTTATATAAAAGTGTATATGTATGTTTGTTTACTTATTTCTTAAATATTTTGAAAATTGCAATATTTCAAAGATTTTAAAATTAAACTTTCTAAAACATTCACAAATAATGAATTACAAAAAAAAATATTAATGAAAATAAAATGTTATCCTTGTTGAAAATTTATTTTAATAATAATAATTACAGTAGAGAGTCGAAAATCGGAATCAATTGGGGACTGGGGTTGTTCAGATTAGTCATTTGTTCCGATTACCAATTATGTACGAAAAAATATATTAACCTGTCCGATGTTCAAATTTTTCTCCGTTGCGTGTCGCTTTGTGTTGAATTTTTATTCGTTGCGTGTCGCTTCGTGTTGAATTTTCGTCGATTTTAAGCCTAACGAAAATTTTTATAATAATAATCGAGGCTATCGTATTGTTAAAAATTATTTCTGCATTTTGTACAAACAAAATAAATATATTGAAGAATATAAAAACATGAAAATTATACTTTAGAAGTAAATCTAGTATCAAAAACGTTCGATTCAGCACGACACAGTCCGACTGAAAATCATTCCGATTACCGGCGGTTCCAATTACCAGAGTTCCGATTAACGACTCTCTACTGTATAATAATTTAAATTGTAATACTTTCTAAATATTTTTAAATATCTGACGACATTTCGTTGTCAGTCTATAAATTTAAATTAAAACATTGTATGATATTACTAAAAGTAATACTAATTTTGATGCATATAGGTCAGAATATATTGGTATATATAAAAAGTAGGAATAAGTCAACACAAAAGGATTATATGAAATAAAATGAATTTCTGTATCTCTATAAGAAAATTCTAACACTACTATCTTTAATGTAAAATATTACATGTAATAGGACTTAATTTAAAAAATCAATTTTAGTAATATTGTACCTTATTATTTTAATTAATTAATAGAAAGATATTTAATACTTTAATATGAATTGTTTGTTTATAACAGTGAAGCATTTAAGTTAAGTATTAAAGGCAGAGATGAATATGGTCCAGTTATGCATCTTGTTAAAAATAATCCAGGAAGACAAATTGATGATGATATGAGAAAAAGTGATGATGATTCATCTACAAAAAGTGAGTATAATACAAATCTAAATGTAAATTTGAATAAATCCACATTTATTATATTCTTCACTATACTTTTTAGGAATAATTATTTGTCTGTTTAGCATTGCAGATGCTAACCCATGATGCAGAGAATGAATATTAGTTTAATTTTGTTATTAATGAAGTTTTGAAATAATAAAAATGAAAATATTTTAACTCTGAAATACAAAGCTGCATAAAATAACTAGAAATATAACTAGCAAATTACTTGATAATACTATATATAAGATCAAATCAAAACCTTATAATATTGGAATTTAACTAAAAAATAATAGAAATTTTTATTTTTGATTTAAAGAATATAATTATGTGTCATTGATGTATACTTATTAGTAAAAGTTAAAATGAAAGCAAATAATTATTTAAATCATTTAAAAGGTTTAATGAACAGTAGTAAGAATTCCTAATTGAAAAATTAATATTTGGCCATAATAAATTTACAATAACAAACTATTTTTGATGTGTATAAGAGATATTCATGATTTATAGCTTTTCTCATTATACTGGTTTTTGCAGCTTTCTTAGAAATGCCAACTAATAAATGGAAAGCTTCCTAAGCAACATAAATTACATCAATTGTTGAAATCTGCTGACGGAGGAACCAGAATTGTTTTAGGATTTTAAAAATATTGAATTAGTCAAAAAAGACATTTGTCAGTCAATAAAGTGGTTCAAGAAAGATGAAATAAGAATTGCAAATCATTTTATTGGAATGTGTATTCATGGTTCATGGCTTTCATAGAATGTAGCTCATCTAAAAGTGAGAGAAGCTTCCCATTGTCAATATCCCTCCCTGATGTTTTTGAGATCTCTTAGGTTTCATCTTTAGATTTTTTTTTTTTTTACTTTCAAATAAGAATTCTAGTGGATTGAAATTTAATTCAAAATATTAATTTTCAAAACAATTAAAAATATACAATGTTAAGTTTTAACTTGTTTTATTGTTTTAGAGAGTTAAATTATTTAATAAATTGTTTTAATAAAATGTCTTTTTTAAAAATTAGTTTGAATTTATTTCTAGATTCAAATGATCGAAACCAAGAAATGAGAATAAGTTCAGAATTAGACATGCAGCCAATGTATGATAATGAAGCACCACCACCTGGTGTAGATGATTTTTATGTTCCTCCAATTCTTCCCCCAGCTGGAAATACTCCAAATACACAAGTAATATATTGTTTTTATCTAAATCAAAGTCAGGTCTTTAGATTAAGTACAAATTGAATAATTTTTTGATTCATGAAAGTTTCATTTTTATAAATTTCTTAAAAATCTGGAAAAATTTATTTTTATGATTAAATTATTTCAATAAATTTAAATAAAACATTACTTTTAATTATTTAGCTTTAAATAGATATTTAAAAACATATTATAAAAGTTAAACTATACATCTATACATTCAAACTCCAGTTATCCAGAAGGTGATTACCTGGCTTTTTTCATGCCTATAATGAAACTTTCTATTTTCATTTGATCATGATAACTTTTTCTCAAAGAAAGGATGTAGAAAATTGCTTATAATTTGTATACTATTTTATTATTAAATTAATTATAATTTTTATATCTTTGCTCCATAATGAAGCTCATAAAAAAACAGTATTTGCATTAATATTCTGAATTACCTTTGTGCAATCAAGGATTAACACAACCATTTGTCATCCATGAAAACATGAATTCATATAATATGCAAATATGGATTTAATATGTTAATATTGGCAAGATTGGTGTATTGTATAAATCTGCATAAAACAAGACACTAGTGTACTGTACATGGTAGGGTCAAAAATAAATCTAACTTTTATTACATTAATAGTACAAGTCTTTCCAGACCATCTTCAAAGTAAGTTTCTTCTGCAGTTGTACATTTCTGTCAGTATCCATGCCACATATCAAGGCAATTCTAGAAACATTTTGAGGGGAAATCTTTAACAGTTTTTGCTCCAGAAACAACCATTCAGTTTTCATTGGTTGTTTCTGGTTAATGACTATCTGGCCAAGAAGGGCATAATAATACTTCCTAGATCACTTTATTTCTTGATTTTGTCTGTGAAGTTGTTCTATTCATAAAATGAAAGGGAAATTGAAGGACTAAAAGTTTTAATTAGTAGCAGAAGATCAAACTGCAGCAATGAAATCTTACAAAAGATCACAAAAAATAGCTTTCAGGAATGCTTTATCAAGTAGTATGGATTTCTATAACATATTACTTGACAAAGAAGCTGCAGTAGAAGCTTATTTTGAAAGTCATGTGTTGTAAGAGTTTCTCTCTGTATTAAATTAGAAGTTCAATTTGTATGTGTGAAAGAAGATTAAAAAATTTTATAATTGCTGAAAAAGTATTAAAATTTTAAACATAAATATTTACTATAAATTGTAATTGGTTATTTTCCTTCTATTTTAATTTTGAAAAGAGACTAACTGATGAATACAAATAAAAAATGACAACTAAGTTGTAAGTATTCATTGCTAATTTAAAAAATTAAATCTTATTTTATTTTAGGCTATTGTACTGGCAGGACAACAACAACAACAAACTATTATACCTAAGAGAGCTCCTGCACTATTGAAACCTCAATGGCATCCACCATGGAAATTGTATAGGGTAAATTTGTATTTGTAATTAATTGTACATAGTATAACTTTTTTTACAATTATTAAATAATTAATTTTGTACATGATTAACTTTTTAATATTTTAACACATCTGAAATGTAAATTTAATATTAAAATAATTTTTAGGTTATAAGTGGTCATTTAGGATGGGTTCGATGTTTAGCTGTTGAGCCAGGTAATGAATGGTTTGCAACAGGATCCAACGATAGAATGATAAAAGTAAGTTTTGATTTTTTAATATTGAATTGATAAAAAACAATTATATATTTTTATAATAATCAAATAGTTATATCCAGTGCTCTTTTTCTAAAAAAATATTACTGTTGTATATACTACTGTTGTATATACTATATGTTGGATACTATAGGTATATGAGGTGACTAAAAATAAAATTTTTTGTTTTAGAAAAAATGTAACTGACTAAAAAAACAGTGTTTAAGACTATTAATTATTTATTTTCTTCATAAATTTACACATTTGTATTGTAGCATTTACAATAATTTTCAAATTTTTGTATATCGTATATTAGTCATAATGAATTTTTGTATTCATTATGGCTAATAGACTGGTTCTCAATTTGCTTTGTTTATTTTTACTGTGCCAGTCACAGGGTATCTTGTCTGAACATGTAGAAGTTTTCTTACTGAACGACTGCTGGTACTAGGTATGCCGAAGTGGCCAAAGGAAGACCATAAGGTGACTTTTGGATGAATCCTTTCCTTCCCCCTTTTTAGTTAGAACATGTTCTAATATAAAGTGGAAAAGGAAAAATCATTTGATCAAGAACAAATCAAACCTTTGTGTACATCACTACTAATACTGTATTTATCAACACTAGTGTTATGCAAATCAGTTATCTATCATCATGAGTCTGTCAAATTTATAGTACAAATATTTTCTGCATTTTGGTTTAATAAAGTATTAAAATAGGTACCTAATTATTATTTTTTACTTACATATTACATATTTTAGAATTTATTATTAGTTCGTTTAATTGGGCCAAAATGAATTAGTTCTAATGTGTCCCAATTAAGCGGAATTGACTGTATATATGTATTTTATATTTCTTTTTATTATTCTGTCTGTTTGTTCATTAAGCATTTGATAACTAACAAACAAGTTGCTCTATACACCAACACCACCTCATAGATGTGTGAACGAGACACTGGGATTGTTCATTATCAAGTAGCATTGTAAAGGAATTTTGCCTATTTTTCTGAGTTTAGGGATTCTCCATTCTAAGTTTTTAGCAAAACAGATTAAAAATAATCAAGAGAAACAAATTAGAATAAAAAGTTTATCAATTTTACTTGTTATTAATCTCTCAACATTTGGAAGAAAAAACAAGGGAGATGACTGTCGTTTCTCCCTTTTCAACTATTATTGAGTGACAGTTGTTAACCTTATTCACATCACATGGCACATGGACACATACAGTTCATACTAGACAAGAGAGGAGGAGTACTAAAAATAATCAAGCTTATCTCTCATTACATCAACTTCCCCAAGAATAAAATCATGATTGGTCAGAAAAAAGAATAAAACAAAAGGGAATAATAAGGGAGAGGAGAAAACAAAGAGAGGAGATGAAGAGTGAACACAGCATACGAGTTTAAGAGAGTGAACTCTGAGAAAACAGAGCCAACACAACAGTAGAGAGCCACACCAGAGGAGAGGGTCAAATCTAGAGGAAATAGTCAATGAAAAGAGAGAGATATGGAAGGATAAGGAAGAAAAGAAAAAGAAACCAAAGAGAAGACAGAAGGTCTTTGAAGAAAAGACAACTCTTTTCCTGGTATGTTGAGTCACAAAGTTCAAATACCCCTCTGCTAAGTAGCCCCTGGGCTTAATAGAATGCAAATAGGCTAACTTCTGAGGATAGACTAAAGCTATCCAGATACAGACATATTGTTATAGACAGACTTTGTCTTTAATATTAATTTTAAACTTAATTTTAGTGTTATGTTTAGTTTTTGTAATAAATTTTCCTTTGTTTATTCTTGTGTTGGTTTAGCTGATGTTATGTTCATCCTCCTGAGAGGCTTATTCCTGGACTTTTGGAGTGATTCTTATCTCGTGTCTTAAATATCTGTCTTTTCTAAATTGGTCTAAATTGGTCTAAATTGGAGGTTTGTCCGATAATACACCATCTGGTGGCAGGATCTTTAAAACTTTTAGTTCACAATTATAATAGTCTCCAAACCCCCACACAGCCATCTCTTGTTGAATTTAATAATTATAAATTAATTAAATATAAAGATGTGGCCAATATGATTAAATGATTAACTAATTTAGATATAATTAGTCTGAAAGCAAATATGGAGGCCTGAATAGTCAATTAGCAATGCACCTGCATGGTAAGCAGGAGTTGTGGATTCGAGTCTTGCTTTGGACTCATCTTTTCTTCCAGAATATTTTAAGTAAATTCTATAATTAAATTCAACAAGAGACGGTGGCCTAATCACCTACCTCTTGCCAAATTATGTAATAATTATTTAGGCTAAATAGCCCAATAAAGGAATCTGGCTGTTCATTTTGTATTTGAACTAATTATCAGGTTTGTTATATTTATTATATACCAATAATTATTTTTGAAATAAATAATTTTAAAATTTGTTTATATGTTTTTTAAGAATTTTTTTTTGATTGTATAGATAAATTTTATATTGTCTTTGAAAATTGATAATTTTATTGTTTGTTTTTAAGATTTGGGACTTAGCAAGTGGAAAATTGAAGCTTTCTCTCACTGGTCATATCAGTGCTGTGAGAGGATTAGCAATAAGTCCCAGGCAACCATATTTATTTTCTTGTGGTGAAGATAAGCAAGTGAAGTGTTGGGATTTGGAGTATAATAAGGTAATTATAAAATATTCAAATGAGTTAGTAAAATGTAATGTTAAAAATTTCTTTTTTTGGTGTCATATAACTGATAAGTGCTTCAAAATTATTGTTTTTAAATTAAACTGAAAAAAATTAATATGATGAATCTTGATTAAAGATTAACATTTTTCCAGTAATTTATTCCTCAAATAACTTTTAAATAGCTCTTACAGAGATCTTTGTTAGTGTATTGTATTCATTATACAGGGTGTTTTAGAAAAACATCGCAGATTTTAAAGGTAAATAAAGAAGGGCTGATAAATTCTAATCAGATTTTTATTTTGTCATTTACAAGTGCTTGGAGTACAGTTTGTTTTCACTTAGTTTTGAAAATGATATCATCTAACTGATTTCCAATACACATTTGTAGTCAATTTCTGAAGTTTTGCATAACCCAGCATGTCATTTTCTGCATTATTACTTCAATTTCTTTATGAATAGCAGCTTTCAAATCATAAATGCTTTTTAATCTGTGTGTGCAGACCTCAGCTTTTGGATAACCCTAGAGAAAAAGTCTCAAGGGGCAAACATAGAGGCCACCCAATGTCATCACAGAATGAGATCGAGTGCCCTTGAAACAGTTTTCCCAAAACTTTCATCGATCTCACCACATAAGTAGTTACCCCATCCTATTGAAACCACACATCTGTATTTCCAAGTGTGGTGAGTTTTGGTAATTTTACTGCTTAGTTCAGGAAACCAAATATTTTTTTATTAGAGAACATTTTCATTTCTTTTTAAGAACATCTTCAGCTTCAGTTTTCTACTGGTAAAGAACTATACATTCCATTTTGAAAACTGAAGCTAAAGATGTCTTTAAAAAAGAACAAAAATGTTGTTGGATAAAAAAACAATTTGGTTTCCTGAACTAAGAAGTAAAATTTTTGTTATTAATATGGAGCCAAGTTCATTCAGCATTTATTTGGATAAGTTATATATGATTCATTTGGAGATATTTTGATTTTTGAATTTTTAAAAAATAAAAAAGATATTTTTATGATCATAAAAATAAAACTATAAAATATATTTACTGTTGCAAAATAATTTTTTTATGTAATTGTAAAATTTTACAAACAGTTTGTGAAATAAATTCAAGGTTTTCATATTTTTGATTTAGACCACTTTTGTAATCACTGATACATTTACAAATTGTATGAATATACAGTAGAGCATCGTTTATCCGAATCAATTGGGGACTGGGTTGTTCGGATAACCGATTATGTGCGAAAAAATATATTAACCTATCCGATGTTGAAATTTTTCTCCGTTGCGTGTCGCTTTGCATTGAATTTTCGTCGATTTTAAGCCTAACGAAAATTTTTATAATAATAATCGAGGCTATTGTATCGTTAAAAATTATTTCTTTATTTTGTACAAACAAAATAAATATATTGAAAAATATAAAAACAAAAAAATTATACTTTAGAAGTTAATCTAGTATCAAAAACATTCGATTCAGCACGACACAGTCCAATTGGAAAGCTTTCGGTTAACCAGCTTTTGGATAAACGACGCTCTACTGTATTTATTATTATTATTTTTTTTTTTTTGGACATGAATATAATTTATGATATTTTCTGTTTAGACAATGATATTAATTTGTTTCTTTATTTTTTTTAATTTTAAAGAACTTTTACATATTATTACATATCATTAAAAATACATAAAAAATATTAGTATAAGTTATGAAAAAAATTTATATAGTAATCAAATTTAATAAATAAAAATTTTATGAAAATTTCAAACATTATATATTACAGGTAATTAGACATTATCATGGTCATTTGAGTGGAGTCTATGCATTAGCACTTCATCCAACAATTGATATTCTAGTAAGTGGGGGAAGAGATGCTACAGCAAGGGTAAGTTGAAAATTTTATTGAGAGATAATAATAATAATATATAGTAAAACTAACAAATATTAGCTAATCCTTCTAATGCTTCATAAATATTTTATCAGATACTTTTATAATATAGAAAAAAGTCTGTTTTGTTGGTTAATAATAATAGTTGTAAATTTTCTAGATAATCTATCATCATCTGCCATTTTGCAATTATCTGTTATATGATTTTCTAAGATTTCAACTAGTTCTTCAAGATTCAGAAAATTCTTAATGTTCTGAGGTTCTGGTGTTATTTCATTTCATGACAGTTTGTTGTTTGACAATCTAATATAATGAAATTTTTTTATATATCTTCTTCCTAGTTATTGTAATAGAATTTGCTAATAGTAATTAAAAAATAATTATATTGCCTTCTTTCCCTTAATACTATTTATATTTTAGGGAGGATTTCATAATAAATGATGTCATGTTTCTTTGAAACTTTTGTTTTTTTTAATCTGCTTTTGCTGTATATTATTGACTTCCACTGATAACTTCATCTGATATCTTTTCAATTATTTTTATAGTCCAGATCATATTCTTCCTAACTTTATCTCCTTTAATTTTAGAAAGGGGTGTGTTTAGAATAGTATTCTAAATGAGATATTCTAATTTAAAAATGAAGACAATGGCCCAACATAAACATTTTTCTTACTTAGAAGCTTCCCAAATCATATATCATAGATAGATATTATGTGGTGAATTGCAAAATATGGAAGCCATTAATAGAAACATGGATTTTTTTTATTATTCTTTCTGTATTCATGAAGAATTAAAAAATTTTATATTATTTCTGCTAATGTGAAATTGCCCAACATCGATTAGTGATTTTAACAGAACCTTAGTTTCAGTCTTTTACAATTCTTAATTGCTTACTTCAGTGTCTTAATTGCTTGTTAATATATCGGAGGAAACAACAGAATGATAAAACGGAGGAAACAACTTTATTATAAAAATTGAAGTGAATAAAACCGTTAGAATCCTTGACTGGAATTGACCATTCTTTTTTGTATCTGAAATAATTTCTATAATTAGAAAAATATTGCATATATATTCTAAATTTGGAAATGGTCTTTTGTTTGAACATATTCAATGTTTATATTTCTTTAGTTTACATGTTCCGTAGACTGAATATGTAACATGTTCCCATATATATTTATTTTATTTTGCTGCATTTAATGTTATAAAGAATGATACAACAAAAGAGTAATATCTAGATTTGAAAAGTTCAAATTAAAGTAAAATATATATTGTAATTTTAAACTTTTTATTTCTGAAAATACACTTTATTTCTATAATAATTTATTAGATTAGGTTAGAAAACTACTTCAGTTGAAAATAATTGATAATTTTTTACATATTTATCATTTATAACCAAAAAATACATAATTTTATTTCCTCATAGGTTTGGGATATGAGAACAAAAGCCAATATTCATACTTTGTACACTTGCTACAGTATTTGTATGTCCTGATAGTGTCAAGCAGTTGAACCACAGGTAACTAATTTAAATATAATATACAAAATTGTCAGTAAATTCCAAAAAATTTAACTTTCTCATTGCTAAAATAACTAATATTAAATTATAAATTAAGAGTACATTTAAAAGTCTTTATGTAATTATATTTAAACAATGATCAATTAAATTGCAAATCAGATAATCAGACTATCAATTATCTGGACTATTTTTATATGTTGGGATTAAATGTTGAGATTTAATGATTGAATGAATTTGTTATTAGAGCCAGATGAAGTTACCATTTCATAATAACTTTAATACGTATTAAATATTAATAATGTGTAAAGTTAAATCATTGCAGAGAAATTTAGCTTGCAGGGATTGCAAGTTTAAATCTGTTATCATTATGTAATTTTAAATTTGTCAATTTATAATGCAGTAGTCTACATTACTAGATACGTTACTATGATCTGTCCAAGGAAAGATGAACTTTTCAAATTTATTTTCAATGAGTGGTTAGTTAATCTTGTTGACAGTTAAGACACATTATGAAATGTTTGTCGTGCTAATAATAATGCTATAAAGCAAATTTTAACGACTAAAGTAAGTATACACATTTAAAACTAAACTGAAACTCTAACACATAATGGCATTATTTTTTGCAATTTTGCTAAACTTTATATAGTGTTTTCTAAACAATAATTGAATGAACAAAAGCAGAATTTCAGCATCCTATTTCATGGCCTGACCATTACAGTCCATTAGGATTTATCGTATTAATAAGCTCATATTTCATTGAACAAGTTATAGGTCTGTGAAAGTAATGTTACTCTTTAGCTTGCAATTGTAGATTTAAGTATGCATTAAATTAATTTTTGAGAAATGAAAACCAAAATAAATGTTTGTATTTATTATCTTTTGGTCTCAGTCTATTACTAATTCTAAAAAATAATATAGATTTTTGCTAATTGATGTTATTACTATATGTAGAAAAAAAGTTCTTTTCTGTATGTTTTTTGAACATATTGATAAAGTAATTTATATCATATTTATTGTATTTGTGTGTTTAAGTCATCTTTGAATAGATATTTAGATATTTTAGATCAATAAAAAAAAAATGTTAACTATTATTAAAGAATAGAACTGGGATATTTAATTTTTATCATTTCTGTAAGCTTCAAACACAGTTTTGAAGTGAAATGGCTAACTTCTTGTTAAAGTTTTATCAGTTCAAAAAATTTCAACTAAATTCACTGAAAAATTAGTTTTTAAAATAAATGAAATGTAATAAATAAAAAATTTTCTCAAGCATTAACTAACATCCTTATTCCAATTCTTTAAAATTTTAAACAAGTGATGATCTTTATCTTCTTCAAGTGGTGATGATGATCTATATTTTTTTATCATCACATAACTTATGAAGTATATTACACTGTTCTACAAAAACAGTTTTTTGTTTTTCTGGAGTAAAAAGTTGTGTGTGATACATATTGCAATTTTTATGCCAATTTCTCATCTGTGTTTAGATTTTCTTAGTCGGGGATAGTTAGGAAAACTTTAAAATTCCAATTATTCAAACATTTTGGTAATGGATTTTAAGATTTATATTGAGTATACTCATGAAATAACTTAATCAGTCTTACTTTATTCCTAGAATATAATAACAAAAATTCATAAATGAGGTATGTGACATAATATTCACAAAAATTTTATTATATAATATTTATTCTGTGAAAGAATTAATAAAATCTTGCATATAAACAAAATGGTTTTTTTTCTGGTGACTGTCAACATATTTCTTGTTCAATACATAGCTTGCATCATTCCAGAAGTTCCTGGAATACCTTTGTGAAATCCGTTTTTGATCAACCACCAGAAAATCATCTCAATATCTTCTAAATTTTGTGGCTTGACCTATATGTCCTCTTCATGGGAATCTTGAGTTTTGGAAACAATTCTAGCAGAGCTAGGTCTGGTAAATGAAAGATGCAGTATTGTTATCATCTAGTGTTTTCTCAGAAATCAGGTTATAATTATTAAGGTGTGCATTAGCATATCTTCATATGACAATAGCATAATATGCTGCTGTTGTATGAAGAGTCAATAGACCATTCTTCACTTCAGTGCAAAGTGGAGCACATCAGATATTTTTGAGTGGATGATCCATTATCTCCTTGAGAACAGATGATTGAAGTTTGTTCTTTAGACACACAATTTTGTTGGTGTTGGTTATAGAGGGGCATTTACTTCTTTGGTCACTCTTCAATGGTTGGGATAAATGGTCATCCTTTTCAGCTTTGATATTCCATCTCTCACAAAGTGATGAGATGAAAAATTTGCAAAGCATATTTATTATTCAATACAAATGAATCAGAACTGAGGAGGAAAATAACAGTTGCTTACTAAGACATCATAGTAAGTATTTCATGTATTACACAATAGATAACACAATAACAATATTTTTTTTAAATTGTTCAGGGAACTTTCTGGATAAATTGTGCTATATTTTCTTCTATATTTTTAATTATGCAAAAAATTTAGTAAATAATAAATGTATCATTTTTTCTGATATTAAAAATGCAATTATTCATTATTATTTTAAATTTATTCAGGTAATGACAGGCAGTCATGACTGTACCATCAGGTTATGGGATTTAGTTGCTGGAAAATCTAGAGTTACGTTGACACAACATAAAAAAAGTGTCAGAGCACTTTTGATACATCCTAGACTGTAAGTACTTGCAAAGTTAAAATTATTGATTAGCTCAATGAATTTTTATGAACTGTAAAACTGTAAGGAACATACCTCATTAATTCAATGGATTCTGAAATGTTCCTACAACAAAATTTTATAATTATTTATATTCTATATTTTTTATATTAAAAATAATGAAATGTTCTTAGTAAATTAATCACTGAAATAAATATAGATATAAAATACTTTGAATTTAATAGTCATTATGTATTAACATTTATCATTATTAAATCAAACAAGATAAAAAATAAACATTAAGTGTGTATTATGCTGTATACATTTTGTGTCAAAATGTATGAAAAATAAATAATTATGGAGGAATGGCAGGAAATAGATAATTTACTAAATTTCTGTATTTATTAAAAGAGAGAATCTAAAAATTTTCTATCAAAGAATTAAACAACTTAATGATTTTTTTAAACCTTTCATTTAATTAATTTTTATAATTTTATCGCAATTATAGTTTGGTTATCATCTTTCAGTTAAAAATGTTGATTATTTTTGATTATGAATCAGTTTTGAAGGAGATTTAAAAGAAAGTTTTAGTTTTTCAGTTTCTGAAAATTATAATGGCTAGATTTAGAGACTTAATTCTAATTATTTAAACAATTCTCTAACTGCTATATATTACATAGAATGAAGTACAGTAGACCCCCCCCTTTATAGCACGGTAGATACATTCCATGTTGTATGAGTCACTTAAATACATGAGCCAATCACAGCCCGGCACGTGTGCAGTTTAGGGGCTACGGCTGTTTGAAAGGTTTTCTTTCATAAAATTAATTGATTCTAGGCTACTTTGACTCAAAATTTCCAAATCATGTATAATTTTTTGGGAATAATTAATATAAACTATGCTATAAATAAAAAATTGTAGGATTACTTACCGAGTGTGCACCGTTCAACGACGCCATTGCTTAAGCTTGTTTACATCGCGGAGCGGCTCATCGAACGGCTGACGCGTGTTTCCTGATCAGCGAATTTTTCTGCGAAAAATAACTTAACTTTGGAGACATCATTAATAAAAATATAATTTTTATGGCCGTTGAATAATAAATGTTTTTTAGTAGGTCCAGTGCTCATTTAAACTCAACAGTTTGTACAATATCCGCTATTGGTCCAGATTCGACCAATCCTGTCACGACATGAGTCGGTGATGACGTTTTACTGTGTTATACGAGTCTCTTTTAGCATGTTTATACGAACACGATCGCAATTTTTTTGCATTGTTATACGAACCCATGTTATAGGGGGTCTACTGTATATCAAATTTTTGTAAACTTTAATTTGACCTGAATATAATCTAATTTGTGTGTTTACAGTTATATGTTCGCATCTGGAGCACCAGATAATATCAAACAATGGAAATGCCCTGATGGTAAATACATACAGAATCTTCAAGGGCACACAGCTATCGTGAACTGTTTAGGAATAAATGCTGACAATGTCTTAGTATCTGGAGGTAAATTTTTTTAAATAAAATTTTGCTGATTATTATTTTACAGTTTGAAAATGAATACATTTATCCTTGTATTTAAAATTTTGTAGGAGATAACGGAACACTTTTCTTTTGGGATTGGAGAACAGGTTATAATTTCCAAAGATTACAAGCACCTGTTCAACCAGGTTCTATTGACAGTGAAGCAGGAATATTTGCCTGTATGTTTGATCAAAGTGGTAGTAGATTATTGACAGCTGAAGCTGATAAAACTGTCAAAATATTTAAAGAAGATGAGACGGCAGTAAGTTATAATTTTATATAAATATTTACAGTAGAATCTGCTCATCATAATTACAGATATTTGTAATCAGTCATATAATGTTATACAGTCTATATTTTGGGAAATGCTAATTTTGATATCTCGGCAGATAAGACGATAGTTGAATCGTAAAAACAGGCCCCCAAAATCTGGGGTCATCTTATAGGACAGATACAAAAAATTAGATTGTCCATTTTAATTTATATAAATTTACAAACTATAATTATTTACTAGTAGAGAGTAGGGTATGTGCACAAAATAGAATAGCCCATACGTTGTTTTTGTGAATAGTCAAGGTCATTACCCGAATGCCGAATCAGTGCGAATGCTTGCAACAATCGCAAGGCGGTGCTGCCAGATTCAAGAAAATAAATTTGTCCATTTGAAAAATTACAAATAGGACATAATTCCGTATATGCTATACAGTATTATTATTCAGATGATGATCGCCGATCTAAACTAAATTCATAGGCTGTGGATAGTTTGGGGGTCGTCTTATAGGACAGATATAAGCTAAAACTATAAAACTTTGACGAAAATTTATATCTCATATTATCTGTCGAGATATACAGTATTCCTTAAATGAAAATACTTTAAATACAATAAGCAAAGTTTTACGAGTTTGTTCTATTTATTATCTTCATATAATGTGCAAATGTTATCAGCCTTAACCAGTACATTTAAAATTGAATGTTAATTGCGTTAATCATTATTTACTTGTAGAATGGTAATTAAATTGCTGGAATTTCTTACTTCAATTATATGCTAGTTGTAAAAGATGGTACCACAGAAAAAAAAAGACAAAATAACACTGAATGAATTACTGTTAATAAATCAAGTTATTCATTTTTAATTGTTTTAGCATATCTTTTTAATGTCAAGGTAAATATAATCAAAATTTCCAATAATTGTAATTTTTTACATATCCCACTTAATGTTAACAATAAAGAAGAGTCCCAAAGTGATTACAACAAGCAGATTCTACTGTGTTTAAATTTTTAAAAGTACAGTGGTACCTTGGTATTCGAACATAATCCGTTCCAGAAAGAGGTTCGAGTACCAATATGTTCGAACTCCAAATCATTTTTTCCCATTACAAATAATGTAAAATAGATTAATGCATTCCAATCCCCAGTTGATTCACTAGTATGTTTTTTATTGTTTCTTTATTCTTTAAAATAGTCGCTATCGTCGACTTAGCCATAGAATATTTGACAGCAAGATCCGAAACACGCCCTCCATTTTCGTGTTTAGCAATGATTTCTTTTTTCAGTTCGATTGTTGTTCTCACTGTTTTCTTTTTCACTTGACCACTTTCACTTTTATTCTTCTTGGGACCCATGTTTAAGGGCTAATAAATCAAAAGAAAAGGATGCTAATTCAAAAAATATAGCACAGCGTAAGTTAATGTGCATGCCAAACAATGACTGTCTCGTAAAGACCAACAACTGCCGTATTATCGGGCTAGCAAATGGCTATAGTAATATTAATAATTTAAGATAATTTGGTACTAGAGTTAGGCGTTAAGTGCCATCTCTTGCTAAATTTAATAATTGGAATTTTAATTAAATAATTTAAATAAATTTAGGCCTAACTGGACTGTCTCGTAACTGACGCCGCCGCCGTGGCGTTGGCGTTGACTTGGCGGGCTTTCCCGTTCGAGTACCAAAATTTTGTTCGGGAACTGGGGCATTTTTTTTTCGAAATTTTTGGTTGAGTACCGATTTGTTCGGGCTCCGAAACGTTCGAGTACCGAGGTATGACTGTATAACTTTTTTAGTTTAGAAGGTTTTAAAAACTGTTTTATGTTAGATGAAATGAATAGTATTTAAGTGATCTGATGATAACAGTTAGTTTTAAATTATTTATTATTATTTCAACATAAAAATCACTACTAAATTGCAATGTTTTCTAAATCTAAAAACATTCATTAATTTGGAAGAATATCCAAACTAGAGATTTCCTATACTTTCGTCTTGGCAAAAGACCTACAACTGTACTAGAAACATTTATATCACATATTGGTGGAGTATGAAAAATATTTGACTGTTTTGTGGTCACTAAGAGGGCATTTTTAATCATACTTGTTGTGAGTTTGGATGGTAAAAGATAGGGCCCAATATTCCCAGATAAACTGCTATAAATAATTCCTGAGGTTGCTTGTTTGGATTTGATTCCAGGTCCTCAGAGCAGTAGGATGATGCCTTAACTGCCTCAGCCATTTGGCTATCTATTGTTATGGACTGATAATAGTATTTTTCATATATAATTTATTTGATTTATTTTGGGAATATATAAACTTAGTAATAATATCAAAAATATAATTCTTTAAATAAAAATTATGTTGATTGTAGATTGTATATTTTCTTTTTGTTTATCTGTTATTATTTTATACATAAAAATACATAAAATGTTAAGGCATTTTTATTAATGTGTGTGTGTGTGTGTGTGTGTGTGTATGTATATATTATATATATATATTAATTATATATTAATAAATAAATTGACTCCCCCTCCTGAAAAAAATGAGTTTGCACCACACGTGCCGAGTGAATTCATTTTTTCAGGAGGGGATGACAACTTACTTTTGCTGTCCCACACTCCGATATGTCGACTTATCCAGTGGTGACGAGTTAAACAGTGTGGAGTAAACCAGAGTTTTTTAACATTAATGCCTATGTAAGTCGGCCGGGACCACAGACTACTGACTACTTAACTGATGGTGTCAAGTTATCCGGGTGTCGACTTATGTGGACTTGACTGTATATATAATATATTTATAATCAGTTTTTAGATGTGATATATATGCAAGGTAAAGACAAGAATTTATTAGCAGAAATATTTACACAAACATTTAAAGTATTCTGTTCAAAAATTGTTTATGTAATAAGGCTAATCAAATAGTCTGTCTACAACTGTTAACTTGGGTTAACAAATTCATCTGCATCTCTACAGAATCAATCTTGTTTTAGGACTTAAAAAAATAAAAGGTCTGTTCAAAAAATAACTGAAGTTGAAGGAGAGAAGGACCAATAAACTCCTTCAAGTACTCCCCCTATTCACACACTTATTCCATCAGTGTTTCCACTTTGCAAAGCAATCCTGGTAAGCTTCTTTTGGAATGTCCTTCAATGCTTGTGAAGAATTTGTTTTAATGTTATCAATTGTATCAAAATGGCATCCTTTCAGCACTGATTTTAATTTTGGAAACAAGAAAAAGTTGCTAGGAGCCATGTCTGTTGAGTAGGGAGGCTGGAGAGGACAGCAATTTGATTTTTGGCACAAAACTGGTAAATTGACAAGGCTGAGTAAGCAGGCATGTTGTCATGGTGAAGGAACCACAAGTTGTCTCGCCATACCTCTGGTCTCTTTTTGCAAATTTTTTTGCACAACTGTTTCAGAACACCTGCATAGTACTTAAAGTTGGCTGTTTGAAGGAAAAATTCAAAGTGCACAACTCCATTGAAATTGAAAAAACAGTGATCATCATTTTGACAATGGATTGAGACTGTTGTGCTTTTTTACTGGCATGGAGATCCCTTGCCAGCCCACTGTAACGATTCAAAATTTTGTCTCGTTGTCATAGCCATAAACCCAACTCTTGTCACTTAACATTCATGCAAAGGATCATACTTTGTCATTGTTGGGTTGTTGAAGGAGTTCCAGACAAATGTCTACTCAATTTTCCTTCTGCAGTTTTGTCATCAAAAAAAGGAACAAATTTTTCTGCAACCTGATGCATGTTCAGTTTTTTTCCATTAAAATTTCACATCCCTATTGCAAGTTCTCTCTTCACCCATTGTAACCTGGCTGAGCTGGCCATTTGGGAATTCCAGTCTTATTACCACCTCCTACCGATTCCTGGCTGTCGAGGACTCTTTTGTGTTTTGTTGTATTCCCACTGTATTCTGGCCGAGTTGGCTATCTGGGGATTTTTCGCATTGTTGCTCCCCACTGTAACCTGGCCGAGTTGTCTGTTGGGACTTTTCGCGTTCATTTTTAGTTATTTGTTTTATTATTTTTGTGCTTTTATACACCAACCCAGAATGGATTGGTATTTTCAGCAGCTTCTTGGGCATTGAGTCGGTTGTGCACGTGCTAGCTGCCAATTGCTCACATTTCCTGTCTCCCTAAAGGCAGTACCATGTGCAGACTTGTTCTCTGTATATATTTTGACCATACAGTTTTCTGTGGGCTATGCCCCATGTGTTGAAATTAAAGTATACTCAATAAATGGAACTTGACGGTGCCATGGTTTCCATTTCACACTTTCCTATCATTCTTTACTTTTCTCCTCTTCTCCATTCCTTTTCAAAGGCTTAGAGGAAGTAAGAGTTTATGCGGTAAGGTTCGGCCTTCTAACACTTTTAATCATATCATAACCCTATTGCATGAGAACTTGTAATATATGATATGTCAAACCTCTTCTGCAAGTTCTCTGACAGTCAGACAACGATTTGCATGCACCAGATCCTCGATTTTCTGAACGTGAGTGTCGTAAGTTGAGGTCGAAGGTCATCTTCAACTGATTGACGACCACTTTTGAATCAGATAAATCATTCACAATACTGCAAACAATCTAGAGCATTGCCTCCATAAGCTTGATTCAAAAGTTGAAATGTTTTCATAAAAGTTTTCAAACCTCATGATGCTAGGACACTCCGTTTCTGCCCAATTCAAAAAGATCAGTTATTTTTTGAACAGACCCCAAACTTGGTGGAAAGTATTTCAATACTGATGATAAACTGAAGGTATTTATTAATCAATGGCTCCATAATCATCCAATGCATTTTTCATGCAGCAGGCCTAAACAAATTTATTGCTTATCTATATATATAATCGAGATGAGTTGATAATATTAATTATAATAATAATAATAATAAATACAGACCAATTACATGTCTTCCAACACTGTACAAATTATTGGCATCCTGTATCGCAAACAAAATATACAAACATATTGAAGAACACGACATTCTAACAGAACAGCAAAAAGGTTGCCGTAGAAATCACAGGGATGCAAAGAACAGTTACTCATAGATTCAGTCATTCTATGGCAAGCACACAAACAACACAGAAACATACACATGGCATATATAGACTACAGAAAAGCATTCGACAGCATTCCACACAGTTGGATGCTACATATTCTACACATGTACAAAATACATCCATCGCTCATTGCATTCTTTCAAAACACTATGCAGCACTGGAGAACAACACTACATCTCAGGGTTAGTAACACTTCCATAAAACAAACCAAATTTTTATTAGGCGAGGAATTTTTCAAGGAGATTCCTTGAGTCCTCTCTGGTTCTGCTTAGCCCTGAACCCATTATCCAACATGTTAAACAACACACAATATGGTTACAATATCAGACACGAAAAAACAACACAGTTTACACTGTCACATCTCATGTACATGGATGACATAAAACTTTATGCATCCACACAAAAACAACTTCATCAACTCCTACAAATCACACATTCATACACCAAGGACATACAAATGGAATTTGGCCTAGATAAATGCAAAACACTTCACATAGAAAAAGGAATCCTGAAGAAAGAAGATTTTGCGCTTGGAAATGGAGACGTTATTGAATCCATGGAAGAGGGTGAGTTCTACAAGTATTTAGGATTCCAACAGGCCAAACTAACAGAACATACACAAATAAAGCAAAGATTAATTAAAGAATACCAAAGTAGATTAAATGCTATTCTCAGAACACAGTTAAATGCAAAACACACAGTCAAAGCAATAAACACATATGTCATTCCAGTTATACATTGGACTCACACAGATCTCGAGCAACTCCAAAGGAAAACAAGAACTACACTTACTAAGCATAAACAACATCATCCTAAATCCGCCACAGAAAGACTAACCCTTCCATGTAAAGATGGCGGACGTGGCCTGATTGACATAGTTAACCTTCACTACAAACAAATACAGTCACTGCGAGAGGTTTCTACAAAAAACAAGAAACATCAAGTTACATAAAGTGGTAACTCTAGCAGACTCGAATAACACACCATTAAACTTACACTCACATCATATGGACACAACACAACATATAAAAAGCATAGACACCATTAAGCAATTGTGGGCTCAAAAGGCACTCCATGGCAGGCATGGCATCCTTATGATCTGGCCCAGGATTTTGTTGACAAAACTGCGTCAAACAGCTGGTTAGCTCAGGGATGCCTCTTTGGGGAGACGGAAGGATTCATGATTGCCATACAGGATCAGGTCATAAATACTAAAAACTACAGAAAACACATACTCAAAGATACAACACTCACAAATGACACATGCAGAAAATGTCACATCATGCCAGAAACTATACAACAACATCACCTCTGGTTGCAAGCTCTTGGCACAGACAGATTATTTACACAGACATAATCAAGCAAATATAATACACCAAGAGCTTGCAAAGAAACACAAATTAGTAGACATCCACGAACCATACTACAAATACATTCCACAGACAGTATTGGAAAACAACACGCACAAAATGTACTACGACAGAGCCATAATCACAGATAAAACAATTTACCACAACAGACCAGACATCACACTCATTGACAAACACAATAAAATCACATACATTATAGACATATCCATTCCAAACACTCACAATATACAAAATGCATGTGCTGAAAAAATTAGCAAGTACACAGAACTCGCCCAGGAAATAAGGCATCTGTGGAGGATGGATAGGGTGCTTATTGTACCTGTTGTTCTCTCCTCTACAGGTGTCATACCACACACACTACACAAAAGCCTGGGCACATTACAATTGAATAGAAACACATACATCACACTACAGAAGGCCACTATATTGAATACATGTCATATTGTGAGAAAATTCTTGAATACAGACACACACACTGATACACTTCTTTAATTTCTGTTTTGGTTACTATGTCTTGACTTTGGTCCGGCATAGTACACAGCCACCGGTGTTAACCAAGTATATTTCACTTAACCCAACATATTAATAATAATAATAATAATAATAATCAGTGCAGAGCCCAAACAGTTAGGAGTTGAAAGTTGAAATTTGGTGCACAGGTACGGTACGTCACGAGAACGCACACTAAGAAGGGATTTTTCGAAATACCTCCCCAGGGGGCGAGGAACAGGATTAAGGCTTAACACTTCCATTAACAATGGAATTGTTAAGAGAAAGCGACGTGCAAGATGCAGTTGCAGTTTTTTCGTTTTTGTGGGAAATCGAACATATTTTTAAACCCATCTAAAAATTCTGTAATTAATCTGGAAACGGGTAACCCAATTCTTGCATTCTGCGAAAACGGGTAAGGTTGACTGTAACGTAATAATCTTAATTTTCGCTAAAATGGTTAGGAGTTGAAAGTTGAAATTTGCTACACAGATAGGGTACCAAATTTAAGTACCAAAGTGTTAAGTAACAATGGAGAACAAGAGAAAGCGACGTGCAAGATTTACGGGCGCTGGAGGGAAAAAAAGAGAGAGAGAGTAATATGTTAGAACATATTTGATTTTCAAATTTAAACAGATTAGTTCGGTTTTTCTGGACCTTTCTTCTTTAGAACATTTTAATGAAAATCGAACAATATTAGAACATTCGATTTTCAAATTCAACCTTTCTTTAGAAATACTTAAGTTTGTTGATGAAATTACTCTTTTTCTTTTGTGACTATAACGTAGTAATCTTAATCTTTGCGGTCGTTACTTTTGCCCGAGCAACGCCGGGCATACCTGCTAGTTTGGAATAGTTGTATAAATCAGATTTGTGGCTGCTACTGTATGTAATCGCCTAACAGTAGGCTTGAACAGTTTTTCACTTTAGCACTAATCTGTTTATTTTATGCAATATGAATGTTTATTCTATGTGAATGGATTGAAAAATCCATCCTCATAGAATAAAATTAAGAAATGTTTAGTTTATATTGATATTAAAAATTTAATAAAACTTAACAATTATCAAATATATAATACATACCAATTTACTAAAATCATAAAATTTCAATATCAATATAAAAAATATTTGATATATTATTTCTTTTCAGACGGAGGAAACTCATCCTATTAACTGGAAACCGGAAATAATTAAAAGAAGACGTTTTTGAAACACTTCTTTGTAAAAATAAACATATTTTTTATCCATTTTATTTACTCTTTATCAAACATTTCTGATATGTAAATATTTACAATACATGTATATATTCCTTATTGCCACATACAACGGTTAATAATTTGTAGAAATAAATTCAAATTGTCTTTAATTCTTTGGATTCTTATGATTATTATTACAGTAGAGACTCGTTAATCGGAATCGCTGGTAATCGGCATGATTTTCAGTCGGACTGTGTCGTACTGAATCGAACGTTTTTGATACTAAATTTACTTCTAAAGTATAATTTTCGTGTTTTTATATTCTTCAATATATTTACAGTAGAGCGTCGATAAGTGGAACCAATTGGGGACTGGGGTCTTTCCAGTTAGTGATTTGTTCCAGTTTCCGACTTTGTACGAAAAAATACATTAACCTGTCCGATGTTCAAATTTTTCTCCGTTGCGTGTCGCTTCGTGTTGAATTTTCGTCGATTTTAAGCCTAACGAAAATTTTTATAATAATCATCGAGGCTATCGTATCGTTAAAAATTATTTCTGCATTTTGTACAAACAAAATAAATATATTAAAGAATATAAAAAACATGAAAATTATACTTTAGAAGTAAATTTAGTATCAAAAACATTCGATTCAGCACGACACAGTCCGACTGAAAATCGTTCCACTTTCCGGCCATTCCACTTACCGACGTTCCACTTATCGACGCTCTACTGTATTTTGTTTGTACAAAATGCAAGAAATAATTTTTAACGATACGATAGCCTCGATTATTATTATAAAAATTTTCGTTAGGCTTAAAATCGACGAAAATTCAACATGCAACTGAGAAAAATTTGAACATCGGACAGGTTAATATATTTATTCGTACATAATCGGTAATCGGAACAACCCCAGTCCCCAATTGATTCCAATTTTCGGTTCTCTACGTATTACAGTGGAAAGAAATTGGTACATAAAATAAGATAAATACATGAACATATCAGATAACCAAATAAATAATAATGTTTTTTCAAATATGAATAAGATGTTTATATTTTTGTTTAAAATAATTTTACTCATCAAAATATTCACCTTCACGTTCAATTACACTTTTCTAATGGGAGGGCAATTTGAAAATACCATTTTTGTAAAACATTTCATTTTTAGCATTAAAAAACTGAGTTCTCTTTTATAGCTGCATGATTGTCCAAAGATAAGTCAGGAAAATAGGAAAGATGAGATAAAAAGTTCTCATCCCAATCATTATTTTGTTTCTTATAATTTCTGCAACACGTATGTAAGAATTATCTAGTAAAAACAAAATGCTTCGATGATTGATTAAGACAAAAACACCAAAGATGGCTGTTTTTGCCATAATTTGTCATAGCTGCTTACTGTACACATCTGCTGTGAGGGTTTGACCAACATTTAAGTACTCATGATAAACAAATACCCCTTGAAGTCCATCAAATAAAGTTTTTTTGATTTGGTGTCTGTGGAATGGGATCATTTGGTGATAACCAGTGATGACTACGTTTGTAGTTAGAGTATAAAATCCACTTCTCATCAGTATTCAAAATTTGATCTAAGAATTCTCAGATTTCAAACATGAAAGGATTGTGCAAATGTTGAGATGGTGTAATTTGTTCTCAGTGCTTAATGCATGAGAACCCACATACTTAAATTGGGAAAGAAATGGAAATTGTGTAAATGAAATCTGATTGTTTCATCATTTACTTGAAGCTCTTCAGCATCTGACAACGAAGGCCATTCAAACTGGCCAAAAACGTAAAAATTGAATAAAAAGAGCTGCATTTTAAAGGTTTGAGTCTCTGCAGTGTTAGTTCCAAGTTTAAATTCATAAAGCAAACATACATGTATGAATATTTTTTATATAAGTAATGTTAATCTTTAAAATGTTTATGCTATTGTGAAAATTCGAACCCACCGGAACCAAGCCGTTAATAATAAAATTATTTTATTACTTGGTTCCCACGGAGAAAATATGAATCAGGAGGAACAAGAGTCGAAAAACGCGGGTTGGTGAAACTGGAACTTGTGACCGAGAGAATAAAAAGGCGACGACAGAGAAAAGGGGGGTCGGTTACGTTTGTCTTTTAGACTGTGCGTGTGCGGACAAAATCGAGGGGAACCGCCTGAAATCAACGGAATATTGTCGACTACGAGGACCGACCCGGATCACGAGGTATGACCCGAATTTATGTAAACTCTCCCTCCGCAAATCCAGAAAGAGGCGACCGTCGCACGCCCCTTTTGTAATTATCTTGCTAGCTTAAATAAATTCTTGTTGTTGTTATTATCCGTTGGCTATGTCTTTTATTCGGGTATCGTCTCCGCCGCTCTATCGTCAGACCCATTCACTTCCTCCACTCACATAAAAATGCGTAACGCGTAACTCATCCGAACCGCCATCTTGACGTGGGCAGGTCTCACGGACCTGTTAGCCGACAAAAAGGAGGAACGAGACTTTGGCCGCCTCCCGGCACCCACACTATGTTTACAGTACAGAAATCAAGTAACGATTGAATAAAAATATAAATTTTGTTATGCTGTTAACTGACAAAAAATGCTTAGTCATTATGCACATAAATGGTTACTCAAACTATGACTCATTTGAAAGTGATATTATTTATTTGGTTATCTGATGTGAATGTCACTCTGAAAGTTTCCAGATATACAAAAACCACTGAATGAAAAAAACAGTCTGCAATACTTATGGCTCGGAAAATGTTCAGCAGTAAAGTTTAATAGCATACCTGTGTCCTTGAAATTTCCTGTGTGCAAGTTCCACCAAATCTGGATGTTGAATATTAAGCTGATGCGGGAGCATTTCTGAGCAATGATGTTTTACGACTTTAAATCTGGTTTGTTGGAGTTCCAGTGCCTCCACCATTTGCAAACAGAATTTCCTGATTCTTGTCCAAGTATTCTGGTGGTTCAGAGAATTTAGACATGGCAGAATAGCCTTAAAGATGAAGAGCGAAGCAGCCGACCTGCAATTGCAGAAACTCTGGAAAATGTGATTTGTGTTGAGAAACTGCTTAGAGAAGACAACTATAAAACACAAAAATATTGTGCACACCTTGAGTACTGGATCAGTGGCAGTGAATGGTATCTTACACAGTCATCATGTCAGGAAGATTGTGTCTTGATGGGTGCCACATTCTCTGACTGAACAGCAAAAAGAAACTTGTGTGGAATAGTGCTGCTATATGCTAGAAAAATTTCAACAGGAAAATTCAAAATGCATTTGGGACTTTGTCATTGGTGATGAGACCTTGATCTATCAGTATGACCCCAAAAACAACAGTCTGCAGTTTGGGTTTTCTCAAAGCACCACCTGTCAAAGTCAAATGTCCAAGTTTGGTTGGAAAATGATAGCAACATTCTTTGGAAGACAAGGTCATGTTTCCACCATAACCCTCGAGGATAGGAAGACAGTTAATGCTGAGTGGTATGTCACCATTTGTCTTCCTCAAGTCTTTCAAGAAATCTGCAAATGGCACCCAAAAATGCCTTGCTGCACCACGACAACACAATGGTGTATTCAGCAATGAGAACGGTAGACTATTTGAGCAACTCCAGAGTGCAGTTGGTCACCCATCCACCTCATAGTCCAGATTTAACATCCTGTGACTTCTTTCTGTTTCCCAAAGTCAAGGAGGTCTTCAAGGAATGTCGTTTTGGGAGTCTGGAAGAGCAGTTGCTGTGTATAGAACCTTGGCAGACATCTCAGAAGACTGGTGTCGGTGTTTCTAGAGCTGGTTCGCCCGCATGCAATGGTGCTTCAAGCATCAAGGAGAGTACTTTGAGAAGATACGAGGACAGACAGGAAGTGACAATAAACAGAGTTGTCGTATCCAGAAACTTTCAGAGTGGCCCTCATAATTTTACCAATTAACAAATTTAAAATAATCATTTATATAAATAACAATACACATAGGTAAAGGTGTGCATATAGCTGCAATATTCAACACCTTTGCCAAGCAGGCCAACATTTCTGACACTAAGAATTTTATATATATAAAGAGTAGATTTATTTTGCTATCTAATATTAAAGATTTATAAGTAATTACTAGTTATTCTTAACTGATTTGGTAACAAACATGATAGAGGTAGAGATGCACGTTATATTATTTCGTGAAAAGTGACAAAGTTCATATACGAATCTCTGAAATCAAACATGAAAAGAAATATTTAAATTTTGGTGATTGCCCATATCTTTATCATAATTTTATCTCAAAACAACGAACAAATCTCACTTGAAGTGCAATCAAATGTGATACTTCATTAAGAAATAGTTTGTTAAAATAGTAATTTTCTCATTTTAAAATTTCATTGATTTACCAAAACTATGTCAATATTTCAAATTTTCACATTAAGAATTAATAATTACTCAAAAAAATTTAAGTTCATCAGAAATTAAATAAATGCTAAATTGAGTTCATGAGCTGTCAAATCCAATTCTCCAACATTTGATGAATATTTTTTACTTTCTCGGATAACCTAACCTAATAAAAAAAAAATGTCATCACAATTTATATATGGAAATAATAGTTTAACTAGAATATTTACAATAAATTATGCGAATAAAGTTTTTATTATATACTTACACATTTTGACGAAATAACGGACGATCGTACATTTAATAACAAAGATTTTAAAAATATCTGCCATCCACATTTACCAGTTTTGAAGAACTTCTGTGTTTGATTTGTTGAACTAATCCACTTACACCAATATCTATGTTCGTAAATAGGATCAAAACAATTGGGAGTATGCTAGAAAAAAAATTATATATATTAACTTCAATAAAATCAATTATTCTGAAATTTTAAATCATATATCTGAACAATATTTACATTTTTAAACTGATTATTATATAAATGAAGCATTAATAAATTGAATACATTAGAATAACTAACTTTTTGTTATAATATGTAAATTGTATTTTGTTGTATTTCTTAAAAAAATTATGATTTTTCTAATTGATTTATAATTGAATATATTAATTTTAAATTTAATTTGCAGTTAACATTTTTTAGTTTTAGTATTTATAACACAAGTTCAGTTCTTATGATAAAGTACAAAAAATAAAGGGAAAAAACAGTCACTAACATCGGAACACTGAGGTGTTTTTCATGCCCATTATTGGTTTGTCAGGGCTGCAATGAAGCAATCAAGTGGTGAGGGATAGGATTCATCACTCCTAAATCAGACCACCTATGATAATTTCTGAGGATCTGACTCAGACTCAAATCTATGCTCCCAGAGCAAAGTCAAACATATTACATACGACTTTGGTTTCAAAATACTGCATACATTTTTAATACTTATGTAAACTGTCTTATTAAGATCACATATGGAAAAACTTGAATATTTAAAATAATTTTAAATCAGAAATAAATTAAGTTTTTCTAGATATAAATGAAATCTAATTTCAAGAAAATTTATTAGTTACAAATTTAGTTTCATTTTTATTTAATATATGATATCCTATTAAAAATATGTTATATATTTAAAGCATTAATCTGACTAGGCAAAATAAATAAAGTTATTTATTAATATTAAATGATAAATTTTAATTAATTATTGATAATTAAAAAAAATACAAACCTTTCTCTCTATTTTAGGCATCTTTTTTGGAGGTTCATCATTTTCATTCTTTCGAATATTAATATCTGTTTTACTTTCTGAATTATCATTTTTAACACAAGATACCTTAAATTCATCTTCAGATTTTTCTAAATTATCTTTTGTTTCTGCTTTTACATCTGAAATGCTATCATCTTTGCTGTTTTCAATCTTATTTAACTGAACAGAATTCACTACTTTATCTTCAATTACATTTACTGAATTTACACCATCAGATTCTTTATCAGTTTCATTTAACTTTGCAGTTTTATAAAACCGAAATTCTAATAACCTTTGGCAATGACAACACCATAAACATTTCCTTTCACCAGAGCTGGAAAAAAATTCTTAAATTAATTTTTGAAAATTTAAAAATTTTTAATTATTTTAAAATTAATTAATTATAAAATAGGATCAAGTTCTTAAACTACTTGAAAAAAATTTTTTGAAGGTAGTTTCAACAGTACTAAATTATTCTAAATTTGTTACTGTGAATGGATTATGTCCAATTTGTCCAATACTTGTGCAGAGTGCTATACTAGTACCAAAGTACAGGTGTAGCTACAAAAAAAACTATTGTTTTGCTAATGGATTTTTAATCTTAAATATATTTCCCCCCTGTATTTCAGAGGGAAACTTCATATTTATGTAAACCAGAGGTCAGCAATGCAATGCCCATGGCACATTTCAGATGCGCCCTCTAGAACCATAGTCATGCAAGAACAAATATATATACTGTACTTGTAATTTTATTTAATTTGATTTTGTGTTATATTACATACGTACTTTTAATTTTTATATTTTAGTTATTATGTGCATATATAATCTTTATTTTGTATAAATATACATATTTCAAAACAATTATTTTGTTTATTTATTACAACATTGTGATTTTTTTCCCAAAAATTAAACTGAGGTTGCAAACCCTTCATGTAAACCATTATGTGAAATATTATATTATAAATATATAATTTATTTATTCATAAATTATAATAATATATTATTTTACATTATTAATATGAATATTTATTATCATAGTAAAATTCAAACAATCTTTGTACCTGTTTTTTTTTTCTAAATATTCAATAACTATAAACTTTCATTAATATTTTTTCAAAATGAATTTGATATAAAATTATGTTTGATATTTTCTCAATTATCTCAAATTTTTAGGAAGTGGATTTTTTAAATTATTTTTTGAAATTTTATTTTATTTTTAAAGAGATTTCACAATCATTTATATAGTACAAATTAGGAAAATATTTCAATGATAAAAAATAATAATAAATTTTTTTAGCAATAATTAAAGCAATTGATACAGATCAACTACTAGCATATTATCAAAAGAAATAGTAATTTAATGTTTAACAATTAGAAAAATAAATTATGAACATTTTTTTATATTACTGTATTTAAATGGAAAATAGTAATTTGTAAAAATTTGTAAGACTCAGTATTATATTTATGTATAGTCTGATTATTGAAATTGGAAATTAACATGCATAAACTTAAATCAGCCTCAAGTTCTTCAATGTACTTGTATACAGCAGTTAATTCAGTAAATTTACCTTGATAGTTTTAATTTCAATTCATCACTATGGAGATAGTTTTGAGAGATATTAAAAATCAATATCCATAACTTGACTAATGCAAAAATTTCAGAATATTAATGAAGTGTATGTTCCAATTAATAATTTTAAATGTAAGTTTAAGTTTCCATTTTATATTCTGATCTTATTCTTTTCCACTTCTTGAAAAAGTAAGGGATTTTTATTTTTATTTTTTTGAACTCCTCATAAGAATTTTAGTAATATAGCTAAAAACAGACAATGAAAATTATAATACTTTCAGAGAAATAACTCCTAGCTAGTGATCTAAGTCAACATATATATTATTTTAATGTTTTCATTTAAAAAAACTAAGTTGCTAATATGTCTCCACATCAAATTTTCATGTTAGAACATGAAAATGTTATCAGTGAAGTATTGAAATATTATAAGATAATATATATAGCCTATGTATAAAGGTAATATTGAAAATAATATGATATTATCACTGATAAAATATATATAAAAAACTGATTTTATATGAATTTTCACACAAATAATAAAGTTAATTTAAATATTCTTATTATATCTAATTTTAAAAAGTTGCTTGAAATGTGTGCATATAATAAGTGATTGTAATGAATGTATTTTTATAACAATTTATTAAGTTTACTGATTTGTTTGTTTATTAAAATTACTAAAAAAGTTCTGTTATAACTATACAAATTCTCACATATTTAACTTACACTTTCCTCCATCCTGTCAATGCTAATATAATAGCAGATTGAAGGTATATATCTAATTCTTTATGAAGTAATTGTGAAAAACAAGTCAAATCATTTTTAGTGATGTCCTGAAAATAAAAATTGAACAAATTTACATAAAAACAATTTACATAATTAACAATATATGTTGTTATAATTTATTATTAATAAAAATGTAACAATTAAAGTTAAAAGACATTTACTTTAACAAAGGCACTTTGTACAAAAACTAATTAAAAGAACAAAAAGAATCATTTGAATAAATAAACGATAGTAGTTGAAATTAAACATTTTGTGGCAAAGCAATTGAAAAAGCTGTTCTCTCTGTACTTGATGCAATTCCATATAAATTTATGCTCCACTCCAAGTAATCTGAGATCATCTAAACACTTATTTTAACATTTTTCTGTTAATAGTAAATATTTGCATATGTTTAAAACATTTTACGTTGAGATCAGCCAAAACACTATGATCATCTAGCTAATATATTATTGTCCACCACATGCTCCTAAAACTGTCCAAACCCATCAAGGCATTGTCTCAACAAGACCTCTACAGATGGCTCAGAATATTCTGTACCAGGATGATAGCAATAGGTTGTTAACTCCTGACCTGTTTCTGATGAGGTAACTCTGGAGTGAACCTGTCAAGTTTGGAGATCAGGCCAACACCTGGAGGTTGTCTTCATGCTCCACAAACTAATCATGAACAATGCAGGCTATGTGGCAGGATGTGTTGTCCTATTGGAAAGTTTCACTGCCATCAGTGGTTATAGTCACAATGAAGGACTGTACATGATCTGAAATTTATTCAGGTAGCAGCCAGCAAAGTGTGCTCCAAAAGCATTGGGCCCAAGCTTTTCCAACAGAATGCATCCCAAAGCATAACACCATCACCTCTACCAGTATATCTTTCCTTGTATCCTGGTGCCATAGCTTTGCCTGCATCATGACACACACAAATTTGCCCATCCACTTAAACCAAAAGAAAACATGATTCATTAGACCAGAATGTCTTACTCCATTAATCCACAGTTTACTTCCAATGATCTCTAAAGATAAAATACATTATTTTGCATATAGAGGTAGTCATAATGTTTTGGCTGATCAGTGTATGTTCTTACTACAGTAAATAACAATTTAGTCAGATGTTTCTGGATATATAAAGTAAAATTTTATTATACTGTACCCAAGTATACCACTTAAGAGAAATAAATGCAAACCAAGACATTTATCATGGAGTAGCATTCAACAGTTCATGTTTGGAAAGGTCAGAAGATGATTGGCTGACATAAGAATCTGATTCTTTAATTATTATTAATAGCATTAGATTACAGTATTAATAGAATTACCATTGTGCATACAAGAGTTAACCATTCATTATTACAAAAAACGAATCTGCATATATCAATTTGGCATAAAACAAAACCATATTCTATTTTAGTAAAATAAATATTTAGCTTTCTTAATCCTTAAAAACATATCTTAAAATGAAATTTAGTAAATATTTTGAAAGTAATTTAGGAGCTACATTATTTGAAAATTTGATTGTATATAAAGTGTGTCCAAAAAATATATACATACTATAATTTTTTTTTAAATTATTTATTATTAATGGGTTTTGTTTTTCTGGAACTGCACTGTATTATTTGTCTTTAATTTTAATTTATTTATATTTAATTAATTTTAAATATAACAAACACATGTTAACTTATCCCAAAACATATGTACTTATTTCAATTTCAAACTTTGTTCTGATAAATTCAATCTGCCTAATAATAATTACTTAATAGTTCAATAACTTTGCATTATTCAATAATTCTGAAAAAACATATGCTGGAAGATTAGAGATGGAGTTTTATTTTTATAGAAGAACTATATTAAAAAAAAATGACAAAAAAAAAGCATGACAAGAAATGATAGATTCAGTTAACAAGCAATTATTTATTGTGACATCACCACAATGCCAAGCTGCAAGTTTTGTTATAATGCACTTAAGTTTAGTAGTGTCTTGTCCCTATACATTGCACTTTTCAAGAGAAAATTTTTTAATTGAAATAATGTGACTTCCAGCCCAAAGTAGAAGTTCATATGCAATTAATCAGGTCCTTCTGTCCCTAAGCTTTCCATATCTGGTCTTGACTTTCATCTAACACCATTCTCAAGATTAAGGAAAGACAGTGGGAATTTATGGATCTACAATTGTTTCAAATTGCAGCCCAATGAGTTATTAAAATTGTAAATTAAATACTATAAAATAATATACTAACTGATGTGAGATCTGGGAGTTAATTGATAAAAAAATTGTAACAACTAATTGTTAATTGTTGATATGTGGGAATGTCGTTATGTAAATGAATCTCACGGTGAGAATCTGCAAGTCAAGTTCCCACCGCCCTAGCTGGTCTAGCGATGACACAGTCAAAGTGTCAACATTAGCAACCATAAGGTTACCTAATCGAATTCACACCCAATCTACAAGGCGGACATCCCCAGAAAAAGGAGCCATAACCTATGGCTCAACTTGCCATACTCCAGGCGGACATAATATGACGAAGCGAACATAGTTTGAAGAACTAATAAACAAAGCCCTCTCTGCCTGCCTTCACCTCCAGTCTCATCTCCATTGGACTCTATCTCCTAGAAGACTCCCTACTGATCTCAACCAGATCCACATTTGTCTTGCTGATATTGTACGAACCAGATCCAGAACTATTGAGTTCTTTTCCCAAAATATTGTACTTAGAACAGTAATTAAAATTGTACACACTCTCTCTTGGTCAATTGAGATATTAGCTTTACTCAGTATAAAGCAGGTTATTGTATCATATGCTTTCCTTTTTGTTTTATTAAATTTATTGTTTAAACTGGCATTGATATCCATTGTTGACCCAGTCACCCTATCAACTTACGGGGGCTCTCCCCATTCGACATATAGCCCTCCTGTTTAATGATAATTTCATATAATCGCAAGTTAGGATGCAAACTATAACTATCCTAACTGTCAGGAAAAACCATCTTCCAGATCTATCTTGAGACAACTATATTGAGCAACCATCCTTCCAGTGACACTTGAGCAGTCTTCACTGGACTGACATCGGGAAAAGGGTTTAGAGCATTACTCTCTAACCCCTGGCTTCTCACACTAATGTTACTTTTATGTTTTAAAATAACTTTATAAATAGGATTCGTCATAGAATTAATTTATTAAATTTTTGAAGCTTAGGCTTCAATTCATGTTAAAATCAATTGAGGCCTAATCTTCAAAAATTACTTATCTCTAAAGTATTACTAAAAATTGTCTCCCGTTGCAATAAATGTTTTTAGTTAATATTCTCAATGGACTTTTGATTGGATTCAGATTAGGGAAAACAGCTGGCCAATCCAAAATATTCACATTATGCTCATTAAACCATTTTTTCATGCTGTTTGACTTACTGTATGAAGAGGAACATTATCTTGTTGAAATATCCAGAGTGCATTAATAATATCCTCTATAAACAGAAAAGATTTTCATATAGGATTCAAGTAATGCTCAAAAATGCTGCTTAAGCAGCATTTACTGGAATGGTACAATGTCTATAGTCTTTATCAAAGGACAAATGGATGCTCAAGTCTATCAACAAGTTCTATCTGAAAATCTTTTGCCATTTGTAAAGGAAATTATTAATGCACCCTTAGATATTTCAAAAAGATAATGCTCCTGTTTATACAGTAAGATAAACAGGATTAATAATAAGATAAATAATAACATTGTAACTTGACTGACTTAAAATCAGGAAGAACATAAACAAAATTACAAGACAATAAAACAATTAACAACTTATTGGTAGTGGTGGTGGTTAGTCAGTGCAGTCTACACTGACCATCTACCTTGACATTAAAAATAACTTCCCCTAAAATTTCACACAGAGTTGTTGTTAATTGGTGCAAGCTGAGATACTTTACAGCAAGTTTCTTAAATTTAATGTGTTTATTTTTGTGTTTTTGAAACAAATTACAATTAAATAAACATAAGAAAAGCAGTTTCAGAATTTCACAAATATTTTACATAATTAGAAAGAAGACAAAATTAAGAAATTAAACATATAATTGTAATTTTTAATGTAATGCTGACAATTTCACAGTTTTAAAATAAAAACTTGTTTGCTTTTACCTGGTGTAACTCATTTGTTTTTTTAATGCTCTCTCTAGAGGGGGATGTATATCCTCACTTAAAACCTCCTATACAGTATATAAAATTTTTCTATATACAATATTTTCCATAAATTAAAAAAATACATAAATATTCTTAATGAATTTATGGCATTTCTTATAAAAATGTAAAAATTTTATTGATGCTAACTCATGGTTTGAAAAAAATTTTCATAAAGAAACTAGATTAAAATGCTTGAATATTTTAATATTAATGGAATTTTTTTTATGTATAATATGTTTTTATAAGAAGTTTAGCATATTCTAAATAATTTATAAATTAAAAACAAAAATTATATCTTGTAAATAATTATTTTCTTTCAATTTTCTTTGAATAAAAACTATAGTAGTTTTATGTAGAACATTTAGAAATTACTAAAATAAATTCTATTAATATTATTATTATTAAAAATTTTAACATACCATTTCTAAAGTCTCATTTTTTATTAAAGGTAACTCTTCTTTTACTTTTAAAAGTGTTTCTAAACAAATCATAAATTCATTTAATGCTTGCTTCTTATCAATTGGTACAATATGAACAAAGTTATCTGAAATAAGGAGATCGTGGTGTTATAATTTTAAAATATATCAAGTTATTACATTTATCGAGTAATGAAATTAATATTTATTTGTAAAATTCAAGATTTTTAAAATTCTAAATACCGTATTTACTCGAATATAAGATGACCTTGCATATAGGACGAGATGTGACTTTAAAGATCAAAATGAAATTAATTAGATTTATTAATACAATTCTAATTTTACTTCGTTTAATCACAAATAAAATATCAAATGCATGCACATTGTCCCACAGAAATTACTGGCATTTTAAACCAAAAAAAATCTTGTAAAATCGACAACATAATTTGTTCATGTAAAGCAGGACAATCGGGAACCTTTTTTTGCCAATTCTTAACAGTCGAATTCACTCTTTGTCGATTACACAAGAGTTTCTTCGAATTATGATTTCCAAATAATCATCTGTTTTCACGTGGAAATAAATTAAAACTTATATCGGGCTCCTGTGTAATTTTGGAATTCAATTCAAAAGCTTTGCTTTTCCTATTGTTATTCATCTTTACTCCTGACAATACACAAGAACAATTCAAATAACCCAAATAAAATACTTTTGTTTTTAAACACCAGAAGATGAGAATCTGGTAAAAAATATGAATACATAGTTTACAAAAATTATACAAAAACAAAAAGAATCCTTTGCTTGCGTGTATAGGACAACCTAGGTTTTTTGAAGCAGTAAAAAATGGATAAAAACCTTGTCTTATATACGAGTAAATACGGTAGTTATTTTCTCATAAAAATTAGAGATAAAACTTCTTACCTGGACAAGGTGCTACTGGCCAAGGACAATGTTTCTTATGAGATGTTTGCAATGATTTTATTATTTCATTTACACAATCATCATCTGTAATTAAATTATACAGATTATTCAATAAATCAAGATAGATATTTATTATAATAATGTTTTGACATTCAATAAATATTAATTTGCCATATTATTTTACATTATTATAAATACTGTACTTAATTACATAGAAATTTTGTAGTCTAAAATTAAAAAATAACAACAAACCTTGATTCATATATTTTAAAAGTATAGTTTTCTAAGAATATACAGAAGAAGAAATATATTTAATTACATAAACACCACACCAAACTTCATTCAATGAATCTAAAAAACTTTATTTTCCGAAACATTTTCAGAGGGCATTCTTCCTATCTCCAACAGAATCAAATAATATAACTTGAAGAAATGTTCACAACTATAAATTTTCAAAGTTCAGTTCTTTCGAACACAATTCTCCAACTTGGTTTATTTGATTTTTACAGTGACAAAAAAAATCCACCAATGAGTTGCAAACTTTGCCAGCAAAAATATTTATGTTTAAGAAACACTAAGACACATTAGCACAAAGTTAAAATTGTGAGAGGCACCATTTGTTATGAGATTTTATTAAAAAATAATTTTTTAAAAACACATCACAAAACCCGATAAATTTGTGAAGCCAAACCACCACTGGATTACATCAGGTTACTTTTCCAGGATTATATTTAATTAATTACTAAATAATTTGTTACTACAGAGGACCATCTCTTGTTAAATTTAATAATTATCTATATAAGTAAAAATGTAATGTTCGTTTGTTCCTAGCCACTAATCTCCAAAAGTTCTTCATCGATTCCTTTGAAATTTTCACATAACGTGTTTATAATATACGTGTCGAAATTCCCTCCCCCTGCAAGTTAATAATGTTAATAATAAAAAAAGTTTTTTTTAAACGAAATCTCATAACAGATGGCACCACACACAATTTTAACTTCGCACTGTGTCTTAGTTTTTCTTAAACAAATATTTTTTGCTTGGAAAATTATGAAATATTTAGCTATAAAAGTTTAAAAATTAAATTAATCATATTTACAATTCCATATTTTTTTGTCGACTATTGCCATATAGTTCAAGAGACAGTTCTGAGAATGAAACTTTGGTTTGAGACATTAAACTTACAGATGCACTCTCTTAATGACATTTTTCTCGCGATCCAACTATGTCGTAAAAGTGGGGATACTACCGCATACATTTTAATCGGAAAAATATTAGAAATATTTTTAAAGATAATTTGTTGTTTAAAGAGGAATTAATCTATATAAATAAAAATGTAATGTTTTTCAGTGCAATCGATCTTTTTTAGTGATGTTTGTTTGTTCCTAAACTCAAATCTCTGAAAGTTCACCAATTGCTTTGAAATTTTGACACAACGTTGCATTCGAATACCCATGTGTTTTTATGTAATATAGATGTTGAAATTCCCCCCGCGAGGGGAGAGGGACAAGATTAAAGCTTACCATAAAGAACTCGGCTTCTATTATACTATTTTAGATGTGATTTTTTGCGTTTTTGATTGTGTTTTAATAGGCCGGCCATGGGAAATTCTCCAGTTATCTACATAGGTTCACGGGGAAGTGGTTTCTCCACTGTGCCATCTGCAAGACGGTGGACAGCCGAGACCACTACTTCTACAATTGCGTCTGTCTAGCTAAGGAAAGACTTGCTATCGAACTTATGGCACAGAGCCTCGATATCTCCTGGCCATGTCAACAGTCAGAACTCTTCAAGCACAAGGAACTGTACGCAGCCTTCCTCAACCTTGTGCAAGCCTATGAGCTCGTAGCTCCCACCACCACCAGTGAGTAGTTCCTACGCAGCCCCATCCTATTCCAGTGCCTCTGCCTCAGCCTTATTGTATATATTGTACAGTACATATGTCAACGTAATTGTACTTGTAATGTTTTGTCTCGTTCTACTCTTGTAATATTTTATACCGTTTTCCACCTGTATGTTACACGTCAACCATTTTGTTATTGCTACTTTTGTTCTGTATTGTACATAATTACTTGCATGTAACCTATTCCTCGATTATTAACATTAATTAACATTATTTTATTACTTTGTGTACTTGGTACACCTTGCGACAACACTCATGCAATTAAGTGTACTAATTGTATTTATTATTGTAAGTCATCGCAATCTTAATTATATGTATGCATAATTGTAATTATCCCAATGTAACTTATGTGATGTTTCATATCCATAGTCTTAGTGTAGTCATTCTATGATATGATCCTGTACTTTTAATTAACTAACTGTAACCTATGTATTATTCTAATCCTTGTTTGTAACCATGTTTTATTTTTTATCACTCACAATCTCAATGCATCTCTTTCAATTTGTAATATGAATTGAATTGAATTGTTTTATCGTGCATATTAGTAGTATTAGTATGAGAGACTCTGGAATAATTTGTTAAAAGTTTAACAAGTTATAACTTTTATTTCAGAGTCCCTCAAAATGTCGAGCTGGGGCAAAAATAAGGCATAAGAGAATTAATATTTTTAATACATTTATTTTTATAGGAGAATCAATATTTTATTTAAAGTTTTATATATATATATATATATATATATATATATATGAGAACTAATATTTTATATATATAACTTTTGTTAAGATGGTTTTCCCAACATCAATTCTCTTTCTCGTTAAGAGATTATTGGTGCCATCTGTTGACTAAAAACATATATAATATTTATTTTTTTCCATCGACAATTTAGATATCAAAAGAAATAATGAATCATGTGTACCATCACAAATTGGAACACACTATTTGCTATTTCAAAATTATCTATTCTTTTAGTCTATATATATATATATATATATATGTGTATTTTTTTTTTTTTTAAATAATTGACAGCAATGATACTCTATCTTTTTTATTGAAATAAAAAGAACATTTACATCAATTCAGAAATAAGCAGTAAGTATACAAAAAACAAGTGTATAAATGTATTCACTATATTTAAAAAAATTAAAGCTTTTCACATATTTTCGCTAAAACATAAATTAGGGCAAATTGATAATTATTCAATATAAATTTGGTTGTTAATTGTTTCTGATTACTAATAATGTTACGCCAATCAAGTTTATGCTTGAAATCTTCCATAAATTTTTTGGATAAATCTTGATATTTTGAAATAATCTCCCAATCTACATCGTTTTCAAGTTCTTTAATAATGTCTTCGTGCAATGTTGATATTTACAAACAAGTTTCATATTGAGTAAATGTTTAAAAGTTAAAATGAAATTTTGAGTCAGTTGTTGATATTGAGACACAAGATCCCAGTTTAGACAATCATGATATTGAGTCAAAAAGTTTTCTGTTAACTGTTGGTAACGACAAACATCGTCTCAATTAATTCGATGAGCATATTTGTATAAAAAATCAGAGGAGTAACGCCTGCTTTACTACATTTTATTCCAATTTAATTTATGTTGGAACTCATTAATAAAATCATTACTAAGATTTTTTTCAGAAATAATATCCCAATCAAAAAATCAGAGGAGTAACGCCTGCTTTACCACATTTTATTCCAATTTAATTTATGTTGGAACTCATTAATAAAATCATTACTAAGATTTTTTTCAGAAATAATATCCCAATCTTGAAGTCATCTTATTACATCTTCTGTCAAATTTAATCTAGAGAAATCTTTCCAATCAACATTTGAATTTAATTTGCGAGAGAGCAGAGCTATGTTTTTTGAATCCATTTTTTATGAAAGGATCGACTTGTCTTCTTCTTCCGATATTAACCTGTCCTGCGTTGATCCTGAAAATTTTCATGTTGACCTCATTGACCTGCATGGGCGATCCCGAATATTTTCGTGTCTGCATCGTAATGTTTTTGATACTAGTTGTCGCACTGCATCATAATTTTTGTATTAAAACAAACTTTTAAAATATAATTTTTTTCGTTTTTATATTTTTCAATATATTTTCTTAAATGGAAACCCCCATTTTTTATTGCATATCCTGCTTCTACATCAAATATAAACTTTTATCCAAGCATTTTTTCAAAAAATGCACTTATCAGAAGTTATATGCAACTACCATATGGTACACATGTAAATCTGTGAATTAGAATTTAAGAAAATGAAGTTTACCCCTTTTCACTAATTGTAGCACCATCTATGATGAAACTAATAGCACTATCTTGTGACCCACTTGAGGTCTTACCATTTTTGGTTCAATAATTTTTTTTTTGCAGAATGCATAATTAACTTATTCCACTGGATTGATTAAAACAGACCACTTTGTTTTATTTGTGCACAATTATTTGATTGCAATGATGACAATAATGAATAAATTATTTTCAATGGCTTATATATCAAATACTTAAAAATTTTACAAGTTTATATATGCTTAGACAAAATAAATTGATAGATACACATTTAATAAACTGATTTAATAGTCCTTTCTTTGCAATCAAGATTTCCGGAAACAAAACATCACATAAATGGAATGTAAACTAACATTAAAAATTAACTTATTAGTTTTCCTTCTGCATTTGTGGATTAAAAAACAAGCTGATAAAGATAAATTCTATTTGGTTATATAAAATTAATCAATATAAATATTAATTAAAATTACTTACACACATTACTCTTCCAAAGAGCTGGTAACTTTCCACAGATAATTTCATTACATGTTACACACTGAATAAGATCTTTTCCAATACATTTCCATCCATACTGAGCACAAGCAGGAGGAGAGAGACTATAAGGTTTCAATCTCCACTTAAAACAGTTAAGGTCATTTGTTAAAATTTAATAAATATAATTAATCAATTTTATATAATGATGATATTTTTTAAATGTGTCTTAAAAAAGTTATAGCTTTTACAAATAATACAGTTATAAACTTATAAATTTGGAGTTTGTGATTATTTTTAATATAATATGTTCAAAACATGGATAAATAAAATAATTTTTATTTTTTTATATAACTGAATAAATTATTATTATAAAAAAATATTTAGGATTATGATGAGTGTAAAGAATCTGATCTATGAGCTAATAAAACACTGAAATGATACTAATGATGAAATGAAGAATATCAGCAATCTTATAACATTCAGAAAAACAAAGCAACTATGCAGAATCAAAATCTTGACTATATTTCTGAACTTTACTTTTTGCAATGGCTGAATGTAATCACTCTTTGTCCAGATCCATGCAATGAGACACCTTTAACCAAGGCAAATCAGAACTTAATGCAAGATATGAGGACTGGCCACAGTTGGGCCAATCAAATGGTGTGGCATCACTTTGTAACACACATTGAATTCCTGTTTGTCCAGTAAAATTGTTCACTTAAGGGCTTGTGAAGTTTGTACAACACCAACCATCATCATTATTAACACGCTGACATTTTGCAATACTTCCATGAGCACAACCATGTGGTTGGCTTCTGTTTTCACTTGTACTTAGTTTTGCACGATCACTATCAATGCTACTATCACTCACATTCTCACTTTGTACATATTCATCAATACTGTCTGGTAATTCAGACTCATCAGAACCTAAATTGAACAAATACTCAATCATATCTGATTTGTTCAAAGTGCAATTTCTCCCAGCCATTGTCATTTTAAAATAGACTATCACTACAGGGTCTACTTTCCTTTGTTATTTCCTGTGAACATCTGCTCATATTATTGTAATAACCTGCTGTGTGAGGCTAGAGACCATACCCTTTCATGTGATGTGAGTCACTGGTTTCGAAAGTAACTACAAATAGTGACATCTAGTGTTAAAAACACATTCCCAAGTAAAAATGAGATATCTCAGGTCCAACAGTCTGAGTCTTTATTTTTCAGCACAAAATATCTCGGGAATAACACAGAACAGGTTAAACTAGGATATGGCACTAGATAAGCCCCATGGATCAAAGCGATGGCTACATTTTTGTAGGAGGAAGAAGGTTGGAACAAATCTGATGGAATGATGATGAGTAACAGGTCAAATTTACGATGGACACTAAAGCTTAAACTACAAGTTGTTCTTCCAACGTTTAGGTCTAAGAAAGCAATAAAACTATTAATAGATTTCTCCTCCAGAGTAAAGCTGATTGAAAGAAAAACTATTCAACTTGTCAAAAAGACCTGCAATTCTTAGTTGGAACTATCCAAAGCTAAAAGTAAATCATTGACATAATGTAAATACAATGGATAGTGGATGCTAAGTGGAGCAAAGAATTTTCTATGCACCAATTTCCTTATTACAACTTCTGCTAAAATGGCAGGGGATGGCGACTCCTTGGGATACCTTGCTTCTGACAATAGATCAAATTATTGATTTGAAAATAATTATTAAAAACAACTAAATGGAAGGCCTCCTGTATCACATGAACTTGGCAGACATTAAAACCTTTCTTCAGCAAGACTGCATTTGTTAGCATAACAGCATCAAAAATAAGTACAGAAGAGTGCAATGGGAAGACATCCACCTTACAAAATTAGAAAGATAAAAATGAAACCTCCATAAATCCTTGCTGTTCCAAACTTTGGTGTCAGTAGATAAAGATACCACATAATAACTATCACCAACTAAAGATGATGAAAACAAAGCAAGGGCCACTTATTTTGTAATTTTTATGTTTTTTGAGTTTTTTTAAATAGCATCACAAAGCAATTGTTTTACATTTTGTTTACTACTTATTGGTATGTGTCATAAAAACTCATGTCATAAATAAACTTTATGAAAATTGCATTCCTATATATATTTATAAGCTTATTTAAAGGATACGTTTGATTCTACAATTAAAAAAGAAGCAACTCTTTTTGAAAATTCCTTCCAACTATTACAGTTTTCAATGTCATCTTCTGCACAAAGCAAATCCTTCAAAATGTCATTATTCTCACTTGTAGACGACATTTATTAACCAAGACTCTAAAAAAAAAAAAAATAAGTTTTTAAAAATATTAAATAATCATATAATGAAAATTTGACATGTAATTCTTTTTTCAATTAATTTTTACATTAAAGAATGAAAACAGAAAAAATTACAGTATATATCCTTAACATAAAATCAAATACTTTTTTGTATATATTTAATATTATTCTTTCAGGAATTGAACAGATTAATTTTTCTGAAATAAACATGGCAAAAACCTTTATTTTTTTAATTATTAACAGTTATTTCAAAAAATTTTATCCAATACAAATTACATTAATAAAGTACATTATATGAAATATTCATTTTAGGAAAATATACTTAAAACAAACAGCCCCAAACTTAAATGGGCAAACTACAAATTTACCCATTTATGTTTGGGGCTATCCATAAATTACATCTGCATTTTTCTTGAAATTTTTTCTCTCCCCTCTTGTCCCATTTTGTCCAAATTTCCATAACCCCTCCCTCTTTGAATTTCCAATAAAACTCGATCCCCTTAACACCTTGATGACTTTATCAATGATAGATTGCATAAGTAGATATGAAACAAACAAGAAATTCGAAAGTAAATATAGTAAGATGCATAAACTGTATAAAATTTAATGAAATAAACAAATGCCCACTGAAGTTCAACCCTGCCCTCTCCCCTTCCATTGTGGATGTCATTTATGGACAGCCCCTTTCACTTTTCATTTATTATATACAGTATACATGTATCATTAATTATTTAATTTTCTATATAAACAATAATTGAAATAATAATAAGAATTATATAAACTATGACAGCAAATTATAGAATTTAAATAATAATAAACATATTTTATCAATAATTATATTTCAAAACAGATCTGAACTTCTAATTATATCTATATGCATTATTAGGGTATTTATTATATTTATATTAGGATTTTACTTTTTTCCCTAGTCAAATAAAAGTAGTTTTATAACTAAGCTATACAACAATTTGCTGTGGCAGTAAGATTTTTTCTATAAGTCTGCTGTGGATAAAATAATATTGATAATATAAAATACACTTCATGGGTATAAAACTACAAAATATTTTTCTTGGTCATTTCACTAGTTTAAAAGATGGAATAATATTCAGATGCTATTGACTATATATTATGCTTAGTTTTTGTCAATTATATTAAAAAATATTCTCATAAAATAGTAGTTTTACTTGCGTTAAACATGGGGTGCCACAACTGGTATAGACATCGTCAAAACTGGTGATTTTTGCAATATTTTAAAAAATTCTAAATTTCATTTATAAAATGTTAAAATTAATAAAAATTAATGTAATAAAGTGAAAGAGAACATGTTTTTTCATTATTTTTACTATGTTTCATTGCTTAAAAAAAATTGTAAGAATATAAAAATATATTTTAAATTTGAAAATTATCTTAATGTGGCCACAATAGGTACATACAGTACATCTACCCTTCTGCCTTATTAATTATTATTGCATTTAACTGTCTAGCTCAGAGGTTCTCAACCTTCTTTTACCTCTTAATTTTTTTGTGAACCCCCATAGACATTGCACAGAAAAAAATCCTTATATTTTTCACTAATAAAAAAAGAAAGGAAAACGTTCAGAAATGTCACCGTCAAGTGACATGACACCGACAATGTAAGATTGTCCTAACAAACCTCGGCTTTATAATCTGTCTTTGACCCTTGTCAATGAGATATATATGTCGTATATGTTTTCAATATTTTAATCCTTATGCAAGAAATGAGTAATAAAGAAATTGACAATATATATATTGTAGAAATTTAATTCTCAGTAAAACAATTGTTCTGAAGTAGAATTACCCAATAGACCACTAAAATATAACCGTGAACCCCCAATTCAGTATTTTTTTCTGCGGATTCCCAGTAATGTTACATGGAACCCTGTTGAGAACCACTGGTCTAGATGATTATTGATAATATGCCTATTGTTTTAGACTGTTCTGCAGAAATCTGGGTAAAATCTTAATTAAAAATATTAATAATTTGCTATATCCTAGATTTGAATTACTGTTTTGTTTTAAGAGCATATGACAGCATTTTGTTACAATAACTTAATAACAGCTAATCAGCTGTGTATTGTTATGGTCTGTAGTGTGGCTACATCTAGCGGGAGAGCATATTTTCCTATGGACACAACTCTTCCACGGGATTTTCCCCATTTGACTAGGCTGTGCTGGAAGCAGGTTACATAGGGCTATATCTCGCGAAGGGTTATATTTAGAGGTATGGTTCCTTAGACATTTTTTGATCGCACAGGGGGGTCTATCGTTTGGGGGGTTAACCCCCTTCCCCTCTCATAGAATGTTACCCCACTTTACCGAAATTTATTTTCACAAAGTTAATGAAATTTTTTGCGATAATATAGCATACTTACTAATAATTAGTTAAATCTACTTGCTAAATATATCAGTATATTTACAAATGTAAACTTTTCAAATAATTCAAATTAATTTTACAGTCTAACACAGTAGAAGAAAACAACACTTCAAAAATGGCGTTAACACTGATCGATGGACACTGTTGCCAACTCCACTTCGAAAAATTATTATGAATTTACTTATAGAAATATTTAATAAAAGATTTACTTATAAAAATGACTCATTTGGTTAAATATTTAAAAAAAATAAATAAATTTTATTTGTTTTTATATAAAATCTTTAGTAAGATTACACTTATGTCGTTTGCTATTGGCTTAAAGGTATTAGTTTCGAGCATTTCTATTGGTCAATATAAAATAAATATTTCCCTTCGAAAGAAAGGCGCCAACTTTCGCCATTACGAAAGTTGTCAAACATGTGAGTATAAAATGTGAATTTTTCTGTTGATCAAGTCTTTTACCAGTTTTTGATTTTTATTATGTGTAATTCGAATCGTAAAGATAAAATGATATAAATTTAAATTATTTTATTGAAATGACTGTAAGATGGACATCTTACCTCATAATAATTTGAAAGAGCAGTTGTCTCGATTTAGTGAAAACAGGAAGAACGAAGTGAATATCCCGAAAAGTACAACAAAGAAGCAATACAGCTTTAAAAAGCCTTCAAAAATCCTCTGCAATACCAAAGAAAATGCTCCAGAAATACATCTCGTTGAAGACAATGATGGAAGATTTACCAGCACACCTAAACATCCGAGTAAACACCAGTCAACAATGCTTTCATTTGTTAAGAAATCAGTTAATACAAATGCAGAGAAGAAACAAAAAGACACTCATATTTCTTCGTTAAACATATCCTTAAATAAATCTAATTCCTGTGATGCATTCGATGATTTGGATGATTTTGAAATACCTTTTCAAAAGAAGTTTCTGCAAGATAAATCCTTACAGAAGAATAAGATTTCTGATCAAACTGATAAATCAGACAGTTCTAATTTGAATAGTTATAATAATAATAAAGATAAGTGGTTAGAAACAGATTTAGCTAATAAGGATTTAAATAAAAAAGTTATTAAAGATCCTGACGTATCGATACAACCTAATAATTCTAACGATAAATGCTTTAATAATCCTGTGTGTATACCTGAGACACAATTACCAGATTATTCTGAAATATTTCCAGATGATGATGATGAAATTATAGCAACACAATGCTTTAATGACTTGGATTCTTTACATTTTTCAAAAATTGATAGATCAGTAAAATGTGAATTAAAATCTATAAATCTGGATGATGATGAATTCAATGAAAAAGAATCTGATATTGTAAATCAAAATTCTGAGTTTGGAAACTCTATTAGATCCACTAATTTAAATAATAATCATGAAGACATTGATATTCATAATTATTCATTTGAAAGTGTAAAAGAACAAAATCTTTTTGATGATGATAATGATTGTGGTGATAAAGAATTTGTAGCTAAAAGTAATGTTGAATTTTTACAAACAAATAATGATATCAATACAATATCAGATATACCTGAAAGTGATTTTCTTGACTCATTAGAAAAAGATCTATATGAATCATTTGATGAAAGTGACTTTTTACAAGAAACAAATACAAAAAATATTAAGAAGAATGAACTAAATAATAATTCTCAATTATTTCAAGATAAAATTATTTCTGAAACTCCTATTGCGGAAAACACTTCATCACAATCTATTAATTCTTTAAAAGAAATAAATTATAGTATAATGACCAAAATTTGTGATTTGTTTCAAACAAATACAGCTGCAATTAAAACTGTTGCAGGATTAAAAGAGTTATTAGAAGTGCGTTCACAAGTTTTAAATGAAATTAAGAAATTGGAACCAAAATCTAAAATAACATCCAATAAAAAACCTTCTCTGTCATCTCGACTGTCTTCAAAATATAATAATAATAATTTATTCCAACAAGTTACTGAAATAAAGTCTTCATCATCATCATCATCATCATGTACTTTAATAGAAAGTAATTTACATCAAACTAAGTCTTCAGAATTAAAAGTTGCCAATAGCAGAGAAAACAATTCGTTACTTAATGATATTCAAAGTCCTGTAATAACAAGTAATGTTTCTAGTCCAAATATTTCTAAATCTTTTTCAAATAAAAACTTTAATAGCAGTGAACAAATACAAACAATTGAAGATATTCAGACACAAGATACAAATATAAAATTAGATGAAGATTTAATAGAAGATTTTACTATAAAACAAACAATTGAAAAACAAGAAATAGATTATACATCAGCTCTTTATGGAACTCAAAAAAATAAAGAAATTTCAAAATTTGAATCTGGAAATAAGCTTGTTGCAGGATATTTTTGTCGTAATCATAGAGATGATGGAGCATCTGATAAATATAAAGGCTTAAATTTCCCTCACTCTGAGGAAATGATGTCATTTTTCAGTCAGATTTTTGGCTTACAAAAGTTTCGACATAATCAACTCGAAACCATAAATGCTGCTTTATTAGGAGAAGATTGTTTTGTTCTTATGCCAACTGGTGGAGGAAAGAGTTTGTGTTATCAACTTCCAGCATTAATGACAAAAGGAGTCACTGTAGTAATATCTCCTCTGCGTTCTCTTATTCAGGATCAAGTTCAAAAACTTTGGACTCTTGATATTCCTGCCAATCATCTTTCAGGGGATAGAGAAAGTAATGTATCAGATACAATATATAAACAATTGCTTAATAGGGAACCCAGTATAAAACTTCTTTATGTTACACCTGAAAAGATTAGTGCCAGTAATAAATTATCAAGTGTCTTTCAAAATTTATTCAAAAGGAAATTGCTTGCAAGATTTGTCATTGATGAAGCACACTGTGTTAGTCAGTGGGGGCATGATTTTAGACCTGATTATAAACGATTAAAAATACTTCGTGAAAAATATCCTGGGGTGCCATTTATGGCTCTTACAGCAACAGCTACACCTCGTGTTAGAACTGATATTCTTCATCAGTTAAATATGCCTCAACCAAAATGGTTTCTTCAAAGTTTTAATAGACCAAATCTCAAATATGAGATAGTACATAAAAAAGCAAAGAACTGTATTCAAGATATTATTAATCTCATAAAAACAAAATTCAATGATATGAGTGGCATTATATATTGTCTTTCAAGAAATGATTGTGATCAAGTTGCAGCAGATTTACTTAATTCAGGAATTCAAGCTATATCTTACCATGCTGGTATAGAAAATGAAAATCGTAATCATGTTCAGGAGATGTGGATAAATGATAAATGTAAAGTAATATGTGCAACCATTGCATTTGGAATGGGAATAGATAAACCTGATGTTCGATTTGTCATACACCATTCCATACCAAAGTCAATTGAAGGATATTATCAAGAATCAGGACGATCCGGTAGAGATGGAGAGAGATCATGGTGCATTTTATATTATAACTATCATGACTTTCATCGAATTAAAAGAATGATTATAAAAGATACAGAAAATCAACATGCTAAAAATACTCATCTGGATAATTTATATCGTATGGTTAATTTTTGTGAAAACAAAACAGACTGTAGAAGAGTTCAGATGTTAAATTATTTTGGAGAAATATTTAATAAAGATTTTTGTTTATCAAATCCTTTAACAGCATGTGATAATTGTTTATGCAAGGACACATATGAAACTTGTGATGTTACAGAAGATTCTATAGCAATTGTGCAATGTATTGCACAGTTAGTTGGTGAATCAAGAAAAAAAAACTATACATTAACATACTTCGTTGACATTTTTAAAGGTTCAAATAATACAAAAATAATTTCTGCAGGCCATAATAAACTTGCTTTACATGGTCGTGGTCAAACCTATGGAAGAGCTGATGCTGAACGTTTATTAAGAAAATTGGTGCTAGATAGATTTCTGGAAGAAGATTTGGTAATTACTCAAATGGAGCATGCTGTTTCATATGTAAAATTAGGGTGTAGAGCACAAGAACTTCTGAATAAGCAAGTAAAAGTAAAGTTTACTTTGAAAAAAGGATCTAGATATTCTTTATCAGTACAACCTATTGTTGAGATTGATGATGATTCTGAAATTAAACAATTAGCTAATCGTTGTTATGCAGAATTGATAGATGTAAGTAAATCAATTGCTGCAGAAAGTGGAATTCATTATACAAATGTCATTAATGTAGAAGCTCTCAGACAAATGTCTAGAGAGATGCCTATGACTGAAAATGAAATGCTACATATACCACATGTTACTAAGATTATATATGAGAAATATGGAGCACAGTTTCTAAATGTAACACAGAAATATGGATATGACAGAGCTGTTTTAGATGCTGAACAAGAAACCCATAATAGTCCAGATGAAGATAGTTGGTTAAATTGTGCTAGTACCAGTAAATATGCATTAAAAAAAGGAACAAAGAGAAAATATAACAGGAGAAATACTGGAAATTCAGCAAAAAAGTTTAAAAATGAAAAAAATAAAGGAAAATGGACCAAAAATAAATTTTCATCAGCAAATAAATCAAAGGCATCGAATATTTCAAATTTAAATACAAAAAATATACCTCAAGTTAAATCTAGTGCTTCGACTTCAAAAGTAAAGACTAAAGAAGGGTTAAGATTATTACCAGCTCCGAAACCAAAAACTTCTAAAACTAATGACAGATCATTTTTACCACCACCTAAAGTATATTATGCTTAATAATAAAATGTATAATATCCTTTTGTGAATAAAATGTATTTAATAAATATTTATAAATATGTTATTATAAATAAAACAGAAGCAAAGGTTTTGTTCTTTGTGAAAAAGTTGTATTTATATTGTATATTTATTAAATGGAATTCATTGTTTTGATCCTTTCCCATGTAAGCAATTGTAAACATTGCTCTCTTTAACTTATTACACTAGCAAGGTTGCAGCTGACGTTTTCAGTGCAAAAACGTGTACGTCAGACATTCGCTGCCTTCCTGTAAGCCTAGAAGTTTGACAACGGCATTTGGAACGTCCAGCATGATTCCACTGACATCCCAAATGCCATCGTCAAACTGCTAGGCTTACAGAAAGGTGGCACTGAACATCCAGTGTACATGTTTTCGCATTGAAAACGTCGGCTGCAACCTCTCTATTAAAGCCATAAATTAGATATAATAAATAGTAACGTTTTTTAAAGACTTAATGTTTAAAATTTTGATTGATTTTGATGAAACAAAGGCACATTTGTTTTGTGTAAATAGGGTACACTTTTACATCACATTCAACATCATCATACTCTCATAAAACTAAGAATGATACCAAATTGATGTAATTAATGTTACAGTACATTAATTGAACAAAAATGCCCCTTAAGTAAGAAACAAAAGTAATATTCAAGTGTAAATTACAAATATTTTTAACACACACATTCTGAATATTTGTAAGTTTTGATACATGATGTTTTGAACATGAAAAAGTTTGAGATAAATCATATCATAAATTATTTAAAAACAAATGTTTTCAACTCTTGCTCAGTCATCTTCAGGTGCAAACTGTCAAAGATATTTATTTTTGAATAAATTATGCTGGTATTATTTAATGATTGATGTAATCAGTTGTTCAATCACCTTTCTTTTCCTTAAGAAAGCATATTTAGATATTTGACTTGATAAATTGCCACTTAATCAAGATTTTCTTTTACCTTCCTCTCAAATCAGAATAGTGCTTATATAATAGTAGAGTCTCCATTTAAAATCAATGATTGCTGGATGATGAAACAGTGAAAACACCATTCTTCATTCTAGAAGACTTGGGTTTGAGTTCTAGGTCAGCACATTAATGGATAACTTGACCTGAATATGTCTAGTCTTGTTCCTTTCTACCTGATCTAGTCAAGTGATGAGGATTGAGAGTCAAAAGTGTCTGAGATTTAAGAATTGAAATGGATAAAATTTGTAATATGTATTTTTTCTTTCTACTCTGCAAACAGCAAGACCTTAGAAGCTTTTAATACATCCATCACAAATTTTAGAAGAAAATGTAATTACAGCATTTTGATTATCCCAAATTTTCCAATTACTAATTCAGAGAATTGGATAGAAAGTCATTATCGTGATGAAGTAATTTGATTGATAATTAATAATACATAATTTTTTGGTGTGGAAAAGTACTGATTTTGATAGGAAGGATAAGTTAATAAACAGTTATTGAAAGTATGAATTTTATTGATTTCAATAATTTACATTAAAAAAATTCTTGATATAAACTAGTAAGGAAACATATTAATCAAATATGTTGAAATTGTAGAGTTATCTGATGTAAAGTCAAACATGTTTAAGGTTGAAATATTCCCAAGCACATTTTTAATGGAGAAAAAATTTTTGAGCAATTTAATTGTATAATTCACTGTATAAAGAAGTTTGTTGTGATTTTAGATAAACTGTCTGGATTACTGCTTTCTCATTCACTAATCCTTTTTTGACCTTGAAAAATAGTTTTCTGTTGTTTTTTCTTTTAAAACTATTTTTATAGCTTAAGAAATAAAATAAATATACTTAACACTTTTTCAATTATGTCTAAGATTATTCATAATCATCACCTCTAAGAATATGTGCATACTTTTGAAAACCAACATTTCATACAGTATGTATTCTCAGTTTCACATAATTTTATGGGCAAAAAAGGCAATTGCCTGGGGCACCAAACCAATCTTATAAACTCATTAGTGTAGTACGAATATCGAAATTTAAATTTGGCGCTATATCTGGTATGATACAGGTGCAGGGGTCACCAGCGCAGAACTTAATTAAAAGTCACCAGGGTGCTCCCTGGCACCCCGAGTTTGAATCGCCACTGTGTGGAGGTGAAACAGTCTATGGAGTATGTATGGGCAAAGCACATGCTCAATATCTGCAAAAGGCTTAAATGATCTATATATTCATAATCAGTGAAAAAACCACAAGAAGTAATTTTTTCAGTATGTTTTGGCCTAGGTACCAGTACATAGTCTAAAAAAGTACAAGGGTTTTGCCCTACTTTTAAAAATACCAGGGCGGTGCCCTGGAACAACTACAATGTTGGTTGCCAGCCAGAGCCGGATTAACCCACTTTGGGCCCTAGACATTTTCTTCTTACTGGGCCCTCTCCCTCTCCCACAAGAAATAGAGCGCACAAAAAATATAAAACAATAAATAATGTGAAAAACTAAAACAAATTTAAATTTTTATTAATAAAAAATATTTAATATACAACAATAATTTTAGTTTTTCTAGAAAAGTTTGAACAGTTTGTTTATAAATTTTAAAAAATTGAAATTTATTTTATTAAATGTCTAACAAAAGCTGTTATACAATAACAATATTACCTTAAAATATTAATTGTTTAATTTAACCTTTTTTGGTTAATATTTAAATAATATAATATTTTACCCATGAAAGGTAAATTGATAATGAAAAAGATAGTTTTAAAAAAGTAAGTATATAAATATGAATAAACTTTATCTAAAAATTCAGAAAAATAAACTATCTTATTTACAAATCTTTTCAAAATGTCTATTTTGAAAATATTTGTAAATAAGATAGTTTACTTTTAGTTTTAGTTTAACCGGGCCCTTCAAAAAACCAGGCCCTAGACATTTGTCTCATTTGTCTATGCGATGATCCGGCCCTGTTGCCAGCATACTCCAAGTATGCTCTAGCAAATCCCTAAAACCTAACTTTCTATCAACAAACAGAAATCATCACTTCCACTTAAAGATCTGTAAAGTCATTGTTTCAAAGTATAAAATATTTTGGAAGAAGGTTGGCTAAAAGATTTGCAATTTACGGAAATTCGTCCTTCCATGATCTTTGTGTAGCACCAAACAATTAATCAGTATTGCCAGTAGTGAGAAAATGAAAATTCGTTCTATTATAATTATGTGATATTAGCTTTTTATAATTAGTAGCACCAACTAGCTTTATAATTATAAAGCTAGTTGGTGGATGATTCCCGTCTCACCATCAGGGAGTTTTCAGGGGTTTCTTCATTTCTCTACCTAGACACCAGTTTTCCATAGAAACTCCTCCCGGAAGGCATCTTCCCCCTTGTTGGATTGCCCAAATTTAGCCTTATTCCATCAATCCTATCCGATCTATAATATTACAAATTTTTCAGCAAATTCTAACTTGTTGCAACAGTTAGAATTTGTTTAAAATATATGACAGAGAGATTTACAACAATAAAAATCAAAAATATAATTCATTATCATTTTCACCTTGCATAATACTGTTATATGAATTTGTTCGATTAAGAATTATAAAATCTAGAAATCCATAATCTTTGACCTTGTTTTTATCAATTACCTTTCACAAATTTTAGATAGAGACGTTTTGAGATAAAACTCATTTCTAATCTGAATGAATCACAATACCAAGAAAATTAAGATTATATTTTTTTGTATGTGGTGGTTCTTAAATATAATGTTGTTATTAAATTTGTAATGTTATTCTTAAATAGATCTATAATTAAATACAGTACTCTCACATATTACCCTTTAATCATTGTAATATAATGGCATAAAAGAAAGCATGAGTCATAGATAATTGCAATCCTTTAACTGATTATAAACAATTGATGTAACTAATATTTATCTTGTATAGATTAGGAATCGTCCATAAATTACATAATGCTATTTTTATAATTTTCAACTACCATCTCACTCCTATAATGCTCCGTAATGCTGTTGCACATATCCACCACAAAACTACTGAACAAATAAACTCGATCAATCCCCTTAATTGTATTAGAGAATAATACACAGCACGGGATACTGAACGTTATGTTGTCATTAATTACATATACAACGTGCAAAGCAATGACTTAAACAGCATGGTTCACTATGCTACGCTTCAGGAACAAAAACAAATCCTGTTGCCCAAGAGAAAAATCCTAGAATTACATAACGTTTTCATAAACACCTCCATCCCTTGTAACGCGTCGTAACGATTACCTGCATATTCATCCGCCCACATCTGCGTTATGTAATTTATGGACAACCCATTATTTTGATTATCTTAGATGCAATAAAAATCAATTGTTAAAGAAAGATAAATGAATGAATCAGTTGAAGGATAAATGCAGTAAATTAACTTAAATGTTTAAATATTAAAAAATATTGGGAAAAGTTTTGAAAAATATGAAATTAATATGAATTTGATGCTAAAACAATCTTTAAGGATAATTGTTATTCGGTGTAATAATTCAAATTTTTCAAAATTGTTTCCGATCGAAAATAATCTTTAATTAAAATCAAATGTATGTTATGCTGTATATACAGTATATTCCGTATTATATTTTATGTTTCTAAATTTAAGTTGGAGTATAATTATGTAGTCTATTTCATTTAGCTGTATACATTAACAAGATCTAAATTATTTTTTAATGTCTATCTAGAACAATTCACTTGTGCCAGTAAATATAAATGGCGTATGAGTCGACCAAAATGGCTGCCACAAAGGATATGGTGTTCCTGACAACATACGAGAGTTACTTGTGTGTTGTCTGTAATAACTTTTCTCTCTGCAGTCAAAACGTGCAAGATTCTAGGACCATGTAAGGGGCGGGAACCCCACAAATAGTAGACCGCTGTGCGATCAAATAATGTCTAATGAACCATACCCTACGGGCGACCCTTCACGAGATACAGGCCATTATCATGTTTAATATTATAAATGTTCCAAGATAGAACGTACCATTTTCGAATATTTTACATATTTAAAATTTAAAAAAATAATTTAACTTTAAAATAAATTGAAAGAAGTGTGTATATTAAATAAATAAAACAAAACTAACTAGAAACATTATTTAAAGGATTTTTTTTTCCTATTATATATTTCCATACTGTTGGAAGCGCGTTAGCATCCCTAGCATTTAGGCAACGGTTTTTCATTTTACTTTTATAAATTTCCATCTCCAGGGCAATGGATGAAGAGTACATCGTTTTAATGACGCTTCTTCCTATTTTACAACCGCTCCTTCGGTCTGCACCATAATCGCTAATATTGTGTTGTGTCCTTTGTCAATGTTGTATCTATGTTCTCGCAGACGTACTGCCATGTTTCTTCTAGTCACATCCACATAATCTGTTTCGATTCCTAACTTGATTTTCAAACGGTATTTTATATATCCCAGCTTTCTCTTCCTATTTACGCTGTCTTTATCATTCCATGACAAGCTATATATATTGAGTGCTCTTTTTTCTTATAAAAACTCGAGAATGCTCTATAAAAACAAGCACTGCAGATTTAACTTCAAACCTGTGAGAGCGATGTGAAGATCGCTGCGTGCAGCTCTTCAAAAAAACGAGTTTAGCAACGCTCTCAATGGCATCGCTTAGTTTAACAACAACCCGTGACCTGAGTACACTATAAACAAACAATCATATGGTTGAGAGTAAAGCCCTTAAAGACCTGGTCGCACTTAGATTTTTTTTTTTTTTTAAACTCTTTTCACCCTGTGGGTAGTAAGAGGGCCTCGTTTTTGCAAGCCCATTATGGATTCGGCCAAGCCCATAATAGGGCGGCCGGGTGGTGAGGAACGGAGGTCGACATATCCGGACGGACCGCCCCCGAAAAATTCCTGGGGATTTTCGACCCATCCGGATTCAATCCCAGCTCCCCTCTCCATCTCTCGGCCATCCGGCCGTCGGATCGTACTTAGATTATAAAAATATTGTTGTATTGAGGGCTAGCTACTACATTTACTAGTTTAAACGCTAATCTTACCCCTTTTTTATAATAATTAAATAAAATATAGAAAATAGCTAAATTCGAGATGAAACAATCTAGATTTATATCACTTATCTAATTGTCTAAATCTCAAATCTAGGGGTAAACAAAACAATCTAGACTTAAATAAATAAAAATAAAAATAGATTCTAAAGTGAAAATCCTGCCCAACACGTTGTACGGACTTTAATTTTTTGACTTAAAGTAAAATGGCGGTCGATAGTACCCGTCGTTGCCATCAAGAGCGCTGTATATAAGGTAGAGTTTCTCATTTCCTGATCTTTTGCTTGTCCCGGGATTCCGGGAAAAAAGTGAACTGTTTTACGGGATAGAATTAAATATTTTTAAGATATACAAAATATCTTGAAATCAAATGGTATAATTATTTTTCATTTTTTAAAGTAATTTAATACGTTCCGCAACATCCAAAATCATATTAATAATGCTGTGTAAGATATATATGAAAAATTACCTTTGAATTACGTAAAAATTTTCACAAATAGAAAAAATTTATTGACGTTTGTTGGAAACTTCTTACAACAAAAATGCCTTTGAAAATTTAAAGAAAAATATGAACTTAGATAAAATTTCTAACTTAAAAGGTAATTTTCGTTTTTTAAATAAAACACTACAAAATATTATTGTAAATTTTGTATAAAGATTTTAAAAAGCAAAGATGGTCAATACTCCGATCACTCGATCTGGTTCTTATTTAATTAATGAAAAGTCCTGCTATCGAGAATGCCCTTTCCGATTCAATTGATGTGAGTGGAATCGTATTTAATGCATTTAAAAGAAGACAGATATTCAATGTTCCCTCTAAGCTGCGCGGCCGCGCGCGAGAATTTATGTGCCGCGCAGGCGAGCATGCACACTGATTTGAATTGTTGTTTACTTATTTCTCACACTGCAACATGATTTATTGCCCCGTATATTTCGATTAAATACATTAAATCATTGACGAAAGATAAAATTTTATCTGTAAGTATGTTTTAAAATGAATTTTAATCTCTACTTTGTAATTAATTAATTTTAATTTTATTAGGAAAAAATAAGATTTTATATATATATGCAAAAAATTAGAGGGAACATTGCAGATATTGTGTTTTTCATCTGTAGCCTGGAAGATTTCTAGTTCTTTTTCGAGATTGTAGTACAGTACTTCTTTTGGTCTCTAGTATTCTTGATTTGTCTACGTCGGCTGCTTTGATAGTAACATCAAGATTATAGCCCAATAATTCGGCAGTTCGTTTGTTTTTAATAATCAAGGTTTATGAAGAAAAACTTCAAACTTGCAGACTTCACACTTTTGTATCCTTGTCCAATTTGCACAACCTGGCGTTACGCAGTTATTGAAGCTACTGGACATGGTTAAAAATTTTAAGACAGCATAAGTACAATTATTTTAGATATTATAGGTTCTGACAAGTAAACAATTTTCAGAGTCCTGTCACAAATAGGCTACATATTGATTATTGACAACCTGTGACATGTCATAATAAGCAAAAATTTAAAAATCTAATAAGCAGGCTTAAAATTAATAAATACAAATGTATTCTGACGGTTTATGAGTTAATTATACTTTCTATTTGAAAAATTTCCTCAACCTTAACACAAAATCAGAAAAAAAGTGAATTTTTAAGAAATTTGTGGGATTTCTCGGAATATTTTCCGGGTTAAAAATCAGCCGGGATCTCGTTGGAGAAACCCTAATCTAAGGTTACAGTCACTCTATATAGGCCCACTAGTGGTCAAGCGGGTTCCGTTCCCAAAACACTGAGAATTCGGTCGTGTGTTCTCGCCTCAACAGGACGGGCTGGCCACGTGGAGTTTTCCGGGTTTCTCCGTGTCTGTAACGCCTGAATAAGGGCCAGCTACCCTTAAAACACCTCTCGGAAGGCATTATTCCCCGCGTAACGACCATCATAATGCATACAATTACTATTACATGGCAATACGTCACACTTTACCTCGAGGCGATACAGGGTACGTTCTTTTATTCCTCCGCGTAACTCCGCGCGAGCGGCATCCGTTTAAAAATTTCTGCGCTAGAAGCTCATGCCCAACTAGTTGATAAAAGACAAGACACTCTGCGGTATGTAGTATACTCTAACTCGTTGACAAGTAACCTATTTACTTGTCTTACATGCTTCAACAGATGTCTAGAACCAGTTACTTTCAAATGACTCATCATTTACTTTTCTTTGAGAAAAATGGAACATCTTTCTATTACTCAGCCATTGTTCTGATATACTTCAGTAAGTTTCTCTATTGTTCACGTTTTTAAAAAAATTGAAAAGAAAAAAGAAAGAAATGTGCGTTATCTTACATTTAAAAAATATTTCATTGATTTACGAATGTTTTTATTATACACTTCGTGTATTGCAAATTGAGGAGCTTCTATACGTAAAATTACAAAATCAATTAAAATTTTGTTTTTAATCGAAAAGAGCTTGAATAATCTAAAGTTGACCGAACGTAAATCTATAAATTCACGTTCGGGTTTTATCTATTCTATTTTTTTAAAAAAATGTTTATTTATATTATTGCGGGGATATTTCTATAGTCTCAAAAGGGAACTGACATTTAATTCATTTGTAAAAAAATTTAAACATATTATCAACAATAAACAAGATGTTAAATTAATGCTGTTAAGTACGTTTAATCACTTAATTGTAGAATATAAAATTGTGTAAACATACTTTCTCATATCTCTCGTGCTTGAAATGTTTAATGAGTCAAGCTATATCAATTATATTAAGATTTTGGTTTTCATTTAATGATTTGATGACTATAATTTTTGATCAAATTAATTCTAAACAATTGTATCAACAGTGTAAATTAATAAATAAGTTAAAAGATGTAAAATAATAAAAGATTAATAATTATATTTATAAATTTAATGTTGAATACGTTCACTATAATACGAATAAAATAAAAATTATAATATTCTTTTTAATTTGACTCTAATAAGAGTTTACACAATCGTAAGAAATATATTTTTTTATGTTTTTTTTGTAAACTGGTTCAAAGTACAGTACGTTCGTAATATCGAAGGTCGTTAAGTGTGAAATAAATTGCTTTAATTTTAACCTCTACTTCTCTCTCATATAAGAAAAACTACAAAGCAGAAAATATCGGAATCAATTATTTTTTCCACAAAGTAAATGAGTTTAAGATTAATTTCACGTTTTAATTATTATTTGGTTGACAGAAACGCAGGAAAATTAAATAGTTTTTAACAATTAAAGTAATTTTTAATATAGACATTTAAGATGAATAAACATTATTTGTAAACGAAATTAATACTAATTACGATAAATATAATAATAATAAATTATCAAAATAAAGATAAAAATTAAAAAAAAATAATTATATATAAAATATAACTTTTTTTTATACATCTAATATTCAAATGATCTATAAATAAATTATAATTTTATAATAATTTATTAATGATTAACGAGTAATAAAAACTTAATTAACTGTATAAACTTTGATGTTTTTATGGAAAGAGATGTCACGACGTCGTGTTATAACCGCGCAATGCATTAATGCCGACTCACAGATCATAAACAGAAGCGATTCCATGTGTGTGTCGTGCGGGTAAAGAACGGCGTGATTCGTTTGCCGCTGGGGAAAATATATCGCAAAGAAAATTTACTCCGAAGGAAAATGTACTACTCGCGCCGTACTCTGCTTTCGTAACAAGTTTGTAATTATTATTATTATTATTATTTTTTTTTTACTGTTTCAAAATGAATGAGCAATCGCTTTACATTTTTCTCACACATATATATTTGCTGTAGACGATGGCATTTAATCGTTTCCCGGTCATTATTAAGCATCGCTTTAGGAAGATCTCATGACGGATTTGTACGGTTTCTGTGATAGCCCTCTCTGGGTAAGTTTAATCTCATATACATTTTTCTATTTATTACAAAAGACAACTTGAGAGAATAAAATGGAAATTTATTAGTTATTATTTATTATTTAAATTGCAAGTTTTCTTAATTATTTATTGTTTATAGATGTAAACTCCCGAGTCATCAGTTTATTTGGAATACATTGTTTTCTTTTTATATTATTCCTGGTTGGAAAATTATATAATTTTCTAAAATAATATGATTATAATAGACTCTACCTTGTAAGTTTTGAAATTGCTTTCTGGTTTATACAGGGTGACAATAATTAACCCGTACAAAGTTTGTAGCAATGCTGCACCTGAACTTTTTTACTGTCACCAATTTACATACTATTGTTTAATTCTCCATGATTTCCTGCCCGTGTAGATGTACTTTCGATGTAATAAGGGTTAGTTCTTTATTTTTTTAATGGTGTCGAACAAATGTTGTGCAATTTTGAGCTATTCTGGCAAGGAAAGCATCAATGTGAAATTGTTCGTCTGCTCGGTGTTCCAAAAATGACAGTCTCAGATGCAGTTCGGCGATTCAAGGAGCTTGGCCACAATGGTGACCGTCCCGGACGTGGAAGAAAGCGCACTGTCAACACGTCTAGGAACCGCAAGATCATCACAAAGCGAGTTGACTGACATGCGAAGGTCTCCATGAGAAAAATTGCTCGTGAGATCAGAATCAATCGCAAATCGGTGCGGTTAATGGCGAAAAAGAAACTCGTACTCAAGCCCTACAAGTTCCAAAAGGTTCAGCTCCTCACCGATGAAAACAAGTGCGTGAGACTTCAAAGATCCCGTTAACTCAAGCGTCGGGCCGCAGGTCGACAATGGGAGTACATTCTCTTCACAGACGAGAAGCTTTTCTCCGTACAACCATCAAAACGACAGGAACTGGTCCGCGGGGCTCCTGGACGCTCAGCCGTCATCGAACATCACAAAATCCAATGTCAGTCATGGTTTGGGGCGGAATTTGTGCGAGCGGCAAGACACCCCTTGTTTTCGTCGATCAAGGGGCCAAAATCAATCAAGATGTGTACCACCATGACATTCTCGAGGCTGTGGTACTTCTGTGGGCTCAGCAGCATTTTGGCAGTGCGAAATGGACGTTTCAGCAGGACTCGGCGCCGACACACAGGGCGAAGAAGACTCAGGAGTGTGCAAGGCTCATTTTCCCGATTTTATCTCGTCTGCGGAATGGCCACCGTACTCGCCGAATCTGAACCCAATGGACTACAGTGTGTGGTCCATTTTGGAGGCCAGGGCCTATTCTAAGTGCAATGAAAGTTTGGAGTCGCTGAAGCAATTCTTGCGCTGGGAGTGAGACAAACTGTCTCCAGAAGAGTGCGGCCCATCGCTGAGAATTTCAAAACGCGTTTGGGGCTCTGCATCAAAGCAAAAGGAGGCCACTTTGAAACTGGCTGAATATCTGATTAATACATAAAGTATTGTCACTGTTATATGCTGTTGTTTTGCTAATTTTCATTTCTTTAATAAATTTACGATACAAAAGACTTGTACGGGTTAATTATTGTCACCCTGTATGCTTCTTAAAATCCAAAAATAATTGTTAAAACTAAAAAAGAAATGATATATTTTAAAATTATTAAGCATTTTAATTGTCTAATGATATGTAAAATAAAAATTATATTGAAATTATTCAGAAATATATTTGATAATGTTTTTTTGTCTATTCAAATTTTTGCTTGGTTTCTTTAGTCTTTCGTCTGGGCATCCCGCTAAGAACGATGGCAGATTATTGTAAATCGGGTTTAGAACACAAAAACCTTAAAATCCGGTAGATGTATTTGGTGATCTAAAATGGTTAAAAACTGGTTTGAGACTGTTTTGAACCTATTGATGACAGTTGAGTACAAGTCAAAAACATTTGTTTACCGAAAGTACCAATTGGATTCTAAGGTTTTTTTTTTTTATGGTTTAGATAGTTTTTATCCAGTTGAAATTATCACTAGTGTAAATCAGACTTCTTATGTCTTTGACTGTAGCTATGTTTATGGAAAATGTAGTCAAAAATGTTAGTCTTTATTAAAGTTTATGTTACAGTGTTATAAAGGTTCACGAATGTAGATTATTATTCCAGTAACTCAGTAAGAAGTTGTTTAATTTATAGAAAATTCTTATTAATGATAAGAATTTCTTGATGGTTTGGATTAGATAAAAAAAACACTTTTTAAAAATATAGAGTTTTCTTAACATTAATTTTGATCATTTGATCATTATTTTACACTTAGAATGTGTAATAAAACTTTCAGAAAGTTTAAATGAAAGTTTTCAATATGTTCTATTGTAATAAATTTTACACTTTCTGCATAGAAATATTACTTCAATGTATTCTTTTATTTTTCATCTTTTATTTCCATAAATGTGTTTCGAGAGCTTGATCTTTCCTCATCAGTATGGTCCTGTTTACATAATTTGTCAGGTTATTTATCAAAAATCACATAATGCAGTTCCAGAAGAATGATAATAAATTTTAATATAGATAATCAATAAAATTATTTTTATATATTAATCAACTTAACAACTCAATTGTATATAATCATTATATTTTAATGTATTTCCTGTACACTACATATTAATATAATAATTACAATAATAACCAAATAGCAAATGAGCATAAAATTTAATAAAACAAAGTACTTTACCCAGATTAGATAGATTTCTTCAATCAAATTAAACAGAACAAAACTAAAGAAAAGTCATTTGGAAATTATGTTTAAAGAAATTTGTGCAGATAGATATGAGTGACCATTGTTTTATTAAATTTTATGCTGTTTAATGTTGCAATTTGGTTATTATCATTGTATTTCAGTTTGAGAGAGGAGGGAGGGAGATGATATTAGTTTTTAAAAATAATCTGTAGCTTTATAAGATTTCACTTAAACATTTAAAATCAATAATTGATTATCAACATTATTCATTTTTTATTTCAGTCAATATCAATACTATTTCATCTATTTATGACAGAGTTATTCTGATATTGCTATTATATGCTTAGAATGGGATGGTTTCAGGACTAAATAAATGGTATTTAGCTGAAGAGGGTCTTTATCATCAGAGTTTGAGATTGTGATTTATGTAGCATTATGAAACAATAAATTTTTGATTACCTGTACTCACACAGTAAAAAAATTTTTGTAACATTAAATATTATGCATTAACAAAAAAAATCTTTAAGTAACTAAACATCAGATTTTTTTCAGACTAGAAATAAATTAATTTCTAATCAGTAAACATCTAAGACAATGATGCTTAATTATTTGATTTTAAGTGAATTGGTTGATTATATATAAAAAATTTATCTAATTACCTAGACAGCTTGATTTTAAATATACTTCTCTATTAAGTCTTATTAATTTATAAAGAAAATTTTTTTATTTTCAGTTGTAATTTTTAAGTCAAACTCATGTAACTACACTAAAATATTCAGCAAAAATTATACTTACCAAAAATAATGAAAAACTCCATGTGTTTTTTAAAGTGATGTTTAATTTAAAAATCATTGAAATTTATTTTGTTTTTCATTAATTTTAGTAAGTATAATTTATGCTAGATATTTCTGGTATAGTTTTGTGAGTTATATTTAGTTAATCCAGTTTTATGTAGTATGTATTTATTGTTAAAATTTTAATTTAACAGTAGTATGAAATTATAGTTGAAAAAAATATTCTTAAAATTATGAATTACCAAGAGTGATTAATCAGAAACCAAAAATGCTACTTAGTAATAGTACATTAATAAAACTTTGTTTCTTACTTCAAGTAAATTAAAATTATTGTTTTTATCAAATTTATTGAAATAAAAATTAATATCAACATCACAAAATCTGATGTATTGATACTAAGCCAAATGATCACTGTTAATTATTGGGCTTTTATAATGCTGTAATTAATAATTAGAAATTATTAATTTAGATAGGAGATGGTACCTAACATCTACCTCTAGTACCAAATTACTAACTTTCTAATTATTAATCAGCATTGTAATAACCCGATTATTAACAGCAGTCATTTGGCTTAGAGGATGAAACATTATTCAAACTTATTTACAGACAAATAAAATAATTTTAGAATCTTATAATATCTTTTGTTTTGTAATGTATTGTAAAAAAATTAGAAGTATTTGCAAACATTGATAGAATATATATTCAGTGCTAAATATTTTATCAATCAGAAAATATAAGTTTTCAGATATATCAATATAATACTGTATAATAATAAGATATATAGTACAGTAGCAGTTGTAGAGCAGTAGCATTATCCATAAAATCATGTAAAAAAATGTGTTTATTTTTAATTTAAAGTATCCTTTTGCTGCAGACTTGCAAGACTCTGTAAAGATTACATCATGCATAACATCATAAACATGAGAACACTTTTCATTGGCTACAGAATATCCTGCAACAATTTTTCTGGTGACTACATCACTCATTAGTATAAAAGTTTGTGTGAAGGTGGTGCTCTTTTATATGCATAATGGAAAATTTTAACAGTTAACACTGTTTAAAAATTCCATAATTGTTGCTTTGAATAAAGATTTATTCTTCTGTGAAATACTGCAAAGAGTATATTGTTATCAATTAGCAATTGTGCATTTGTTACAAAGGTGATATAAACATGAAACAAGATAGCATTGAAAGAAAAGCAAGATAAGGAAGTAAATATGTGAGTATGTTATGCAAGGATAAGATGTTGATGGAACTAAAAATAAAAGTGGGAAAAGTAGACAGGTATAAAAGTGGATGCACAAATAGTGTGTCATTGTCTGTGCAACATGAGTTTTAACCAAGTAAGAAGTCATTACCAACAAGTAAAATGCACAGACAGTGGATTATCTGGGCTAAACAGCATGTGGACTGGAGTGTTAATGTGTGAGACTGTTATATTTTTGGACAAATTCAAATTAGCCTGTTCAGATCTGATAGCAAACCCTATGTTAGGCAGGAAAAGGCAAGACCTATAACAGGAATTGTTTGATGCAGATAGTGAAGTTTCTGGTGCGTCAAATGATGTGTGAATGCATATTTGGTAAAGGTGTTGACAGAAACACTATATATGGATCTCTAATGTATAGTGGTACTGAAACATCTTATCTACCAAGCTAATTCTAACAATCAAGAAACAATTTCATGGTACAAAATCCTGTATTTTTCAAGACAACTCTGTGCCATTTGTTATTATAAAAATGTGATATGGTTTAAATATGCCACATTGCACATCCATTGAGTGTTTTTTGGCATATATTGGAAGTGATACAATTTCCATGGATGCTCCTATATTTTCTGTTTCAATTCTTTAGGAAATTTGTTTGATTTAGATGGGAAATTATAGTGCAGTTTGAGGAATAATCTTTGTAGATCTTTAATAGTATATTTCCAGAAGAATGGCACTTTTATTATTTGTATTCATACTTCTGAAAAAATTCATTTGATTATTCTGAGTATCAAATGCTATATGTAAATAAATTTTAGTATATAATAGATCAATGTATATTTAGAATACCATGTGAAAAACTTGAAATATGTTTACATATAGTGTGAACACAAAATAAAAAATAAATATTATAAATAAAAATTACTTATTTTTATGTACTTTTGAGTTATTGAAAAAATATAGGCTATATGTATTCATATATGACTTTCTATCCATAAAAATTTGAAACTGGCAGTAAGCATAATAATTAAATACTACTACAATATTTCTGTTTTCATTTTAAAAATGTTTTTACTTTATCAATGTCAAATTTATTAAATAATTTCAGCCTTATCTGAAAAAGAAGGACAGACTAACTTGCATCATTTTTAACTCTGCTCTGTGTGCTTGCCAGAGTGTTATAGCACTATCATGTTATGTAAAAGTTTCAGTAACGCTTGATAAAACTTGAAGCAGTTTGTTTTAACAATTGTTATAGCTCAGATAATAGCCTAGCAGATAGATTTTTTTATTATTTTTTTTTTCCAATACAGGAAATACACTTATCAAATCTTTCTTTTAAACCTGAATTTTGTTTAATTTGATAAATACAAAATGAATTAGTATCTGAAATATTTCTTTACTAAAATTAATCTTAGAACTCTATAGCTTAGGTTAAAATAATAATAATAAAAATATGAAGCATAAAAAATATGGTTGTTTAATTTCCATATTCATTTTAAGTAAAATTCCTTATAAAAAAAAACTGTAAAAGTTGTTTATAAAATAAAATGTTTCTTGTCGTTACATAACTCTGGATATCTTCTATTTTCGAAGTTTAGACAATGAAGAAAATTATTCACATTTTCAAGTCTATATTTTAATCCATTTTGGAATACTCAGAACCACCACTAGAGGGCCAGACCAGTTATAAATATGTTAAGGACTTGACGGTATGGTAAGAAGATTATACTTCCGTTTTTAATGTAAAAACATCAGATCCTCCATAGAAAGGCTGACGTTGATATCGTTTTAATCATGTGAATTTTCTACTTACTGTTTGTTTTTTCGTGAAGTTTATCTTCAAACGTTTTTAACTGTTACTTCTGTGGTTGGTGAAAAATGGATTAAAATATAGACTTGAAAATGTGAATAATTTTCTTCATTGTCTAAACTTCGAAAAATGTTTCTTATTTTATTGAAGTTTAGTTATTTGTACAGTATAAAGCATTAAAGCAATATAATTTTGTTTCTAATATGCTCATGAAGCCAATGTTTTAATATTACTTTGTTATACTATATTTGTACAACCTTTTATATAATGCTTAGGTGTTCTTCTTAATGTTATAATGAAACACAATTTTGTAATTTTTCTTGTTTTTTGTGTGTCTTTTCTATATTTGTCACTTAAGATTTAAATATTATGTTTGAAAGAAAACTTTATATATAATGTCACATTTAAATTTTGTTTGTTAACAGATTATTACTGTTTTTTGATACAAATCTAATACAGGTATCCCTTGTGTAACACGGTAGTTACGTTCCAAAAAAGTGCTATGTTAAGTGAATCTGTGCTATACGAAACAAAGAACTAATGCAAAACATAGGGTTACATTCTAGAATTTATCAAAAGTATACTATTTTTTTTCGTTACTAAGAGAAATATGTTTATTAAAGCAATCGATAATTTATTTTCAATGAATAATTAACTAACAATCACAATTAAAAGTATTGTATGACATGTTAATACTAATTTTAGTTAAACAAGGGCATTTTCTTTTTACAAAGTATCATCATCATTTGAGCTTTCTTGTTGATCTTAATTGAAATAGCAGCAACATTTTCATATTTTTTATTTTTATCATAAAAGAAATTTTTATGGACGATGAAATAAAAATATGTTATTAATCAAAAATTTGTTCTAGTGGATCACATTTGTTCAGTCGAGTACTGAGCGACTTTATTCCAGAATTTGCATTAGATTATCGAGATACTGCCGTATTTTGTTCATCATTTTACAAATGATTGTTTACCTACAATTAAAAAAAAGTTTAGTAACACTTATCTAAAAATTTTAAAATAAATTTTACTAAATACAAATATTAATCTATAAAAAGAAGACAGTGACATAACTGTCACTGTTGTTTTCTTTTTATAAAGTCTGAAAGCAAAACAATGACACCTAGTTGATAGGAAAGTTAGGACAAGGAAGAAAAAATTGTATTATCAGTTTTCATTAAAGTAAACCTGACAAAAGGTACAAAATAATTTGAAAATTTCAATATTCTAAAATTCATGGACAAATTTGAAACAACGTGCATGCTTACTTGAATAAAATAAAGAATAATGAAGTTTACACTTAAAAATTGAGAAACTTTGTATGGAGGATTTCCAAAATCATGTTAGAGTGAAACTGGAAGTTGTATTGTAGGGGGGATATCCCCAATTTTTAAAGTGTTATAGTAGTACCATGTTGTATGAATGATACCTGTATAATGAAAACTGAAAATAAAAACCTTGATTGTTAACATGCCAATCATATTGATTTTATTTTAGTTTTTATTTACATTAATAATACTACTGTAATAACTTATTAATAAACTTAATGAAGTGAATATAATTTCATTTATGATACAATTCATTCTCTTGTTGCCATTGTGATGCTTTCATGTGACTATTCAATTAAACACTGTGTCAATTGTTAATTAAGTTTTACTTTAAATTATATAACTTTTTTTTTTCTTTTAAAACTATTTTCTTGTTAATTGCTACTCTTTCTCTGTTGTTTTTTATTGGCAAGAGTAACAACAAGAAAGATTATTGACTATGATAATCAGTGAAATCATTTATTACATTGATAAGTGAAACTAAATAGACTGTTTAATAAAGTATAAATTAACCAATTAGACAATTTAATTACTAATTTAAAAATAAGATACTAATTTAATTAATGATATCAAGCTTTAATGATTTACTAAAGTTTAATGAATAATTGATTGGCTATTGAATTACTTAATTAAGTATATCACAGTGACAACTTAGTCAAATTAGTCAAATATTGAAATGAGAATATTTCACTATGAATTGTTTTTTCTAAATTTATCATTATAAATCAATTATTTATAAGTTATCAACAGATGCAATATGATTATCTGTTACATCAAATTTTTCAAATTAATAATTTAATAACTAATTAATGATTCAATAAATTTTTGTCAAGCTAAAACTTTTTTCAATCATGATCAAATTGCTTATAATAGAAATTAGAATGCTTTTAGTAGATAAGTATTTAATATGTTACTAATGTTTTTTATTTGTATATTAATAGTTATAAATTTTAATTTTGTTACATTTTCATTTTTACTTAGGTCCAAAATTTGACTTGGAATACCACAACTCCTAATTTCACACCATGTTTTTTTAGCACAGTATTAGTATGGATACCTTGTGGTTTTCTGTGGTTGTTATTTCCTTTAGAGTTATGGAAAATTACAACTAGTCAATCATGTCAGAATTCATGGACCTTCTACAGTATGGGGAAAATTGTAATTAACATTCTAAATATTTGTTTTAATCTATTTATTTAATAAATTATAAAATCAAATTAACTTATTTTTATATATTAAGGAATGGAATAATACAGTTATACAGCAGATATTAGTATAATTGTGTTAGTATTAGGCTAGAGAGTGTAACTTTGGTTGAATGGAATAATTCTTTAATATCAGTTTTTTGTCAAAATTCTAATTCAAAAGTTACTCTTTAATTTTTTGAATGACAAATTAGTCATCTAAAATTTAAAGAACAAATTAATTATTTTGTCCAATTAATATTTTTGTTTTCATATTTTAAATATATAAAAAAATGTAATATTTTTAAAATGATGATAAATTTCAGTTTTTAGTTTGGTGATTAACAAAATTTTTATTAGGCTATCCTAATGCAAAAATTATTATTTTGTCAGTTTAATAAATATTTATATACCATATTATAATTGGAATACAATCTGACATTATCAATGTTTCGAAAATATTAAAAGGAAATGTTAATTCTGATTTCACTTATAAAAGTTTTGTTATTGAAATTAAAAATAATATTTTATTATTATAAATAAATATTAATTACATGAATATTTCTAGTTTTATAAACTAGAAAATAATTACAAAATTAATATACAGTCAAACCTGTTTTTATGCGGTGGATAGGGACTGCATAAAAAAAAACGCATAAAAAAATCGCACGAAACTTTACGAGTGGCTATAAAAAATAGTTTTCGCAGCACAATTAAAAACATATTTTTTTTATGCGGTGAATAGGGATCGCATAAAAAAAGTCTCACATAGAAAATAACTCGTTTTAAAATCATAGTCTTAGTTTCTAAGGAAATTACCTTCCTCTTCGCTTTGTTTTTGCCCTTATTCATTTTCAGGGATTATGTCTAAACATAAAATAAAAATCCTAAAATTTTATATCTAAATAGAAAAAATAATACAGTACATTTACCTTCAATTTACGCTTTGAAATGAATCTTATCTTAATGGTCCAGGAATGTGAAAGCACTTTGAAGGTTTAATTAATGTAATTAAAACAGACATAGAATTTATTGACAACAGATGTCAGCACTTGACTGCATCATCTTGTCTATCGTCTGTTTTACATATTTTTGTCCAGGTGGTGTTTTGTTGACTTAAAAAATAAATTATTTCATTTTTCGCATATTCATGCAATAATATTACTATAATAAGTTCATTTATGCTATAATAAGTTTATTTAGCTATAATAAGTCAACGTGAGACATGACAAAACGCATGAGACTAGTCGCCAACTATACTGCACAAATAAAAAATCGCTCAAAAACAACCGCACAAATAAAAAATCGCACAAAAACAACCGCACAAATAAAAAATCGCACAAAAAAAGACTGCATAAAAACAGGTTTGACTGTATTTCCAAAGTAAAATGAGAGCAATAATGATAAAATATAGATATTATTTAAAATTTTTTATTGATAGATTAATTATTTCACATTCAAGGGGAAAAGCTTTAAATGTGAAGATTCTATACAAGCAACAAAAAACAATACGATAGGAATAGTTTTCATCAAATATTCTTTATAGTTATACAGTTTAATGTTTTGTAGATTGCAAATATATTTAATACATTTGAGATAATAATATTGCCATGCATGTTATTATAGATAACATAATAGAAATTATAGTTGCAAAACACGTGAAAAACAGTAATAAAAGTATTATATTCCTGATCATTTATAGAGATTTGTTTGGGATATTAAGGTTTATGGTTGCAATTTAAAAACAAGTCATTAACAAAAAATTACAGAAGGCAGAGTTGAAAAGATGTGATTATTATTATTGATACATACAATTCTCATAACTGATGAGATAAAATATCACATCAAGTTGAACATATTTTTAGAACAAGCAAGAAGTGTAAACATAATTGAATTTTAAGACCAGTCTTTAAAAGCAACATGAAATATAAATTTCTATTATAGACAGATTGGCCATATTACTTTAGAAGTAAAAAACAGTTTTAGAGAATAAAATAAGTTAAATCTGTTGTAAAAAAATAACCAATTCTCACAGATTATTTCATTATAATGAGCAAGATATTATGTTAATTAATAAAAAGCATAAAAATAACATATTTCATTGACATATCAAGAATCGTTTGTTGATGGTTGATGAAATTAAGAATTATTAGCAAATTTGTGATTATAATTTCAATTGTAATTATTTTTCTATCTCTGCCACTAATACTGTTCTCAGAAAATTTTGCACAATAATAATATAGAACTAGAACTTAAAAAAAGAAATACATCTAAGAAATTTTCATCCCTTATGAAATTAAATGTTATCCAATATGTATTTTACTTATGTTTAATTAATAAAAACAGAAATTTGAAGCATTTTTTTTAACATATTTAAAAAATTAAATCTATTACCATACAACTAATATTTTATACTCTTATGGAAAGATTATTATTTTTTTTTTTTTTTTGTTAAAATTTATATTTGGCATTTGTTTATATAATAGCTAATTCTAGGATTAATTTATAATTAGAAGATGAGTCTCTCATTTGAGTATATAATTATAAATACATTATACAATTACTTTTTCTTTAAATATGTTATTTTTGATAATATTGAAAAATAGTTGAATAATATGATATACTTTACTTTTTAAATATAATTTTAACATTTTTTTAATAGTTGATGTTATTTTTTTCAGCTTTTGAACATATTTCTTGCTCTTCTGTCTGTAGTTGATGTGATAGAAATTACACAAAATGTAAATTCAGGTTTGCCTTTAATTGGTGCTGAATTGAGTGCTCCTATTATTGAATTTTCTTCTTTTGTAAGTAAATACAAAAACAATTACAGTATATTTATTTGAGTTTTGTCCTATGGAATATTGTTTATTTACACTCCATCAATGCTGTAAGATATCAGGTTAGATGGGGTGTAGATTAGAATGTATCGGGTATTATTGTTATTGTATATTTATATTGTTTATTTTTTGAGGAAAGTTGAAGAAATTTAACATCTATAAAAGTATAAAAGACAAGTTTTTAATAGTCTTTAAAAATTTGATATTTAAGAATTAAACATTTTATGTTAAGAAAAATAAAAAGATGTAACAAATTTTGGCAAAACTCAAAAGCATTAAGAATTAACAAATATTACTTTTGTAAAATCAAATGTAATAAATATTATCTGACTTTAGAAAAGAATGTTTATTTCTTGTGTAAGATACATAATTTAAAAACAATTTAAGATTATTTATTTATTTCAGTGTTTGATTCTGATTCTTACTTTACTTGCAAGAAGAAAAGGAATTGGAACATCATTGTTACTTTCTGGATTCTGGACTTTAGAAATGATTTCTGTTATTCTGCAGTTATATTCAGCTATTCTTCAAATAGATCATTCAGTAAGCAATTTTTTTATTAAATAATATATTAGATTACATATACCTACAATAAATATTTTTATTATTTAAATCTTTTCCATAAAACGATACTTTTTTGGTAATGAAACAATACCTCACACCTCTTTAATCATATTTTAACTTTCTAAAATGGTAAATAATATCCAGGTTATAATAATTTTTTGAAATTTTTTATTTCCATCTTCAGATATTGCTTTCTTTGTACTAAGTTACTTATTTATCCATTCATTTGTAAAAATATTTTTACTTATTCGAAAAAAAGATGTGTCTACATTCACAATTCTAACGAACAACGATCAGAGGTTATCGTAAGTGAACCATATGATGCATTAAGCACCAATAAATTTGTTTGGAAGCAGGTTTTGATTTTACATTGGCTTTTTCATTTTTTTGAAATAAAAGAATGTACTGAAAGAAATATGAAATTAAATCTATTATCAATTTCTTATGCAGTATTTTTTCATTTATGGGGAGAATTTAGAAGTGATTTTGGGACTGATTGTGAGACATTGTAAATATTGAAATTTTTATATTCACAAGAAAATATTCATTTGTATATAAATAACTGTTATTTATCTGTATTGTAACGTTTTGAAATAATGTGATTATAATGCATAGTAAATTATAATCACAAAAAATGAATTATGTATCTCTGCTTAACAGAGCATGTGTCTCTTTAACTTATCACTGAATACACACTTTTGCCTTTATCTATTTTAAAATGTTTGCCACTACATTAAACATTCAAGGCTAATTTATATTTACAGTTGAAAACGATGAAATAGTTTACATTTTATAGAACTCTGTGATAACATATGAAAAACTAACTTTTTGCTTCAATACAGAACAATTGTTACTATGAAATAAAATGAAACTTGATAAAACAATTGAAAAAAAGTTAATTTAAAATTTGCCTGTTTTTGTCTTTGCATATCTTCTGCAAAAAAGTTCATAAACCAGATCAAACAATACTTAGCATATACAGTACTTTATCAATTAATTTTGATGTTTTTTATACTACATTTGTAGAAGATAAAGAACTTCAAAAATTATTGTTATTCTTATGTTCAACAGTATCTTGTAATTTCACCCTTTAGGGAGTTTTTTCTGTTCAGACTGAAAATGTTAACTTTATTGAATTTGTACCAAGTTAAATCATTGTTAATGATAAAAGTAATTTAATAACAGATGGGGTTTAATTTAGTTTAATTAAATTAATGAAACACAAATGTAACTATGAAAATAGAATTAAACTACAAAATATTTTAAAATAATAAATGTTATACATACAGTAAAAACTGCTTAGGCCACCACCTGCATTCGACGGACACCTGTCAAAACGGGCAAAAATTTCTGGCACAGAATATTTTATACATAGTCTTCTTATAAGTTACCCATATTAAATGACCACCTGTGTAACGCAATCACAGGCATCGATTTTTGGTCCGAAACAACATACAACAACTGTAATAAGCGACCACTTCCACGAATATATCTGGTCTAAACTCTTGTTTGAACCACCTCAGGCACTTCTCTCACCCTTGAAATTAGGTGCAGGTGTTAATGAATTAGTCTAGCTACAAAGGAAATTCATTTGTTTGTTCAAAATTATCGGAAAAACAAAGAAATGCAGAGTGCTGTTGTTAGAAGACCATGTTAAAGTTTAACTGTGGGAAAATTAAATTTATTTTACTGTAGATCCACAGTATTTTCCTTAGGGATATAAAATATTGTACATGATACAATTAATTGGCTGATCTTATCACTTGATAAAATTTATTTTATTTATTTATTTATTTTTGAAGCTCATTTACAGTACATGTGCGATAAATAGTTTCTGTATCAACCTACCTTATATCCGCAATACTTTTAGAAAAATAATATAAAAGTAATTTTTGCATGCAAAATATTCAAAAAACAATAAATGCATTAATGCAAAAATCAGTTTTACAGGCACCCTTCCTTTTTCGATTCTACGATTGTCCAATGACAATTGCATAACATAATGAAATCATATTATGAGAAAAATAATAAAATCGTTTTATTATGTATTAATAATTTTTCTTATTGTACTTAAGAAAATATTAAATATAAAAAAAATACAGTATTTTTAAAGTTAAAATAAGATTAAACTAACAAAAACCAAAACCAAAGAGATGGAAAGATACGACACGCTTATATATCAATGACTTAATACACAAACAAAAAGAACAAACTTGAATTAATTAAGTCAGAAAAAAGAAAGTGTGCATTATAATCAAGAAATGTGAGCACTGTATTAATCTTTAAAATATTAGTATTAAATCTGTCTCCTGTAAATTGAGTTATTCGATAAGAATAAAATACAATACCAATATAACTCTGTCGTTGAAAAAATTTGCTTATTTTTGCTCACCTCAAGTTTTGCTTAGTAGAAATGACTAAAAAGGGCACAAAATATGTATGGAAATATGGTATTACAGCACCACCTGTATTGGACAACCACCTGTCTAAAAGACCACTTTTTGAAGAAAGGTGGTCGCTATAGACAGGTTTTACTGTATATATAATTTGCCCATATTGAGAGAACTTTTCAAAAATATTTTAAAGTTATATCTAATTACTCTAACAAATATATGCTGTTTTAAGTCAATTAATTTTATTAGTAATATGATACATCTATCCATCTGTTTAAAAAATCTGTGAAATATTTTAAATTTTTTTTACTTAAGAGATTTTGAAAATGGATAAATATATGGAAAATGGATTTATTGAAACTGATTTATCTAAAATAAAGGCATTTTAAAATTAGTTCGAGTGATAATGTTTTCATAAAATTTTGTAGTTCTAAAATTATACAAGAAAATATTCCATGTAATATAATGATGCCAATTTATTTTTTAATTTTTTTTATTAGTCGGATAAAATTGATACTATTTTAATAACAAGCCTCTCTGGAAAATCATTACTTGTAACAATACAATTTATCCTGTCCCTTTTTCCTGAAAAAGTAGTTGGAGATTCCAAAGTATGTATTTTATTTTAATAGTAATATATTTAAGATACCAATATATAATACTAATTATTCAAATTTTCAGAATATATGTCCTCTAAAAAATGTTTCTCCATTTTCTTACATTACATTTTTCTGGACAAAAAGGCTAGTAACTTAATATTTATGAATGAAAATTAAATTGAATTTTATAATTATTATTAGTTTTTTTTTAATAGCATTTTGATGAAAGGTTATCATAATCAACTTCAAATAAATAATTTACTACCATTATGTCCTGATCTGCATACAGAACTTATATCTAAAATGTTTAATAAAGCTTTCTGTAAAACAACTTGGATGCAACCAAAAATGTAAGTAAAATTAATTTATATAAATATATAAATACATATTTTACATTATGAATATACTTTTAGGCTGCTAGGTTTCACTTGCAAATTTAGTTGACTCATTACTGTAATAGAATATTTGAATTTATATGAATTCATATTTTCTCATATATAAAATATGATATCTTTTAAATTTTTAATCAGTTAAGCTAGAATTATCAATTAATCCTAAGTTAGCTAATTATATATTTATTATAATTATATTTACTTGTATGTTTAGAATTACTATTATGCTATAAGTACAGTGCTTTAAGGGTTTTTAATAATGTGAAAGAAAATATTAAATAGATCTACAGCCTTATACAAGTCTTAAAGACTTGTATAATTTTTCAATGATTTATATTTAGTGTAGATCCTACTGTCTTACAATAGTATATATAAAAGAATGTACAATAAGTTACTAAGTAACATTTTACTTTTCAAAATACTAAAAATGAAAGTGCTTTCACGTCCAGTAACTTTTAACAATGCTTTCAATTGCTTACAATCTTCTTTACAACTTAACAATCACAAGTGTAAAAATTGTATCAATACTTAATATGTCCCACTTAATTGTAAATTACATCTCGTACTTTTTTAAGCATTGATTTCACAAGATTTTTTAAAATTGAATTGCCATTTTTAATCCATTCTATGTTAATGGTTTTTTTTTTTTTTTTAAGCTTCTTGACATTTTGAAATTGCCAACCATTGTTGTAAACATGTCACACAAGAATAGTTTAGTTTTTTTTTTTTTTTTTACACACTATAGAGATGCATTACACCACATGTGACACGAAGGCAGCCCAGATCATGATGCTTCAAGCACTGCTTGGTGTGTTGAAAAATCTCTTTTTAAAGACTGTGTCAATAAATACATTAGTAGTTTTTGGTTACTAAAAATAACATTTTTTCATTATCATTAAAATTCAGCTTCTCCATACATTAGTCATAAGCAGTCTAAGGATGACTTCATTTTTTGGTATTTGATGTTTTCAGACTTTCTGATGACTTTCCATATCATGTCCTGACTCACATCCAATTCAAGTTCTGTCTTTATTATAAATTCATGACTGATTTGTTTCAGAGTGTTTATAAAATGTGTTTTTATTGTGGCTGTACAGCTTCTTTTGGGGACCTGTCCATTTTTTCCACCATAATTCTCACTTCAATGAATCATTTAATTGTAGACTTGTGACAATAAATCTGCATACCAGTCTTTGTTAGCCCAAACTATAAGCAAATAATAATAATGTACAAATGTGTTTGCATTTTTCTGAACTTTCGGCAATACAAGTATATTTATAATTCTTTACAATTATTGCTGTTGAATTTTCTTTACAAATAATAAAACTGATTCTTTGAGGCAGATAATGAATGCTGAAGGATTGAAATTTGATTTAGATTGCATATGCTTACTATTAAAAATTATAAATTTCATCTATATTACAAGTTATACTACTGATCTTATAAATATTTTACTTAAATTGCAAAGTATAAATAATGATTTTTAATTAATTTAAACATATTATTGGAATAAACTGTCATAACCATAACATGAAGACATTATATGTATTATTAATGTATTTTTTTACTGTAAGACAATAATAATAATTTATTTATAGTATTAAAGTAATAGAAGAGCCTGAAGAAAATGTAAGACTTTTTGATGATGATGATGATACTGCAGAACCGTTAGAACATCAAGTAATAAAACGATCATTGTTTCGAGCATTATTTAGGATTTGTATAAAGCCATTTCTTATTGGTGCAATTTTAAACATATTGTTTGTGTTCAGCAGTTTTCTTTCCCCATATTTTTTACAGTAAGATTTTTAAAAATTAATATGTAAACTTAAATTAGATTTAATTAAATATATATATCTACAATAGATATAAATAGATATAGATGCAATACAATAGATGAGATAAGTTAGTCTTCAAAATAATTAATGTTTGAGTTATATAAGTGATTTATTTTAATAGTTACAAATATAAATTGTTTGTCTTATTTCAAATATATAAATTATATTATATAAATAGAAAGAAATTTTTATTGCACATTTCTAACAACTAACATGAATTGTTTAAATTTTATGAATTTGAAGTTACTATCTATAGACTTTACTTATTCTTGAGAAAGTTATACAAGTCAGTTGAATAAAAATAATTTAATATATTTTAACTTGTTGTAAAATATTTAACAATTATCATTTAAAAAATATTTGAGTAGTTTACTATTTTGATATATTTCTGATGAATTTTTTTTTTTATGTTTAGTTTTTAGTTTATTTTAACTCTTCTATTTCTTTTGAAAAACAATAATCATGATAATTACTTAATTTTAAATTGTAGAACTTTGCAAAAAACTTATATTAAATTTTTCTTTCCTAGTCTTTTATTAGATTTTATAGAAAGTCAAGATTATCTTTGGCATGGAATTTTATTTGCTATATCTTATTATCTTTCACTTGTAATTTCACAACTCTTTGAACTTCATTATGAATACATGATGGAAGTAGCTGCAATTCAAGTAAAATCAGCATTGACTTCTGCTATTTATGACAAGGTAAAATTTTAATTTTAATTTAGAATTTAAAAATTACTTTACTTTTGTTCAAAACAGAAGAAGAGTGATTCTGTTTTGTTTTTTATGCAAAATAGGATAGTAGAATTTATATCAGTTTAAATCATGGTATTGTGCAGACTATTTTTTAAACATTAATGATAGCAGGGTATAGTATCAAATTGCTAAACAAAGACTAAATACTTTCAATAATACTCCTTATACACCAGTTGTTCCACATTTATCAATATTTGTTTGAATAATGACAGTTTTACCTGCAATCATATATAACTGGCAATTTTCCTTGCCTACTAATTTTTTCAGGTTTTTCACCAAATTAGATGGATAGCATGCTATCCATCTAACTATATAAAAATTTCGGTTAAAGTTTTTTCTCCACTCATCACAGGCCCTAAAAAACCACTGTAGGAAAGTCTCTGCCTTAAGCATGCAATCATATACAATTTTTTTATTTTCACATGATTGCATGCACAAGGCAGCTACTTTCCATTCTCACATCAAAAAATGATGATATAAATGGTGTGCATGATTGCCACAAGAGATACTCATGACATCATGGATGTTTGTCAGCTATGCATGACATAATGACATGGCAGTTACTATAACCTTAAACACTTGTTTTTGTTTTGGTAAGATAGTCTGGGATGCTATGACTATCAACAATTTTAATGTTTTTCTAGCTTTAATGAAATAAAGCTGCAAAAACATTAAAATTGTATAATATATTGAGAGTATATTATACAATTGTATATTAATAGTATATTAATTACAATTGAAAATATATTTTTGTATTTTCGAGGCATAAAAGTCTGAAAAATACAAAAATATAATTTTGGACTTCTGAGAAAAGCCTCAGCCTTCTCATTATTTATTTCTAGCTGAACTTGTTTCACATTAACCCCCTGCAGCTATTGCAAAGTTTGAAGGGGGCTCTATAGGAGCCTGATCAAGGATATTATTCTGTAAACAAAACAATATCTGATAAACTAAACAACATACAGATAAGACATTACGGGATTTTCATATTTGACAAATTTGAGCAAAAGTTGCATGCAGCATAATTACATGTGAAAAATCAGCAGGAAATTATCACCTTATGTGTGCCTTGTGTGAAGAAAAACTTGCATGTGATTACAAGTTAATTGTTGAGAATAGATATGAGATTAACATATACTAAAATTACTAAAATTTAAAAATATCTTTTATTATGTTTTATTTTGTATTATGGAATATATTTGAACAGCACACTCCAACTGGTATGGCCTATCAGTTAGATATTGCTCATTAAATGATAAACATATTTTTGGATAAATTATTTAATGATTCTTGTTATTAAATGCAATATTGTAAAGTATAATAGGATTTATTATTTAGGAATTATTTAGGAAAACATATTTATTTTGATGAAATCAGTCAAACCTCTGTGTTAAATCGTAAAATACAATAAAAAAAAATATTTTATACTGTATTTATCTGAATACAAGGTAGCTTCTTTAATTCTATGTTGTATTGTTTATGCTAAAATTGATTAAAGGCAAGTGACTCAAAGGTGCTCTGCCTACTGTTTCTTTGTGCAGGTATAGCTCAATACTCAACTTGTGATAAAATTGAACTTAAGCAAGTATTTTTGGCTTTCAGTGCACTTCTTAATGTTGATCAAAAATTATTTGACAACATATTCAGTTAAATTTTGGTAATTAAGAAGTAATGGCTCAAAAATTCTTCTCTGGAGGTTGGTGATAGAATATTTGAACTAACAGAGGACAGAAATGTCTAAGCACAGTGTCACATCTCCAAAAAAAGTTGTGGAAAAATTCCCAAATATAAGGCACATAGCATTTTTATAGTGCAAAAGTTGATTTAAAAAAAGTGCACTTTATATTCAGATAAATGTGGTACAGTGGTTCTTTATACTTCGAATTTAATTAATCCCAAGAGGCCATTCAAACTTGGAGTTATTTGAAGTCCAAATCAATTTTTCTCATTAGAAATAACAGAAAGTGAATTAATTCATTACCAAACCCTAAACAATACCCATTTCAATAAACTTAGAATAGCAAATACATATAATTTAAGGCAAAAATAATTATGTTATTTTTGCCTTAAATTTTGCCTTTATTTTTGCCTTAAATTTGCTTTAAACATCCCAATAAAAAATTAGAACATAGAAACAATAAATAAAATATGTAAACATTATATAATAAAATGAAAATTGCATTTATTGGTCATACATCATTGACTTCAGCATCTTAAACATGGCTGTCATATCACCCACATGTATACTACTTTCATGCTTTGCAATAATTTCGTTTTTTTATTTCAATCATCAATATTATAAGCTTCCTCTTAGACTTTGTTGCTTCCACACACTTCTCAGGTACCATGATTAGTAATTAAAGGTTATATTGGGTTGAATAGCCAGTTTTTGCATATTTTTAACAGCAGTCATTACTTAACATAGATATGTGATTTAATTATAACAGTTGTAAAATTTAACATATTATTGCTAATGTGAGATTGTATTCTTTGTTTAGAAGCTTACTCTGAACTGTTTACTTCACAAAAGGCAACAGTTTAATGATTAATATTGATAAAACTCCAAACTCAATAACCAAACAACCAGTAATATAAACACTCACTTAAAAAGCAAACATCTTCATCCATTTTTAAAGGGCATCTTCAGGCTATGGTTATGTCTCCTCCAATAAGCAATGTAGATCTGAATCATGCAAAAATCATGTGATTCCATTTTACAATTCCAGCCTGATTAAATGAATACAATTTGATGATATCTCATGAATATGTTTGTTGCTGTAAGTTGTTTGAAGAACTTGATAAAAATGAAACCACTCATATTGCAAAACTGATTCTCAAGCATTAATCATTCTTGTACAGAAAGTTTCTCATATACATTTTTTATCTTTGAAGATTTAAAGAATAGGAAATTAGTAAGACATTAAAACGCACACGTAAATAGGGCAGTGCAGAGCTACACCAAGAACCAGATAAAAGATGATACATCCTTCCAGCAGTGTGGTGTAGCTCCTGACAGCAACTGTCATAGAAACTTCTCTAGCATTCTTAATAAGTGACTGGCATAGGAAATGTATACTTTGAGTATTCTTTTTTTAGTGTAGATTTGAATTGATTTTTGACTTGATTTGATCTGATTTAATTTGATATATATAATCAGAGCTCCTTTAATTGTTTATTTTGTTGACTTTTTGAATAATTGAAATATATACTCTAATTCTTGTTATAATTAATTGTTGTTGTTGTTGTTTATATACTGCTGATCAATTTAATAAATATTTATTGTGGATTTGTACTTATAAGTGTTTTGGATTATATTTTGTTCCCATAAAGTCCAGACCTGGTATTTAAATTGAACCTTAACCCTTGTGTAACCCTGGTACATTACAATCTTTAAATTTAAGTTAATTTCAATATATTTTTTTATTTAAATATCTTTATTCAATGTATTAATTATAGAATATATTTGAATATGATATAAATGAAAGAAATGTTTTTAATTGTTCAGAGTAGAGGACTTTGAGTAAAAATGATTGTTATAATGATGATGAAAAAATTTTATGATGATTTGGTTCTCTAATTTAATTATAAATTTCTTGGATTTAAATAATATATAACAGGCATGGGCAAATGCGGCTCTTGCCGAAAGTGTTAATTTCTGTTTTTTATTATTATTTTTACAATTTTGTGAAAATATGTCTATTAAAAAAATTTAATATTTGTTTTATATTATATTTATATTATATAATAAAATTGCACACCTTACCATACTATCTGCCACTATAGTACAGATCTGCAGCTCCCATGCATTTTGCAAAACCTACATTTCGGCTCCCACTGAACTCTTGCTTGCCCATCCCTGATATATAATATATGTAATGAAATAAATATTTACAAGTTAAAAATTTTTCACACAATACATATGTATGTAAAATATTTATGTAAATATTTCTTGTGATTAATGTTAATTTTTATTTCTTGATGAATATTTCAGGTATTTCATCTTAGCCCAGTTTCTAGGAAAGAATATCCAGCTGGTGATATTGTCAATATGATGTCAGTTGATGCCATTGAATTATTTGAGTTTACTATGTACTTTAGTCAGTTATGGTCTGTCCCTTTAACATTGGCAATTGGCATATATTTTGTTTGGCAATATCTTGGAATTGCTACTTTAGCAGGACTAATTGTGATAATAATCTTAGCTCCAATTACTGTTGTTTTAGCAAAAGTTTGTGATATATTTCAGGTATATTTATTATTATATATTTTAAAAATAGCAAACTAATTTTCATATTATTATTTATTTATTATTATTATACAGACAGACCTCTACTTACATAAATCTTACTTATGTAAAAAAATCTCTGGCACACACAGAATTTATGGATAGTGCTTATGCAAAGCAAGCAAAGTAAGTTATACACAGTTTTGCACAGCCAGACAAGGTAGGCTGCTTTGCATCTTCCCAGTTTAACATTGTTTGTATAGTTTAGTTATTTCTGTGTTTGCAATAAAGACAGGTTATTTAAAGGTAGGCTCTAAGGCAGACTAAGCTAAGTTACAATTGGAAAATCTTATATATGTAACATTTTGACTTATGTAATAAGTTATGGACCATTCTTTTTACATAACTTGAGGACTGTCTGTACTATATTTTATTGAAAATTTAAAATAAAAACATTTAATATGTATTTTTTTATTTTAGCAAAAACAAATGGAGTTGAAAGATATAGAATTAGAGTTATGAATGAAATTTTATGTGGCATGAAGGTAGTGCAAAAATTAGAATTTTATAAAGTCATATTTTTATTTGAATTATAATATAATTTTCATAGTAAAAATAATTTAATCTTATTCTGAAAAATTATCATTAACAATTATAATTTATAAATATTTAGTTAAATTGTTTAAAATAAAATAATATAAAAAATTTTGTTATTTAATGTTTGCATTTTGAAGAAATTTTTTGGCAATGTCAAAAGTTTCTTCAAAGTATTTAAATCAGATATGGAAAATTTGAATTGAAAAGTAGGAATCTTGTTCTTAGCAAAAACAATTTGCTCCTTCTCACATAGTAAGAAAATATTAATTAAATGAATATATGTTCCATTAAATATAGTTTTTTTTTTATGTAGAGACAAATTTTATATACGTTATAAGATTTAAAATTAAAATAATTTTTTTCAGATTTTGAAACTGTATGCTTGGGAATTGCCTTTTATGAAAAAAGTGGATGATATACGTAAAAGAGAAATATCATTTTTAAGAAAATATTATTATATTGATTCAACATTTTCATTTTTATGGAATTTAGCTCCTACTTTAGTAAGAATTATATATATGCATTTTTTTTATTTTTGTATATTTGACTTGTCTTATGTAATATCATTTGTCATATTTATAAATATTATATAACTTACTCTAAAAAAATTATCTAATTATTATAATCTAATTAACATAATCAGTCCATTGGATGAATCATATATCAGTACATTTTTATTTCTTATGTATAAGATCTCAGATTACATTTTCAACATAAAAATATTCTTAATGCATCTTCAACAGAAAAATAATTGTAAGTTTTTTGGCATGCTTTGTAAGTGACTATGTTGACTTACTTTTTAAAGTTTTTCACATATAACATTGTATTTTACAATTTTTAAATTTCTATACTTCTAAATTTTGTAGCTACTGTAATACTGTAACATTACCATAGTTTTCACTTATAAGATCCACTATTTTGTATTTAAAATTTATCAGAAAATTAGGATGCATCCTGTAAGTTGAATGCATCTTATACTGTAAAGAATATTTTTTTTCTCTAAAAACTCAACATGAAAAATGTGATGTGTTTAATTCAATGGTATATCTTATAAAACGAAAAATATGATAAGTTTATGTAATACTCTATTTTTACATAAATTTTCAATTTGGGAACTATATTATTCAAAATTATTTGTTATTACACTATCCAAAATTAAAAATATATGATAAACTCACTATTTATTGTATTTGTTCATTCATAAATTTATTTCTGATAATGAATTTTCTTATTAGTATTAATTTAAATGAATATATTGTGATTTATTTGTGATTTATTTTCTAGACTTGTATGAATTTTGATTATTTTTGCTATTTAGTCATTTTATTATAAAAATTTCTCATATATTTCTAATAATGATTATTTTTAAAATGAAGTTATGTTAAGTAGATGATGATGTATATGCACATAGTTACTTTTATTTTAAATTTTCTAAAAAAACATATTGCAATAGTTATAGATGTAAAATCTTGTTTTAATGCTGAATAAAAAAAAAACAAAATCTTAAATGAAAAATATTGTGGCAAAAAGAACTTTTTACATTATTAAAAATATGAAATACAGTTCTCCAACTTATGTCAGTTTGCACTGTATAAGTTTAAATTTACACAAGTACAAAACTTTTTGGTGATACATATATTTGACATGATCATTAGCATAAGTTTGACATGAAGTATGATTAAGAAAAATTGTAATTACGGTCAAAATAAAAAATAACTAAGACATTATTACACTTATAAATGAATTTAATTATAATGAATTATAGATTTTAATTATTTATGTGGTGATTTTATTAATCTGTTCTTATTAGAAGTTTTCCTGTAAGTCCAAGTTTACATAAGTTGTGTATTGTGTATGTTAAGGAACACCCTTTTCAATATTGGAAAATAATAAAATATGATTTATTGAAATGCTTTGAAGTTACAGTAAAACCTCTAATCTTATTTTCTCTTGAATTCTTTCTTAAGTCAAATTGGATTACTAGTCTTGACAAACACCCTATATAATGTAACATTTTTCTACTACTTCTAAGTCAAACATAATTTCATATATCTCAATGTTATCCCTCCTCAAGTTGAACTAATTAAACTCAGGAGCTTATCAACCCATTAAGTTTTGTGAATATTTTTGGCATGTTGCCTGGTAAAGCATCTTTAATACAGCTGGATAAGTAATCTAATGACATAATAGCCCATTCATTTTAAATGGACTATGTCACTTGTTTATCAAGCTTTTACCAGGTAGTGCATCCTTTCTTTATGAGCAGGTTGCTAGTTTAGTTGAAACTCACCAGACCTGGAAGGAATTTCTATTAAAATTTGATATATATTATGCAAAATTTGATTTTTGAATAAATTTACCATATTTACCGATTTTTGCATATTGGATGAGATGTGACTTTAAAGATCAAAATAAAGAAAATTAGATTTATTAATACAATTCTAATTTTATTTCGTTTAATTACAAATAAAACTAAGAATACATCCAACAGCCATAAGTGAATGGGTTAAATTTAGTAGCACCATCTCTTGCGCAAACCAACAACTAAAATAACTAAATTTAACCCGTTCACTTACGGCTGTTGGGTGTGTTGTTACTTATATTATCGGGTTTTGTTGGTGTGTATTTGTTTACAAATAAAACATTATCAAATGCATGTATTAAGGCAAACAACCACGTGTTCTTGATGCTATCATCTTTTGTCTGTCTACTCGGACTCACCCTTCGAAGCTTTATTAGAACTTTCCTCTTTTTCACTCTCACTCCACAAAGCATCATCCTTTGATCTGTCGAGTGAATTTGAAATGCAGTATTGACTGAGTGACTTTGCTATCAGCTCTTGAGGAATACTTTTCCACGCACCTGATGCCCATGTAGCAAAACCAAAAGATTGTAATGTGCATGACTGGAAAAAGTTTATTTTTAATGATTTAAAATGTGCAAATATTTATTAAAAATACGTATTTAACAAATAGGAATTGACTACATTTATAATCATTGCTAAGTGACCAGCTATTTTCAGACCATCTCTTTGAAAGCAACATTAACTTTGACCTTGATAGCATTCTGCTATAATGGCAGCATGAACTTCACATTTACATGCACAGTTCACAAAAATTATTGCAAAAATGCAAAGAATCTTTTGCGTGCATATAGGACAACCTAGGTTTTTGAAGCAGTAAAAAATGAATAAAAACTTCTTCGTATGAGGTTTTTATTCATTTTTTACTGGTAAATATAGTAATATAGTATAGAGGTAATTTTATGATATACCTAAATTCATGATATTTATTTAAATTATTAGTCTCGAATATTGTTATAATAATGATTCAAATAAATACAATGTGGTGGCACAATTATATGCCAATGTAATTTTTTAAAAAAACTTTTGAATTATTTAGAGTAGACAGACAAAATTTTACATAATTTTTTTAACTTTATTTTTTAATGTTGCAAACTAAATATCATATTGATTGATTAATTCAAACAAATTATGCAAAAAAGTCTGTATTTCAACTTAACTATGTGGGGAGTCTGATATTAAAGGTACAGACCAAAATTACACTAACATTTATAATTAAAGAAAATATTTAATACATTCCACAAAAACTACATACTTTTGTTTATTTCTCAACATACTCTCCGTAAACAATGAGACATTTATCCCACCGTGACACTACTTTAAACATCCCTTCATGGTACTGTTGCTTGTCAAGTTGCTTGAAGTCCAGAACAGTAATCTTCCAATTCCTCCTGATCTGAAAAGCATTTCCCCACCAAAAATTTTCTTTAAAGGTCCGAATAAATGAAAATCCGATGGTGGGCTAAATTTGGACTATTAGGAGGATGTTACAGGACCTCCCAATTCTGCTGTGCCAACCATAGTTTGGTTTGATTTGATTTGTGGAATATAGTTCAAATTTAGCCCTCTTGGATTTTCATTTATTTGGACCTTTAAAAAAATTTTTGGTGGGGAAACACTTTGAGGATTAGGACGAATTGGAGGATACTGTTCTGGACTACTTCAAGCAACTTGACAAGCAACAATACCATGAAGGGATATTTAAAGTAGTGCCATGCTGGGATAAATGTCTCAACGTTTACAGCAAGTATGTCAAGAAATAAACAAAAGTGTGTAGTTTTTGTGGAATGTATAAAATATTTTTTTTAATTATAAATGTTAGTGTAATTTTGGCTTGTATCTTTAATATCAGACTCCCCTCGTATATTAGAGAATGACAGTCCTTATTCTACTGCTTTGTACTTAGTGTCTGAATAAAAATTTTTCTATTTATCATATACCACCATATGTAGAACTCTCCCTAATTCAAACTGGCACTTTTTGGTTTCCTCAAATTTGAGATTTAAAGGTTTTACTGTACTTTGAAAATATGAATTAAAATTTATATTACAGTAGAGCAGGGATGGGCAACCTGCGGCCCCCGGGCCGCATGCGGCCCGCATTCATATATTTTGCGGCCCGCGACGCATAAAATGTGAATAAATATATCAATTTCCCAGCTTAAGGAAGTATGTAGCAAAAATTCAAACGTTATTTTTACAACTTATGTATGTGAATACTTTTTCCCGCAATGAATTTAGCAAAAATTCAAACGTTATTTTTACAACTTATGTATGTGAATACTTTTTCCCGCAATGAATTTAGTAAAAATTAAAACAAGAAACCGGCTAACAGACATATGGAAACTAATTTAAAACTAGCAGTGACGAATATTTAACCAAATATTTCCAATATATTACGTTTACATCAGTTCCAGAAGCTAAATTAAGTATACCTAATCTAATTTATAATTATATATGAATAAATAATTCTGATTTACCAACATTTTTTTTCCTCTTTCTCTTGTATGCGGCCCGCATCAGTTCAAAAGTCTTAAAATGCGGCCCTTACATAGAAAAAGGTTGCCCATCCCTGCAGTAGAGCAACAATTATCCGACTTAATTGGGGACTGGGGTTGGTTGGATAACTGAAAAGTCGGATAACCAAAAAGTATGAAAAAATACATTATTAGTATAGTGTATTAGGCCTGGTTTAAATACTAGCCTCCCTTTCATGGTCGAGCCAGTGCTGCCAGCTAAAACATGCAAAAATTTAACAAAAATAATATTAAAGTAGCCAAGACATAACCAAATATTGTAGCGCCACATCACTAGCAGACATTTGAATTTGCCGACTAGAACACGGTTGGTTAACCGATAAGTTGGATAATCGATGCTCTACTGTATTTGTCTTTTTGTGACTTTGTGACTTTTTTTATTTTTGAATCTTTGAACAAATTTTGTTTTAATATAAATATACAAATTATGAACACATCATTTATTATAAGAAAATTTTGAATATGAATTCATTTTTATTTAATATTTGTTGCATAGATATCATTGAAATTATTATATGAAATATTTTTTTATTTTATAGATATCAATTGCTTGTTTTGGTACTTATGTTTTGATGGATAAAAATCATATTCTTGATACAAAAATAGTTTTTGTATCTCTTAATCTGTTTAATATTCTGCGACTTCCCATGGGTTTACTTCCTGATTTATTATCTCGTCTTATTAAGGTAAGAAATAAAATTTTCAGTAAAATGGATCTGGTTAATAAATTTTTAAAACATAAACATATATATAATCATTGTCATAATTAACCATTGTCAATCCATTGCTGGATGAAGATCCTCTCTAATTTTATTCATTTTTCCCTGTCCAATGCTTTGGTTTTTCAATTTTTCAACCACTTTCCTTATTTTGTTGAAAAACACAGACATTCATATATATATAATGTTATGTTCATGTTTTAAAAATTTATTATGTTATTGTTTTATAATAATATATATTGTTATTGTTATAGAATAATTACTAAATTTTTGTGGGATGAAAAGGTTTTATCTGCTGAAATCTAATATCAGCTCAAGGTGTATAGGAACTATATCATGTCTCATTAAAGTATGTTAGAGTCGTGTCAGATTGCAAGTGGATGAGAAAATGTGAGTGATGAAAACTGTAATGAGTGGATGGGAGGTTCTTTGTCATCCCCATACAGCCTGGATCTCTTTCTTCTGAATTTCATGTTTTTGCACATTTGAAGGAACATCTACACAATTTCTATTTTGCTATTGAGGATGGAGAAAAAGCTTATAACAACAATAACAACAACAGGAATTTTAGTTTTTGAGATCAGGATTAACAAGCTTGCAACATACTGTGATAAATGCTTAAACATGCTGGTAGTTTTATTGAAAAAATAACACACTGCTTTCAGTCCTATAATCCTGTATAAATATTCTGAATTTTTTAAAATTTTGCAGATGTATCTCTCAGCATTTCAAACTATTTCTTTAGCATTTTGAATTCAACATATTACAACTCAAGATATGCTCAAACTAAGCAAAAAGTAGATATGATTACACTTTCATATGCACAAACTAATTTTGATAACAATCATAAAATGTATTAACAATATAACTTGAACTCTGTTATGTATAACTTCAATAATTTTGATTAACAGTTTTTGAGAAATTAAAGTTCAGAAAACATTTACAGTAACACCTCAGAACTTGAATTCAATTTGTACCTAGAGGGCATTTCAGTTTCAAAGCACTTTCTATTGCTTTGATAGAACACAAAACACAGACAATGCTTATAGTCTGTGGACCTCAGTTTATTGTTCAGACTCTTTAGAATCTACAGCCACCCCTCACTTAATGACTGCTCAGATTAATGACCAGCTTTCCATTTCAGGGAATTCCCTTTCTCAATATTAGTTTCATTCCTGCAGTCAGTGAGTATTTACTATATGAAACATTCACAATCTTTGAAACTACATATTTTATTTATATTTTATATTATATTTATATTTTATTCTGCACCCCATAGTTACAAAATGTCAGCAAAAAGAAATAGCATGACTTCACCTGGAGGAAAAACCAAGAATCAAAGGAAGGATGTAGCAGTGTAACAGCACTTGGAAGACAAATAAGAAAGAAAAAGAATGAAAGAATAGAAGTGCAAGAGAAGTTTACTGTAAAGGGGTTAGCTGGTGTGTTCTTGAAAATGAATATGGTTATATTAGAACTAGAAAGTATAGATTTGAGTGTTGAATAATAAATGAAAGTAAAATGGCAAGTGAATGATGCTATCATAAAATTTATGAAGAAAAAAGGAAACTTACAAAGTAGATTACACTAATGAGATTCTTCTTGAAAGCTATACTCAGGACTTCTATCCCTACAAGTGCTTCCATTTGTTTGCAGTCATCTCCCTTAACCAGGCTCTCTACAGCTTCTGATTACTGTGCTGATAATGTCAAAGATGACACTGATGACTTGGAACTATTACCATATATTGAAGGATTTGATGACTAAAATATTGGTCTGAAAGACTTGGTTTAAACAAATAAACTTTAGTTTTTTGGTACAGCATTTTAACAATTTTTGCCAATTGTATTTTATATTCTGTAATATGTAAGAAATGAAAATTAAAGCAAAGTTATCAAGTTAGAGTTTTCTACAGACCATTTCTTTATCAAGAATGAATAAATTGACCAATTTGCTTAATGACCTAGTTGTAGGAACAGAATTTGGTTGTTAAGTGAGGAGCACCAGTACTGCTTTTATTTCATCATATAGCGAGCTATTGGATTAAATTGGCAGTTAACAGCACAGTTCAAAATCAATTGGCTCAATTTGCAATATTTTTATAGCTTATAATTTGTACTTAATCCTTGGATGTCTAGTTACAGAAAAAGCTGAAACAAAATGGATGGTAGAGGATATCTGAGTAGATTAAGTAAATGCTAAATTGGTAAATGATGACCCTCACTTGACATGGTTTTTTGTACCATATATGCAGTAAGTGTTCTTTCTTATAACATGATCAAATATTTTAGACTCCATGGTTTGCATTATATTGAGTCACCATTGGATTTATTTATTAGACTAAGCCAGATCATCTATGGCCATAAATATCATTAATTAATGTAATTTAGAATATATGTTTTAAAAATAAGTAAAAATTGGTTTTTACAAAAATTTCAGAAAGTATAAAAAATTTAATTTAGGTTTTATTAGATATACAGTTAGAGATTTAATCAAATAAGCTTTAATAAATTTGGTTTACTAGCACAACTACAATACCATGTCTTACATTATAAATTTTTAAAATGTTAATAAAAATTAGATGAATTTGTGTGTCCATATCAGTTGCTCTAGAAGTCCATTGACATACAGTACAAATGGCTGCCATTGTCAAAGATATGTAAATACACACATATTATTAATAATAAATACATCATGCATAAGTAAAAAACCATACTAAATTAAAAGGAAAAAATCCAATTTGCCATTGCATAAAAAGAAACTTTTACATTCTTAACACTGCAAATGGCTGCTATGTTGAAGGACTTCTGAATTGCCCAGTATATTACAAAGTGCCATCTCAAATACTCATCTTGGTTCTACTCTCATGAAGGGTAATGTTGAGACTATTTTAGGCAAAATCTTAAATTATCAGAATGACAATGAGTGGTACAATTTTTAATAGAAGATGGACTATTAGCTGAACTTTCTATTAATCTCACCAAGAACCAAATTTAAGTCCTCTGGCTTGGACTACTTATAATGAATTTTGTCAGAAACTAGTTAGCTTTTGTAAATAGACTTCTTGCATGTTTTTGGCAGAAACTCAAGGATCATACTTGATGTTGAGAAAGAATAAATTTTTTTCCAGATAAAAATATTAAACATTGCCCACTAAATTGTCTTTGTGTAAAAAAACTTAAATTAACTGTTTAAATTTAATCAGGTATGATGTCATTCAATTTATTAAAGTATGTTTAAGAGGGGACTAGTGTGTGATTATTAATTACATACTAATTTCTTCCTAAGCATATAAATTGTACTGTCATGTTGTCTACAACTAGTGTAATAAAAATGAAATTTTATTTTAATTAACTTATACCTAAGTTTTAATTATTAGATTATTTTTAATTCTATTTTTCTGTATCTGATATGTTTATATGAAATGAATTAATGCATAAAGTATATAAAATTTATTTGTTTGTCTGTAATGAAAAAATAAATTTTTAATATTTTAAATTTTCATTTAGGCATTGGTGTCACTTAAACGTTTGGAAGATTTTTTAAATACAGAAGAATTAGTTTGTTCAGTAACTCATCATAATACTGAAAGTATGAAATAAACTAAAAATAAATTTTATTACCTTTAATAATCCATTTATTTTTGAATATTTTAAATGTTTTAGTTTTAATTTACTAACAGTAATATAATCAAATAGTTATTTAATTCAAATTAAAGCATTCTTTAGTAAATTTTATAAAAACTTATTATTATTGAATTATTTGCATAAAATAAAAATTTTATTTGTTTCAATTTTATTCAGAAAATTTTTTTTCTAGATTTTATAGATGAAATAAAAATGTAGGAAAAGAAATGTTAACACTAACTTTGTATCTGAAAGCTGATTAATTTATAGAATTAAACAAATTTTGATTTATAGAAATAATTAAGTTCTATATCTAGAGTTCTAATTGTTTCTATAAAATAATTAGAAACTGCTTTTAATAATAATGTGAGTGAAGTTTTGGCTGAAGATAGATTAGGAATAACATATAAGAATTCATTATGCTAACTTATGTATAACTAGCTGTTACCCGCGACTTCGCCCGTGCAGATTTTGCAAGCAAACACCATTTATATTCAGTGTTTCAACAACCATAATAATTGTTATACAACACCTACCGCTGAGAATCAAATGGAACTGTTTTCAATTTGATCAATTTTCTGGAAGATCTATAATCAAACCAATATGCAATAACAAATTCAAATTTAAAACGGTTTGAACATTTGGTTAAAAGATTGAAATATATAAAAATATTTATAACAATGTCTGAAATGTTATCAATTTAATACACCTATGTGCTCAATGAAGACAAAACACAGCTAAAAACAAAAAATCGCATCTAAAATAGTACAGTAGAAGCCGTTCTTTCGGTTAAGCCTTAATGCCTCTCCCACTCCCCCACGGGGAATTTCAAAAAATCCCTTTTTAGTGTGTGTTTTCATGACGTACCCTAACTGTGTACCAAATTTCACTTCTTTAGGTTCAGCGGTTTGCCCTGGGTGATGATGAATCAATCAGTCAGTCAGGACAAGTAATTTTATATATTTAGATTTATTGCTAAAATTTAATCTTTTATCAGTAATATTTAGGAGGAAAATTTCTAAGATTACCAAGTTTGTTGGTAAAATACTGTTTTTAAAAAGTCTAGTTTTTCAGATTCTGACAATGTTAGGCAAGAATGTTATGTATTTTAGCTCCTAGTTAAGAACAATGATAAAAGAAAACATTATATTCATATTACTAATAGAAAATCAATTAAAAACATCCTGCAACAAATTGCTTAACTTTCCTGGCAACATTTGGTGGTGCCATCAGTTAGGATATTTTGTTTAAAAAACTTTTTATATTTTTAACTATTATAAAATGGCAAAAAGCTTAATTTTGAGGGTAGGGTTTATAAAAAAAAAACTTGTAAGTACTAACAATGAGTAACATCGTCATTAAGTCTGATCCAACTGGAGATACACATCATTCCCTTTATCTCCCCATCCACTCGCCTTTTACTTACCAAAATTGAATAGCATCAATTGCTGTAATAAACAAACCTCCCTGCAAAATTTCAGAAATTTTCAACAATAAGCACAGGATAACTCCTGTGCTTATTGTTGAGCTTCAAAGAAGATGAACAAAATTATACCACATACAAACACACAAACAAACAAACACAAACAATCCATATACACTCAAACCTGTTTTTGTGTGGTCTTTTTTTGTGCGATTTTTTATACGTACAATGTGTTTTGTGCAATTATTTTTGTGCAGTATACCAATTTGATTGAAATTCATATACCGCACACAAAACAAATCGCACAAATAAAAAATCGCACAAAAATAGACCGCACAAAAACAGGTTTGAGTGTATATATATACAGAAATTACCCCTGAATTTTTTGCATTTCTTGTCATTTTAAGGTCCCAAGTCCAAAAATGTAAACATCTGGGGAGGGGGGTCATTTTTTGATTGATTGCCATACTTTCCCTCTGTTATATATAACAACCAGGAAAGTAAAATGTGATAACAATTTTAAGGATGAATGTTAAGAAGTGAATACATGATGTAAATAGCATATGATCATAGTATTATAAGGGAATTATTTTGAGATGAAGAGCTAAAGCTGACAGAGTTTTATGGCAGAAAATTACAGATTTATCAATATAATTGTGAAGTGGTGATAGTAAATGAGTAGGAGGAAAATTTTACTATTTTTCCTATGAAAATTTGGTAATGAAAAAATTAATAGAAAAAAGAAAGTAGATTCATTTATGATGATGGGAAAGAGTAGAATTAGTTAGTAGATATTATTATTTTATTTTTTAGTTGTTATTTTCAATCATAATTACTGTATCTGCAGTTAAAAGGTTAATGTGTTGTCTTTAGCAAGTATTTTCATTGTTTAGAATAATGGGATTTTTTGAATGAACAAAAGAATGTTTCGCTTTGATTTTAATTACACTGAAGATGACTATCATTGTTCAAAGATGCATTAGAACCTATTTATTGTAATCATTATTATTGTTAATCTTTTTGAATGTTATCAAAATTAGCATATCCTATAACATGCATTTTTAAATTTTTTTTATCAGAAAAGTTATGCAACTTGTTGCTGGATTTTCATATTTACTGTAAATTTGATAAGTATTAAATTTATCACTATTCCTATAATGGAAAATAATTTATTATAACAAATACCATATTGTACGGACTATAAGATGCTATGGACTACAAGACGCACCTGAATTTTGGAGGCAATTTTTTGAAGAAAAAAGTGCGTCTTATAGTCCGTAAAATATGGTATTACTTCTGAACTATTTTATAAGTTATTTTCATAATGAAATGTTGAAGTATTAAGAAAATAAATTATTTGTCATGAAAAATTTAATCAAGTACTGCACAGTTTGATTTTTGTGAATAATTGTAATTTAATTGATTCATTGAAAATATAAATTTATAAAAGTTATTATTGAATTAGTAAATTCATTATAAATAGTAATTATAATTATAAGCATAGACTAAAATATTGCAAGTTTTTAATTAAAAAAAAATTTAAAATTTTTGTTTTTATGGAAAAGAGTAAAAATTGGACTATTAAAAACATAATAATAATAATCATTATTATTATTAATCTTTATTAGCATAAAGGGTGGACAACCTGTTACTTGGGCTAAGCAAATACAAATATTAAAATATACATTTTGTAAACAATATATTGTTAATTTTACATCTTTAGTTATTTTCTTACAAATTCTTAAATTCTGTTAATTAATTAATGGTTACATCTTTCTTTACAATTTTAATTACAAAATTATATAAATTGTACAATTCCTTCTTTGAAAGTTTATTTAAATTTTCTCTGAAGTCTTGGGTTAAATTTTGCTTGATTATGAGGTATTCCAAATATTTCTTGTATTTATGTGAAATTCTTACAGTACGTGCAATATTGAAAAAATCACTGGAGTCACACTAATAACAACTTTTATTTAAAAAGTTGATATATTTATTTCCAATGAATAGTCAACTTTTATTTAATTGTAGTTGAGTTATTAGTCTCTCTACATTTATTTCCAGTGGTTTGTTTATATACGGTTGTGATGAAGGTATTTTTTAATATTTTTGAATACCATTGATAAGTGGATTGATATAAACTATTTTGATTCTTGTTTATTCTTTGTGATATTGCAGAATCTAGTAGAAGTGTGTATCCAAATTTCCAATTGCGAGTATTGTTCTCAATAAAAGAATACTTACACTAAATGTTTGTAATACAGTGGAACCTCGCTTAATGAGCATAATTTGTTCCAAAATCTTACTCGTAATGTGAAACACTCGTTAAGTGAAACAATTTTTTCCATAGAAATTAATGTAAAATACGATAATGCATTCCACGCTGAAAAAATACTCAAATACTTTATGTATAATGTTTATTCAAAGAAAATTATGCAATATACATTGTTAAGGAGCATGAATAATCCTCATCTTTTTTTCTAGCGTGGAATAAACCAACCTGGAATGCGAATTTGATTTGCATGAAACAAAAGAAATCAAAATAATAAATCTGAAACAACCAAACAATATGCTAAATTTTTGGGCTATGCAAAAGCTATAATTAAATATTCAAAATTAATTCATTTGACTAGAAGTAGGCAGTTATGCTTCATCTTGTATTAAATTTAAATTAAAAATCATTTATTTATAATTATTAAATTTAATACGAGATGAAGCATAACTGCCTACTTCTAGTCAAATGGATTAATTTTGAATATTTAATTATAGCCTTTGCATAGCCCAAAAATTTAGCATATTGTTTGGAGTGTTTATTATATAAACACTATGGTTGTTAATGTTTATACATAATATGTGTGAAAACAAGTTTGGAAAAATATCTGATCACAAGTGACAGTAAGATGCTAGCAGAACGAGTGCTAAACACAGAATGATGGAGCATGCACACAATCAGAACTTTCCCTCTCCTCGTCACTTGTTATGCAAAACATTGCTCGTTAAGCAAGTCAGTTTTGTTACAATTTGTTCTGCTCATTATGCAAAATACTCGTTATGCGAGGTGCTCGTTAAGCGAGGTTCCACTGTATTTTGTTTAACTTTAATTGCCATAGTCGATTGGTTTCCTGTCTTCTACTTTGCTTTAATGTTACTTGATGTAGAAAAGTAATATCACTTTTAAATTTTAATTGGTAATAAAATTTTATTATGCATTTTAAAAAGAATGGGAAGAACCAGATTTGATTTTGTTTTGTGTCATAAAGCATATACAGGTACAGTTCTCTATGGTTGATATAGTCTTTGGAGGAAATGAATATGGAAATGTTCCAGATCAAATAAGTAGTCAAGCCCCCAAATTGGTCCTGCATAATATATAACTGAATTTATCAAGGAATTGTACAGTTTTATATGTAGGCATATATTTGAAATTTTTAATCTTGAACATAAATATAACAAATTATCAATTGTTGCTTTCACTGTACTATTCAGTTTAGAAATGTGTGATTTAAATCTTCTGTTCAATTCAGAGATCACTCCCAGATACTCTGTTTTCTTGAGTAATTGAGGAGGTACATTTTATAAATATAATTTAGTTTCTTTTTCAGAGATTTTACTATTATTTCAATGAATAGTCAACTTTTGATATTGTTTTGATTGAGTTTGATATTGTTGAATCATTATCTTTGTTCTATTCAGATTGATTGATAATGCAACGACTTAAAATAAATGAAGTTGATTACTTTTCTTTGTAAGGAAATTTTTGTTGGTGCCATGATCACTAAATTCTATGCAAATACAGTCAAACCTGTTTTTATGCGCTCTTTTTATATGCGATTTTTTTAATGCAAATTTTTAATTTGTGCGGTTTTTTTTTGTGCGATTTTTTATTTGTGCGGTATAGTTGGCGACTAGTCTCGTGCGATTCGTCATGTCTCACGTTGACTTATTATAGCATAAATGAACTTATTATAGTAATATTATTGCATGAATATGCGAAAAATGAAATAATTTACTTTTTAAGTCAACAAAACACCACCTGGACAAAAATATGTAAAACAGACGATAGACCAGACGATGCAGTCAAGTGCTGACATCTGTTGTCAATAAATTCTATTTCATACGGTTTTGAGTTATTTTCTATGTGAGACTTCTTTTATGCGGTCCCTCTTGACCGCATAAAAAAAATATTTTTTAAATTGTGTTGCAAAAACTATTTTTTATAGCCCCTCGTGAAGTTTCGTGCGATTTTTTTTTTTTTTTTTTTTTTTTTATGCGTTTTTTTAAATGCGGTCCCTATCCCCCGCATAAAAACAGGTTTGACTGTATACTTATTTATTTTTATTTGAATAAAAATTCTGAAAACTTTAATAATGCTTATAAATATAATAGATTATTATTTTATAAATTTTTTATCAAAAAACATAATATTTTAAAAAATATTTCAGATGATGCTATAAATTTTTCTGTTGCTTCATTTTCTTGGGATTCTAATGAAAGGATAATTTTGAAGAATATCAATTTAAATATTGAAAAAGGTTCTCTTGTTGCTATTGTGGGGCAAGTTGGTTCTGGAAAGTCATCATTGTTATCAGCAATACTTGATGAAATGTATAAGAGGGAAGGAACTGTAAATGTATTGGTAAGACAATTTAAAGCTTATATTTCTTATGAATATATTTATTAAATTTTAAATATATTATAAGACTTTTTTCAAAAATAAAATCAAATAATAAAAGTTATTGGAAAAGAATTGATATACTAGCTAGAATTGAATCTTTTTATAATTGTACAAAGATTTAAAAAAATGGCTTCTCTAATTTAATTATTAATTTAAAATTATTTTTAATTAATTAACTAGATCTCTAGATTTAAAAATAATTTAAGCAATTTGGCTTAAGATAATTTTCTTTTGGGAATTTTGAGCCAAACTGCTTTAGATTTAATACATAATGTGAGAATCTGGGGGTTAATGATTTGAATTTTTAATTTAAATAACAAATTTTTGTTATAAATTTGCAATAGAAATTTATTTGTCATAAATTCATAAAGTTGAAAAAGGAATATTTTCTCTAGAGTAAAACCATATAACTAACATTTGTATAATAACTCTGGTCATCCCTTATTAATAAATTTATCTTTTAAGTATCGTTTTATTTGATTAGTGCCTAACTCCATCATCAGCCGATGGTTCTCACAATACCCATGTAGTCCATGTTATTAGCAATTCAACTAAAACTCTCCTAAAATTTAAGTCAAGTTTCTAATATACTTTTTCCACTGAGAAAGGAACTGATGTGGTAGACAGGTACAGATGAAAATAAAAATATTTTTTTATTTTGACTTTTGACTAAGATCTCCTCTCTATGCAATTCAGAAACTTCATTGGTATAATAAGTCCTATTAACAAATAGAGTCAAGTAGATAAATATATACACAGAAATATATTGTATTCAGTTTACATAGATAATGGAATCAAGTTGCTGTAGGTTAATCTTCTTTCCAGACATTTTTAATCTATTTTTTATTAATTAATTTTATCATTTAATTTGGTTTGAATATTATAACATTGCTTGTCTTAAGTACAAAATTTTTTAATAGTTAATTAAGTTATTGTTTAAAAATATTTCATAAATTTGAATATTTGAATTATGTAAGTTTCTATATTAATATTTATTTCAAATTTTTTATATTGTTTGAAGATGTTTTAAATTTAAAAATATCATTTTATAAAATTAAGGCAGATTATTACTGAGAACAATGAATGAATTAATTTTACACTAATAGAAAATAAATTTATTTTAATAGAAATTCCTATATTTGTAATATTTCAAAATTAAATTCAGTTATAAAACATTATTTTATTGTAAAAATATAAAGTGCTAATTTTTAATTCAATTTAATATTGTTGATAGAATTCATAATATGAATTTACTTAATAATAATTTATTTATTTCAGGGTTCTATTGCATATGTTCCACAGAAAGCTTGGATTCAGAATGCTACATTAAGGGACAATATTTTATTTACTCAGGAATGGAATGAATATGATTATAGTTTGGTTATTGAGTCATGTGCCCTTCTACCTGACCTAGAGATTCTTCCTGGTGGTGATTTAACAGAAATTGGTGAAAAGGTATTATAATATGATTTAGAACTGATTTAGATTTTATCTCATGGATTTCATCATAATTATATCATTTTTTATTTTTCTGCAAACCAATTATTGCTTGAAGATCATGAATAATTCAACTAAATGTTTTGATATACTGTAGGAATATTATAATATATTGTAATAGTGTAATCTACCGACTTTTTCTCTTTGACAATAGTTTGATGTCAATTTTGATAAAATACCTCATTTAATAATAATTTGAAAGCTCAATCTGAAATGTACAATTTATAATAGCAAAACTGATCATAGAAATAAGTTGTTTAATTTATTTAATAAATACAAACGTAAATTTAATCTGAAACTGATATTTTTTTATTTTTTAAATTTTTACATAATCAAAGATTGCCTTGAAAAAATTTTTATGATTGTATTACATTGTTGAAATAACAAAACTATTTAATTTATATTACAATATTTCATTAAATCAGAAAGCAAAACAGCATTGTTTTGTGACAGCTTATATAGTTTATATAAATTTTTATACTCAGTTTTCTCTAAATAGTTTACATAAGTGTAATTGCAAGAGATACTCATTCTTATTTGTATTTTTGGTAAAATGTAATAAAGAACACATGAAAAAAACTAAATATAGTAGAAAGAAATAGAATTAAGTTTAAAGTTTAGTATTTGAAACATTCAGATGATGATATTATTGTTTTTATATATATAATAAATGTTATATGATTTATATCACAATGCATCAGTTACTGTATAAATATAGAAATATTTAAAGTTTAATGAAAATGTATTGTATTTATTATTTTTAAATATTTCAGATTAAAAGATTTAATCAAATAATATTCATATAAAGTAAAAATTAATTCCTTATGTGTTTATATATAAGGAATTAATATTTTATGCTTGAGAAAACATCAAAAATGTTCTGCATTAATGAATAAATAACAACAGAAAAATAGAAACTAAAACCAGTTTAATACATTAAAATATGATATCCATTTTGATTATAAAGTATATTTTATTATTATTCTTTTTAAATAAGAATAAATTTATGTTATGTTAAAATTAATGATTTTATTCAAGCTAAAAATATTTATTTTACATGAAAACAAATTCTAAATGATTTCAATAAGAAAACCTTATTAAAATCATTTAAAATTCAAATTTATTGATGCTTAGTAGTCAAAATATTCATCAATTGATAAATTTATTTAAATGATATTTTTAGTTCAAATTATATTGTAAAATCATTAAGAATTTGATATTTGATTATAATTAAGAACATAATAATATATTTGTGATTATATAATAATGATTTTATCTCTACTCAATACTATTGCTTTGTTTGCCTTAACTTTAGACAAAAAATTAAGTGATTTTTCTATAGAAATAATCATAAATTTGTTTTGTAATAAAACTGAAATTTTGTTTATCTAATTTAACTGAAGTTTTCTTACTTGTATATAACTATGTAAAAATTCAGAAATTTAAATGTTGAAAATGCACACATTTAGAAATTGATTATGATGTAATAAAAATAATTGCAGTTCTTAAAATAAATTTTCATAATTATGACGATGATGACTTTCATTCATATTGACTAATTTATTAAATTTCTTGTTAATATAGGATATTATCCCAGAATTATATTAGATTATTGCCATTCATTATCATCATCAATATTAATAAGAAATTCTAGTTTGTAAATAGCTTTGGCTTTCTATTGTTTTCATTTTTGAATTTATTGTCTCTACAAAAAATAAAATTAATTTAAAATTAATTTCTTTTATAAGTATAATTTCCAATTTTTATTGAAACCTCTCTTGCTATAATTGCATTTAAAATTGCAGCAGTGCTATTTTAGTGGTATTTCTGTCATCAATTTTTTTTTCTGCTGGATCTAGAAATATCTGAAAATTAAGTTAGATTTGATTCTGTTATTTTATTTTATTTTTTTATTATTTTGAGTATTTGAATAGATGAATGTAAGTTTTTCCTACTGAACATAAAAAGTTAGAATTAATGTGAAACATAATATATTTATAATTATGTTGATTATAACAAGTAAATAATGAAGAAACAAATATTTATATTCTTAAGATGGATGGATATAATAAAATATGTTTCCATTCATATATATTTAATTTCTAGACATTCCTAAAAAAGGGAAAAGGTTCTTTAAATTCACTTGTAATAAAAATTAACAAAATATTTCTTCATACTAAAAAGATACATGAATTCTTCCTTCTTTATTTCAGGGTATCAATCTGAGTGGTGGACAAAAACAAAGAGTTAGTTTGGCTAGAGCTGTGTATCAGGATGCTGATATTTATCTACTTGATGATCCTTTGAGTGCTGTTGATGCAACTGTAGGAAAATATCTTTTTGATGATGTTATTGGAAGAAACGGTATTTTATGGAATAAAGTATGTTATATAAAATAAATAAAATTTATAAAAATAATTAATGATATTTTTAATTGTTTTTATTTCTCTGGTAAATTAGATATTTTAATTTTTATTCCTACTAATATGCATTTTATTTACCTAATTTTCAGACAAGAGTACTTGTTACTCATAATATATCAATTTTATCTGAAGTGGATTATATAATTGTATTAGATGATGGCATGATAATAGAACAGGGTTCATATCATCAACTTCTTGAAAAAAATGGAAAATTTTCTAACTTATTGAAGCAGGAATCTCAAATGAAGCAAACTGATGTAAAACAGGAAGATAAGTTAGTGTTATTTATTTTTCTTTACAATTTAATAATAATAATGTTTATGAACTTTTGAGAAAATAATAATTTTACATGATAATCCTTATCATAATTATAATTTAATGTAAATAATAAACAGTAAAACAATAGTGAACATATATTCATTGACTGTTATTATAATATTAATGAATCAGAAATTTCATTAAATACTTTCAATAAAATTTGAAATGTTTTGAGAATATATTTTTATCACTTTTTTATTTTACTTATGTTTACTACTACTTTATTATTTACAATAACTTCTTGTTGTTTTACTTTTTTTATAGTAAAAATGATTTAATTTTGTGTATCCTAATTTGTCTGTTGTTGGATTGTTTTTATAGCCTAGAAAAAGCAAATTTTTTTAGAACTCTACTTAAATTACTTTGACAGGATCATTGTTTTAAAATTTTCATTTATCATTTAATCTAACACGCTTAAATACATTAAAAAGAGTACTTGTCTTAATATATCTTTATTTAGATAACAACTATGGTAAATATATAATTGTGCTCTTTCTTAAATTTCTATCTTCTATTGTTTCTTTCTGTAGATTTCATTTATTTAGACACGTAAATTTCTAATCCTTTTTTTTAAATCTCATTTAATTGTATTATTATAAATGTTTTTATTTGCATTGGAAAGATTATCTTTGATTAATTTGGCAAAATTAAATTAAAAGTATTTATTTTTTCAATAATTTATAAATTTATATGATAAGATAAAATTTAATTTTGTAAAATAAGATTAAAAATAGTGTGTTACATAAATATATTTAATTAATAGGTTAAATGAAGATGTTTCTGAAGGAAAAGAAATAAATGAAATAGAAAGTAAAAAAGATGGTCAATTAATTGAAGAGGAACGAATGGAAGTAGGAAGGGTAGGTGTTTTTAAAATGTTTTTTAAGTTTTGAAGTTATATTAACATATCTTTTATCTTATAAGAATTATAATTAATTGAATTATAATTTAATTAATTATAATTCAAGCAATTTAAATAATTTTCTTTTGAAAAAAATTAATGTTACTTGATGTTTTATAAATATTGGTGCTGAATGCAAGAAAATCACTGGAATTGTGCAAATCTGAGTCTTATAAAATGCAGGGTATACAATTAACAGCTCATTTCTGAATTTTTCTGTTACTGGCACTGACATATGGTTTTCATTATGATGTTGATGCTGGTGGATAAAGCACTATTGGTGAAGTTGTTTTATCTCAGTCACGAATCGCCGGCTGAAACTTTACGAAGGTTTAGGACACAGAAGAGAATGAAGAAAGCTTCAGGTCCAATCACTCCTGCCAGATTGGTTTCCATTTGCAAAGCATCGGACATGGTGCACCACTGCATGGGCGATTACAAAAACTTCGTTTCTTCGAAATGTCATACTAAAGAAACCAATCAGGCAGGAATGATTGGACCTGAACCTTTCATCATTCTCTTCTGTGTCCTAAACCCTTAGTTTCAGCCAGCAATTCGTGGCTGAGATAAAACAACTTCACCAATAGTGCTTTATCCACCAGCTTCAACATCATAATGAAAACCGTATGTCAGCACCAGTAACAGAAAAATTCAGAAATGAGCTGTTAATTGTATACCCTGCATTTTGTAAGACTCAGATTTGCACAATTCCAGCGATTTTTTTTTTTTTTTTTTTTTTTTTTTTTTTTTTTTTTTTTTTTGCATTCACCGCCCTCTATTAACAAAAATTTGAACTATTTTCTTGTTTCCTGCCCAAAAAAATCCTCCTTCATGACAATAACTTTTACACAAACTGCATTCAAATATACCAATTCTTTCAACTTTTATGAATTTTTAAACTATTTACAAATTTATGGGACACCCTGTATTTTTATATGAATTTATTATAAATAAAATATAAAATTATTATTATTTTTCTGTTTTATTAAATTTTTTCTTGAAATGAACAAAGTCTAGTTTTTTTTATTTGTACATAAGCAAATATAGTTTATAAATACCAATAACTAAAATCTTAATTTATATGATCATAACCACTCAGCAGTGAGCGACGAATATATTTGTCAAGGGCGATCATGTCGCAGTGATGAGGGACATATATATTCGCTAGATTCTTTTGGGGGTATCGCCAAAAACTACTACGAAAAAAAATTCACATAAAAAATGAATTATGTAACAATAAAAAAAAAGACTTTTCTTTACTAGACATAACTGTTTACAAAATCTTTTTCTGAAACAGTAATGAGAAAAAATGCATGAAAAAATACTTTAAAAATTTCCTACATTTCTTCTCCACAACTAAGTGATAGCGCCACATTTGACTGTTCCACTGTTGAAAGGATAGAAGACTATCTACCAAAAGTTTTGCCAAACATTCCATTAATTACCTTTATGAAAACCAAAAGAGTATCATTTAATTAAATTTTATAACTAGTTTACTTCAACAATGAACACTTCTGTGACCAAATCCTGACATCTGTTATCAGACTAAATTCTTTTTGGATATTATGATTTTTCATAGTTGCTGTCAGGCTCACTTGTTAACAAGAAAATTTGAGAATACTTTATAATCTATAATTTGTTTTGTGAAGCTATAGTCATTTTTATTTAAGGATGTCAGTTTTATCAAATTACTTAAGTTTTTAGTTATAATTGTTATTCACTGGTAATTGAATTCTGCATTTGAAGTCTGCAATTGTTATAAGAGATTTTAACCTTAAAGTTTACACAAATTTAATTAATTAGTTTTATTTTGTAAAAAAATAAAAATATAATTAAATATTGGAAATGAAATAAAGATTAAAACAAAACTAAATATTAATATTAGATTAAGTCAACAAAAACTCTGAAGTTGCTATGATTAATGAATAATAATTATAAGAAAAACTTCATATAATAATAAATTACATATGAAAATTTAAATAACTCATATCTGCAATTATTTTGAAGTAAGAATTTCATTTACAATGGCATAAATACATTTTTTATCTGATAATAATTGTAATGAATCATTTACTAAATTGGTAATTTTTATTTACTAGAAAGATTACTGTGATGCAAAGAAAAAATAATAATGATAAAAGTTAAAAATACAGTGGTACCTTGTACTTTGACTGCTTCAGAGTTCAAATGCAGAATTCAACAAAAATTTGCCTCGGAATTTGAACGATGCTTCGAAGTTCAAACTGTATGAGTGGTGGAAAATTTGCTTGAAACATAAGCACAGTCTGTTGTGTGTCCAATTCGTCTCTTGCTCTCACATTATGCTTCTATGTTTTCAGTGCTTCTTTTACTTTATTTTTAGTTTGTTTAGTTCTGTATACTGTACTGTGTGTTGTTTATCTATTTTTAATAATTTCTTTCTGCAATTTTTCTTTGTAGATAGCTTTTGTGCGCCCCATATATTTTGTATCCTTTAGTTCAAAATTTCCAGAACAGAACTGTTTAAACTACATTTTGATATGTTCAAAGTTTAGGAGCATCCTTCTTGTACACATTACAATTGTTTTTACTGTTTATACGACATTATATCCTTTTCGAAAGTCACAAAACACAGTATGCCTGATATGCTTTTTATCCAAAGACATTACAACTTAATTTTATTCAAACATTTTGTGAAGTAAACGGTTTAAAGTAAGATTCTAAAGAAGGGATAAAATTTCATTATCTGTAACATGTTAAATTTCACAACTGTTATAATTAAATCACACATTTATGTTAAGATGTGGAGTCTACAGTGTGAAACTAATAAATGCAGTTTCATTTTATTTTGCAGTGTTTTAATTCATTATTAAGGCATTTAATTACACTATTTTTACCTTAAACTTAAAACAACAAATACAATAATTTATTGAAATGGGTGTTGCTCAGGGTCTGGGAATGGAATAATTCACTTTTCGTTATTTCTAATGGGAAAAATTGATTCAGACTTTGAATGATTTGGAGTTCAAAAAATCTGGGATGAACTAAATTTGAAGTATGAGTCATTACTGTAAATATTTAACCTATTATATTATATACATAAGTATTCATAATATCTATAAAGATATTATTAAACACACCTATCAACCTATCAATATAGATTATACGATACATCAATTTTTTATGAATTCTTTATGATTTTTTCTTTATGATATTTCCTTGTATCTTTGTCCATGTATAAATTAAAATCTGTTATAAGTTTGGTATTAGTTGTAGTTGATTGATCTTTTCTACTACCTGGCAGAGCCATAACTAGGCAGGTGCAACAGGTGCACTCGCACTGGGCCCACTTGGAAGTGGGGGCCCAAACTGCTGTTCACAAGAAATTATATTTTTAAATTTAAAATTTTTCCGCCTTTCTACAGCGCGGTTTGGCGATTACATTTTGCCTTACTTAGACCCTAGATGTCTGCTCACCAGTGTTCTCAACCATGGCGACTTTTAGAGGGACATAGTGACGTTGCGGCAACCGCGGACAAATCAGCCAAAAGTAGTGACTTTTGAAATTTTTTTATTTATTTTTTGAGAAATTTAAATTTATGTTTATAGTTTTCAAATTTACAAATTTTTCTCTATTGCACTCTCTGGCAACGACTAATATTATTACGATATACAAAACCGTATTTTTAGATTTTTCTACAGTGTGCAGAGCTAGAAATATGTAAAGGTAACATTTTGTAACAAAAGTAAATTTGCCCAGGGGTTTTTTTAATTGCTAAATTGATGTAATTAATGAATTTGCTGAAATGAAAGCCAGAAAAGTTCAATTAAAATAAATCTTATTAAAAATCTATTGTAATGTATTTGTTTTATTATTTTCCCGAATCAAATAAATTAAGGGGCCTAAATTCAAATTCTTGCACAGGGCACAGGAATGGCTAGTTACAGCTCTGCTACCCTGTATAGTGTGATTTAGCAGAAGTCTTCTACTCTTTACTGGAGATTGTTGCATTTAAGTCAGGATTGATTTTACTCCAAAAGACAATAAATTTAATTAAATTAATTTGTATTAACTTTTTCACAATTCAAATCAATTAGTAAACACAAATTCACAAACTTCCTTAGTGTCATTGAAGTTCAAGAAGAAAAATGCCAGCAGCCTCAGTGGTTGAGACATACCCCCGCTGCTATTAATAATTAAATACTGAGTAATTTGGTACTAGAGGTAGGTGTTAGACACCATCTCTTTAAATTTAATAAGATAATTTAATTATTAATAGGAGTGGTAAAGTAGCCCAATTCAATATGACAGTTGTTTGGCTTATTATTAATAGTAAACATTGGACTTTGAGATGTTTAATAGAAATTGATTTGAATGAATTTTAAGTTAATTTAAGATGATGCTTAAGCTTATTTTTGGTATTTTTTTTCTTAGGTTCAGTGGTCAATATATAAACTATATCTGAAAAAAATTGGAACAACATTTAGCTTATTTCTAATTATTGGATTTATTGGTGTAATTTTATTTGAAGTAAGTGAAGATAATTTTATTTATTCAGATAAATAAATAACTTATATTAAAATTATAATAACTATTTAATTTTATAAAGGTTAGCTCAGGAGTTTGGCTTAGTAAGTGGAGTATGGATAAACCTCTTCCAAATGGTCAACAAGACATCTCACTAAGAAATATGAGATTAACAGTTTTTGCTATGTTGGTATTAGGGCAAGGTAAGAAAAATTTTATTTTCATTTTTGTTTTTTTGCAAAACAATGAACTATTTCAGCCTTGTAAATAAAAGGGAAATTTTGTTTGTTTATGGTATTGTTGTATCCTGTGTGATGCCTTTGTAGAAACATTTGTATTTAGATATGCAGTGTTGTCAAATGTTGTCTTCTCTTCTCTCAAATTGTCAGAAAATTTTATTTTTTTATTTATATACTTTCCTACAAATCTGTTCCATCATATTTTATAGAAAAATTTGAGAAAGTCCACAAATTTCTTTTGAATGATCATAAAAGTTCATTTGTGACATTGTCTCCAGACTAATCCATCACCTAAAACACTGCAACACAACTTTCATTTTGGAAATAAATTAATAAAACAATTTTATTATTAAGAACATGTTATCTAAATAATGATGTCAAACAGACTAAAATTGGTTGTAGTGGTATTATCATTTAATTGGTGTTTCTTCACCCAAATACCAATAATTTAGTTTATTGCTTCTGATATAAAATCTATGATGCATAAATACTTTAAAAGTATTTTAAAAGTTTTATTTATTTACATCTGCTAAGTAATGCTCAGTCCAAAATTGCAAGACTTTTCTTGGAAAATTACCTTTTAGATTACTGTTTGATAAAATATCAAGCAGCTGTTCCTAAAGGCTAACTGACAGTCCCAGAACAGGCATATCAGAATGAAATGGATTATGTACCATGAATATGGATCACAGGATAATTGAAAGAAATATTCATGCAATTGCTGGATGACTATTCTCAAGTGCTGTGTTATATCAACTTTCTTCTTTGAGTCAGTAACTGTGTCTTTGCTGAAGATAAAGCTGTGCAATATTGTGAAGAACTCAAATTTCACTTGTTTCATGTAACTTGCCCAGAATTTCAACTGCTTTATCATAGCTTCAGTTTTGTCATATGCATTGAATGCTGTGGCAGAACTATCCTGAAGGCCTAAATTTAATCCATTGAGGCAAGAAAAAGCATCTGCAAAGTATGCAACTGTTTGGATCCAAATTGAGTCTAGAAGATGATTTTCTAACTTAAAATGATGCTCCAAAAAGAAAAACTTAAGTTTATCACACAGCTCCATTATGCATGTCAGTACTTACCTCAGGAGAGCCAGCAGACTTCTGTGTACAACAGCAGCATCACATGTTCATTGCAAATAGAAGTAAATATTGTCACATTTGTGGGCCCAGCCTTTACAAAGTTGACAATTTTAATCATTTCATTGAGAGCTGTTTGCAAGCTTGCGAGCATTTTCTTGGTGGCCAATGCTTCTCAGTGAATAATGTATCCGTATCCAAATTGTATCACAATGTATTTAAATTGCTTCAAGAGCTACCTTTTGAATGTGACTGACAACTCTGCTGTACTTTCCTCTTATTCCCTTTGTTCCATCTGTGCAAATACCTAAAAATTTGGGCTACTCAATACCATTTTTGACATGAAATTATAAATGAGGGAGAAAATGTCTCTTTCTCCTGTTGTACTTTGTAATGGTTGACAAAAGAGATCATTTTCCTGAATGGAGTCATTTGATATATATGTGTGCGAATCCAGCTACTTCAGTTGACTCATTGATTTGCAATACCTAGTAAAAACTATTCTTAAACATGATCCACCAATTAGGATTCAACAATATCTGCCATGGACTGATGCAAAACAATCATTTGAGAGAGGTTTGCAGTCCAACTTTTTGCAGGTTTTGTCACCCAGCATGCATTCCTTGTCTTTTGCAGTAGGCATAATTAGAGATTCTGTTAACATGTGGCTTTGCTAATTTAACTGAATGGTAGCTGTAAAGATAGGATGCCTTTAGTACCACTTTGACTCTGATAATGTTGACAGGTGCAAACGTTTTCTCATTTTCATTTTTTTGCACTTCCTTTCAAAATATTCTGTCAGTTTATTCACAAGATTTGAGGGTTTGGTAGAGATATAGTGACAGAATTGACAATTTAATGGAATGATTGACAAAATCTCATAGTAGATTACACATTGTGGGTGTTCACTGTCTGGTCCATTTAAATCCAACTTGCATGTATGAACCATCATACTTGCAATTTGACTGTGCTTGAGTGCTGGAAAATTCATCAGAATTCTTAGGTGTATCCGTAGATGATACAAGCATGGATGTTGAGCCTACATCTGAATATCAGAAAGAAATGAACATCAACAGAATTTATAATGGAATATGACCAAGAGTAATCAATAAGAGCACTACAATTACTGTAAGTTACCTGTTGAGTTTTTTGTACTGCTGTTTTCCTTTAACATTAAGGATCTAGTTTTCAGTCATCTATCCATATTAGAGACACCAAAATTCCTGTGTTGTATACACATGAAATTACTCCACAAACCACTTGCATTTTGCAAATCACAATTAGAAGAAAAAACTTAAATTGTCCTCATAATTCTTGAAGAAAGCAGATGAAGATAGCAACATTGAGGATTATTAGCCACAACAGCCTGCAACAACTTGAACTATTAGAAGTAGCTAAATCTATGATTGCAAAGCTATGCTGCTGTGGAGACTGTGCATGACAGTGAGAAAATACCATAGGCATGGGAATGTACTGTACTAGTAGGCTGTCCATAATCTGCCTAATCTTTAGTAATAGTCAGACTCGCCAAATGAGAAAGATAGCCTGATTGCTTTTCCCACCATTCCACCATACAGCAGATATGGTGGAGTGCTGGAGATCATCTATCCTAAAAGTGCTCTCATAAGCAGCATAGATATGTTTCTTGTAAGTTGCATCTGTAGATTCAAAGAGAAATTGTTGTCTGGGATGGACATGGGGCAGACTACTCACTTGTCATCAATATTTTCATAATTTGGCAAACTCCTCCAGAAATGATTGTTGATCACTCATAAGAAAAAAAAACTGAAGTGGCTATTAATCACTTTGAGTTCACGTATTTCCAGCTTTTCCTCTGTAATACATGTACAACAGTTTATTTACATGATAATTTAAATATAAACAGTGTATAATTAATAATTATCTTCATTGTTGCTACTCACCCAGAGTATTATTTTAATCATTGTGATTTTATAATATTCATTATCAAATATTATAAAATTTTATATAATATAAATTTTATATCCAAAAGTTTACTCAAATTGGATTCTGTATAAATTTGTTAGTGTTAAATGTCAAACATAGTGATGAGCCTGCATCTAATAGACATTTTGCAAATTAACACCATTGCTAAACCTTTAATTCTGGTAACATAGCATTTAATACAATATCAAACTAATGCTTTTCGACCTTACCCAAAGTCTGCTTCAGGTTCTTAAATTGTATTGAAGCAGACCTTGGGTAAGGTCAAAAGCATTAGTTAGATATTGATTGTATTAAACACTATGTTACCAGAATTAAAGGTTAAGTAATGGTGTCCATTGGTACCGGTAATTAAATTAGAAGATATTGTTATTTTGAAAATTGTAACTTTTTTTCTTTCTGGTTGAAGGAAAAGGAAGAATTTTGAAATGAAGTGAAAAATATCAATAAAAATTGATATCTCGGGGATGAATGGACAGAACTTGAAGAAATTTGATCTGTAGGTAAAAAAAAAGAAAATGGCGTTTTGATATTCATATTTTGTTGGAATAATGCATACATCTTTAGTTTTTTAATAAAATGTGAATGTAGATAGACAGTGTTCTTGTTCCAATATAGTAAGGTTGCTTCATTAAGCCATTTGTTCATTCACTTACTTGGTAGATTGCCTCTATTTAAATTGTCTTCTAAAGCTCTCTGCACTTCAATACTATGATCAATGTCAGAATCTCCATCCATAATAATGTCTGAAATCATCTCTGAGTTTCTTATTTAATGCTAACCATTTATTTTTTTATTGGTTTTTAACATCTCCATACTTTCTTTTTTCACTCATAGTTGCATAGAAGGGAGTTATAATTAAGTTTTTACTTTGTACATATATTTGATTCTGAATAAAAAGTTTAAAACTGTGCTAAATTTGTATTACACTATAATGAATCTCACATTTATTAAGTGCACAAGTTATAAACTGCACAATAGTGAAATACCATATTAATCTGCACTATTTGAGATATAACTGTTTAATCAAAACATTGATATTATGAATTTAATTTTCTTGTTAAACTTAAATATTTGTTATAATTTTACAGGTATATTTCTTATAGTAACTAATGTTTTCATGTTTATGGGAACAACTAATGCTGCTGTGAAAGTTCATCATGATTTATTACATAGAATTTTAAAAGCTCCTCTTTCATTTTTTGACATTACACCAATTGGAAGAATCATAAATAGGTAATGTGTATGAAATTTGTTAATAAATTAAAATAGTATTAAATTTTTGTGTAAGAACTAAGGTAAAATTAATGATACAATTTTATTCTAAAAATAGAAAAAAGGATAAAGATTTTGATTTTAAATATTTTTATTATTTTTCTATTTTTTTAATGAAATTCTCCCATTAATTATTAATAAATAAATAATATGTTAGAAATTGGCCTACTTTTAGTATTCAGAAAATCTCATTAGTTCGAAACTCAAAGGACCAAAAAAAAAGGGGGTCTCTGAATTATCCAAACTTTTTCAAATCAAAGTTTTTTGTAATTCTTGAATAAAATTATGACATTATCTTATATAATTTCATCCATTCATTTACAAATGTGTTAATATTATGAGTTATTACTCAGTAATTTAAGCTATTACAAAAAATTGTCAGTTGGTGTGTTGATGAACTTAATGAAAATGTAAGCAAATTAAATTCAAATTAAGACCTGAAAATAATGTATGAAAAGAAGCTTAAGTTCTTCAATTAGAATTACTGTGAATTTTATCTAGAGGATTAATGGCTAATTCTATAAAGAATTCACTGTCTTGAGTTTGAGATTATGAAAATAAGCTTTATTAACGGCTAAAGCTATAAGTACACATTCTGTCATGAGCACACACATGTATATAATGGACTTTGGAATTATTGAAACAATAGATTTTTGCAAAAAATGTCCAAAATAATGCCAAACAGATTTATTTCATAAAAACAAAAGAAATTCTCTTTGTTGGCAATGCATACAATGTCTGAATGACCTTGAATGGACATCCAATAAATCATCAACATATAATTGATGAAACTGAAACTGCCATGTAGGCATGGAAACTTTTTTATAAACATGTAATATGGTGGAATATTTTGAAATAAATGATATTTTTGCAGGACACTGGACCAGATAATGACTTTGAATTTCATTGTATTTGTATTTTGAGTTCTGTAATATGCTTCTTGTCTAGTCTTGTGTTCAATTATACAAGCTCTATGATGGCTTTTCTTTTCTGCTAGACTTATTAACACTGACTTGTTTTACTTCATCATTCTATTTTATTACTTTAATGGTTTTACAGTGTACAATGTCATGGTTTTAAATTTTATAGTTTTAACTGTGTACTTTTTATGTATATTGATATTGTTCACCTTACAGCATTATGTATCCTACTGTTGTATTTGCTATAAGTTCAACTTTTTACATCTATGTTTAACATTTTATTCTTGTGAATTAGTTCCATTTTAACTATTGTTTTAGCAAATAACTGTTAATCAATAATCATCATCCATATTTTTATTGTTGCAATTCCTGTACTTTCATAATCATGTAAATTTTAAAATCTTTTACATTTTTTTTTTGCAACATTGCAAAGATTTTATACTAACTTGTGTGCATTATTCCCTAAACAGTTAGAGTTGAAAAAGGACTTAATGTCCGAAATGCATAATCAGGGAAATAAAGATGTGATTTTCTAAGGTTGTCCTCTTTCTATTGTTGGTATAATAAGTCTAATGGAAAAGAAAAGCCATCATAGAGCTCGTATAATTGATTTGTATTTTGAATTATCCAAACTAAAATATATTTAAAATCTTATTCTCTTGGCTGGGGACTAGACTTGACTTTGAATTACACAATACTTTTAATAATCCCATTATGAAATAACAAAGTTTTACTGGAATATACAAAATATTTGTGGTCTACCTACCTACAACTTATGTCCAATTTGGTATGCCAGTCAGAAAGTTTAGGCACAACTGTTATAGATAATTAAATAAGAAATTTCCATTAGAGTAACATACTATTTATCTACTCCATTGAGTAGATAAATAGTATGTTAAACTCTATGCCAAATGTAATATAATAATAGACAGTTTTATACTGCACATATTGACAATCTGTTTGACATGTTCATTAGTCTGATGATGATAATGATTTTGTATCATTGAAAGTACTTGCTTTATAAAAAGGATTTATTGCATCTGACAGTGTTTACATTGTCTGTTATTAAATAAGAAACTGATAAATGTAATATGAATACATACACATAATTTTAGTTATTTTTTGTTATGTCATATTGATTTTTCAAACAACTGCTGCTGTATTTCAGCAGTTTTATGTAGAATATGTTATGTAACAGAATGCTTTGTGCTAAATATCTTCATACTGGGTGTTCATAAATTATTGGACAGTTTTGTAAGATTATATTTTCACTTATATTGAACAAAAATGCATGATATTACCACTATTTGAAATAGGGATATTTGCAGTTTTATATTGACCTTAAGTGAATTTGATGTATGCATTTGTGGCATCTGCCATGTCAAATATCCAAATGGTACTCCCATTCTCACCAAACCTTCTCAAACATGTCTTGTGACGTTCCTGATGGCAGTGTGAATATGCTGTTTCAATTCTGGAAATATTGTTGAAGTGGAGGGACATAAACATTGTCCTTGATGAAACCCCACAGGAAGAACTGTGATACAGTGATACACACTGTGATATCCAGTGATCAAGTCAGTCATGTGCAGGTTTTGTCTGCAGCTGCTGAACATCAGGCATATCAGAATTACCTAAATGAACAATTGCCAGATTGATGTATTTGTCATTGATGGTGTTAATATCATGTATTTCTGTTCAATATTAGTGAAAATATAATCTTATGAAATTATCCAATAATTTGTGTACACCCTGTATAATTTCTCAAATCATTTAAAATATAACATACAGTATGTAAAGGACCGCTTTTGGCAGAGCAGGTGTAAAAGCAACACAACCTTGGTAATTGGTCCCACCTGGCGTTGTGTCTGTAAACGGTTGGGAAGACAAAGGGTGTAGCGTCTGTTTATAGGACATGTGTGTAGGTGTCAATGTGTTTACCACATGTTTGTCGACTAGAAAAAATGTAAACAAGGGACGGACGTTACAATAAGCTGTTTCGTCGGGAGAAGAGCAGACGTTTTTGAAAGCTTCCGAGGAAAGGAAGAACCCTGATTGGTTGTAAGTTGTCATCGAAGAACACTTTAAATAGTAAGAGTGGCTAGAGAAACGGGGAGAAGGGCAAGAGACTGATAATACAGTAGTCTCAGGCACTTGGACAGTCCACTGAGCGTAGAGAGAGTTTTCTCCTCTGACAACGATCTCATGGACGGGTAAGTGCGGAGACTGGATAGGCCGTATAGTTGAGCCAACTCCACAAACTGACCGAAGTTTCCCCTGAGTATAATTGTCCCCGAAGGACAAGCTGTTACATGAGACACCACACTTTGTTGTACCGTGTGTGTAATGTTGTTAAACTTGTATATTCTGAAATATTTTGTTTGTAAATAAACTGTAAATATTCACTGTATTGAGAGTGGAGGTGTACTTTTCTACGAACCAAAGTAAGAACCTTCTCGAGTCGTAGGAACCAACTTGAGACGGATTATAGTAAAGATCTTCACTCAGTACATTCAATTTTTCAGATTCATTTATTATAATCATAGCATATAGTTAACTATTCATACTTTGAACAATTCAGAATTTGAACACTAATTCACTTTGGAGTATGAACAATGCTACAAAACTCAAACTGTGCATGCAATGAAATATATGCTTGAAGCATAACTAAAATTTATTGTGCACACAAGTCATCTCTTGCTCTCATTGCATGCATTGTGCTCATATGTTTTCAGTCCTTTTTCACTTTATTTTCGGTGTGTAGTTATATATATTGTGTGTGTTATTTGTTGATTTTTAACAATTCTTTCTGCAAATTTTTTTTGTTAACAGCTTTTGAGCACCCCATACATTTTGTATCCTTTAGTTCAAAATTTCTCAAATGGAATTTTTTAAACCATGTTTGACATGTTTGAAGTTTAGAAGCATTTTCCCATACATTACAAATTTTTTTTACCATTTGTATGATATATATCTTTTCCGAAACTCGTAAAGCATGATATGTGTGATACACTTTTTATTTGAAGACATTTCTACTTGATATTATTCAAACAAAATATGAAGTAAAAAGTTTAAAATGAGCTTCTAAATAAAGAATGCCATCTCACATTAGCAATAATATGTTAAATTTCACAACTGTTTTAATTAAATCACACATCTGTGTTAAGTAATGACAGCTGTTAGAAATATGTTGTTAAAAATAAAAATATTTCTGTTCAACCTAATATAATCAATATCATCTTTACTTATTAATCGTGGCATCTGAGAAGTGTGTGTGAAAGCAACAAAGTCTAAGAAGAAGGTTATAATATCAATGATTGATATGAAAAACGAAATTATTGCAAAGCATGAAAGCAGTACACATGTGGCAGATTTGACTGTCATGTTTAAAATTCTGAAGTCAATGGTGTGTGACCAGTTAATGCAGTTTTATTATACAGTGTTTACATATTTTATTTATTGTTTTGATTTATTATTATTATTATTATTCTTACCTTAAATTTTTTCATAAGTATTTGCTATTTAAGTTTATTGAAATAGGTATTGTGTAGGGTCTAGGAATGGATTAATTCACTTTCTAACATATTATTTCTAATGGAAAAAATTTATTCAGACTTTGAATGATTTGAAGTTCGAACAGACTCCCGGAATGAATTAAATTCAAAGTGAAGCACCGCTGTATTAATTTAGTCCAGTTATATAAGGATTTTTTAGCATCTTATTCTTATTTTTTAATTTTAAAATAAATGATCAGTCTAATAAATATATAAAATTATGCTAATAAAATTTATTTTATGTAATTGTAAATTTAATTAATTGATTAAATTTTAGTTTTGGGTTTATTTGAATGATTAGTATTTTGAATAATTAAACAGTTATTTTATTCTTGTATGATAATTTTTAAAATAAAACATTGCATGATATATTTTATTAAACCGTATAAGAGATAAATGTGTTTATTTTTATTCTTTATTGTTAATTCTTTATTACTTTAAAATGACTTACTATAAACTAATTAATTCAAATTTACAATAGTTTCTGGACATTTTTTTACAGTTTGGAACATTATCTGTTGATGAGAAGAGACTTTCAAAAACTTTATCTCTTAAAAAATAATAATAAAATATTTTTTAAATTTGTATGATTATAGTATTTTATTGTTAATTATAACAATAATTATTAACTGTTTTTATTAATTATTCTATAAGTATACTAAATAAATTATTTTTATTTTACAGATTTAGCAAAGATATTGACTCGGTTGATTCTGAAATCCCTTCTAATTTATACTTTTGTACAGATATATTCTTCTTTTTTGTTGCAACAGTAATTGTAATGGAATTTTCTTCTAAAATCTTGATTGTTTCATTTATTCCATTGTTATTTGTGTATTATGCACTTCTTGTAAGTTTATTATTAATTATTGTAAAACAGTCAGTTATCTCAAATTGTAAAAATCTTTATTGTACTTGCATGATGTTCTCAAAGCTTCTTGTCCTATTCAATTATACTTCTTAAATTTCATGACAAATATAGGTTGTGTGTTTAAAAGAGCAAGGCAAAAGTTATCACTTGTCATTTTAAAATGCATTTCAGGTCTAGACCCCCCTCTTCAGCTGTTGACAGTTCTTTAACACGTTGACTGCCATCTACGAGATGACTCGTAGTTACCGTTTCTGCCTAGGACGCCACCTACGAGTTATATCGTAGTTTGTTTCCTTGCCATATTTGTGCAGCTACGATGTAATTCGTAGTATATCAGTGTAAATATGAATAGATAGCTTCAGGGGCAAGAACAAAAAATCAAGTTTGGCTTACATGAACAGAACATTTATTAATAAATGAACAGAAAATATAATCATAAAAAGTTTATTCAAAATCGAAAGCAAAACAATATTTTTATTGTTAGTGATAATTTATAAAACAGAAATATAAATTTAAACGAACAGAAAATATTATAAAATGTTTATTCAAAATCAAAAGCAAAACGATATTTTTATTGTTTGTGATAATTTTTAAAACAATCTTCTACGCAAAGGGCTGGCTTCTCAAGACAGATTGGACAGAAATAACGCGTTTCTCGGCGTTTTTTAGCTTTGGTACAAATTCGACATGGCTTTGTCGGATGTTGTTTTTTCTGAGTAGATGGGATACTCTGTAAATAGTGAAGCTTCTGCAATTTAATTTTTTTTGAAACTGGTTGAATCTCTTCTCCAATCAACGCTTTGACGAATGCTTCTCTAAACTTTATAAGTTTTATTTTAGAAGAAGTTGCTTTTTGAAAGAGTTTGTGCACATTATGTATATATATTTCTATAATATGTAATGCAACCTTTTTGGGCCATCTAATAGTCTTTCTTAGAGCTGTGTAGTACGATAGCATTTGATCTGATCGTCAATGCCAGACATTCCATGATTATAATCTCGAATTATATTCGGTTTCATCGAACATTTTCCATTGCGATTGAACACCTCTACCATTTCAACAACGTGCATGTTTGAAATGGTAAGGACTTCTCGTTTGTCTTTCCATTTACATACAGTAACAGGACCATTTCGCTGCCAAATAAACTCCCCCATCCTCACCAAAAATTTTGTCAGATTCTGAATCACTTAGATTAGTGTAGTAATCAAGTTATTTTTTAGTCAGTGGTCTTTTCTTATCCATTTTGGGATATTTATAATTTGATTATAAAAATAAATAAAAAATAACACACTCAAAAAAGACGTAAATGTGATGTGCTCGCCTCTATATCCGATTTATTACTAATGAATTTAGATGCACATCTCCGATTAACTGTAGCGAAGTGACAGGACGAATCGTGTCTGTGCACGAATTAACTCGTAGTTTGGCTTTAGCGAAGAGCTTTCTGTTACATAAGCCAACTACGAGATAATTCGTAATACCTTTATTTTAAGAAAAACACATTCTATATGCTATTTGATTATTACTATATACTCTGATTAGAGTTTTTAATGATATAATATAATTAAATTAAGTTGGCGTTTTACAACAGAATCCTAAAAAGTCATGTGGCAGTCAACGTGTTAAAAACGCTGATCTTGAGTAACATCACAAGAAAAATTAGGAACCAATAAAAGATATAATGTTTGTTTGGACGATCAAGAAGTACCGGATATTAAGGTTAAACGAAGTGAGTGTGTAAAAGATATAATGTCATTTACTGAGTACAAAATAGCATATGACATTATTTATGCCTTTTATTGATTAATATTAAACTAAAAATATATTTTCATTGTGACATTGTCAACAGCTGAAGAGGAGTCTAAATCCAAAATGCATTTTCTAAAATGACATTTCAAAGTGATTAATTTTGCCATGCACTTTTAAGCACATATCCTGTATGATAAGTCCTGTATTTGCCAAGTTGTGCAATTTAAGTACTACTACAATATATGAAAAAAAATCTTAGCTTTAAAAAAACATTATATTTGTATTTTTCAATTATTTAGTTTAACTTTTATTCTGTTATTTTATCATCATTAATCTACAAACATTAAATTAAAATATTTTTAACACAATAAAAAAATAATTAAGAAAATAAATTTTTATATTTGAGATACTTGACTGTGCTAATAATTAATTTATACTTTTGATATTTGCTTATGTTTCTTTTTTTAAATTTTTTAGAAATTTTATATTACAACATCTAGACAATTATCTCGTCTTGAGTCTGTTACTCGTTCTCCTGTGTATGATAATTTTAGCGAATCAATTGATGGTGTTTCAAGCATTAGAGCATATCAGGCAACTGATTTTTTCATATCTCGGTCCAATAATAGGATTGATGTTAACAATAATTGCTATTTTATAGGCATGTCAGTTACAAGGTAAATTTTTTTATTTTAATACTTAAGTGTTAGAAATTTAATATTTTTTAAAGATAATTTTTAAAAAAGGAATAAGTATTTCTTCAATAGAGATGAGTCAGTTTAAACTATAAAACTTATTTTGATGTTTTATTATAAAATGATCAATATAAACATAAAATGTAATAATTAATTTAAAATTTTTGAACCAGATTTAATTTTATTTACAATATTTTAATAAAATTTTAATAGAACTCTATTTTAGTATCATAATTAAATATATTGTGTACTTATAATGAAATTGATAATTAAAATATTAAAGACAGATTTAAAAAGAAAAATTGCCTTTATTAAATAAAACTATACTTCCTTACTGAAGAGACAATATAAAATAAAATAAACAACCATTCCAACTTCAGCAAAAATTCTTTAATCCTAAGAACGTTTTCAAACGCATTAAGCGTCCATCTTCAGTTACTTCTTTAAATCAAATATGAAATTCGAACAAATATTACGTAAATTAACGGTACGATTACAATAAATAAATAAATAAATAAATAATAAAATAAAATAAAATAAACAGGATTATCGTAATTTACAAAATTATGCCAATATTTCATAAACAAATAAAAATAAAATAAAAACGAAACAAAAAATAAAAACAAAACAAAAAACAAACATGCGGTTTAAACCAATCACTGATTATCGCAGTATTTCTTTACAATTATCCTCATCCGTCATTAAAGACTTAAAACAAGACCAATATCAGCTCTAGGATTATCGTACTTCTATGTTTAGTCCAAATCATCGCACAAAGATTTCCAAGCCGTGGAAAGCCCATCAGCGTCCCTATAATTAATGCATTGCGTACTTCTCTGCGCTCTGTGGATTTCCAATTTTTCGAAAAACTTTATTGCGTGTCTCGATCTAGTAGACCTGATGATAGAGGCTTGGTCCCAAAAGACCGTGATGCCCTGCTGCTTAGCATAATTGGCCAGGACCGTACTGTCAACTGATTTTTCCACTGATTGTTTGTGTTCGTTAATCCTCTTTTTTAAATTTCTCAAAGTTGCCCCTATATATACTAATTTAGAATCGAACCTATGATCCCTTAATGGTATCGAATAAATTCCTGTTAGTGAGTTACGCTCATACTTCATCTTATCATTCCTTAAAAGCTTGTATATAGTTGGATTGCGTCGATAAATAACTTGCAAATTCCTACTAGGAAATCCTTTTAACTAACGGCTTAAGAAAAGGAATGTAATCGAGGATCACTTTTTCTCTTGGTTTGTTTCTATTTCTCCCACGTGTTCGGTTATGGTTCTTCTTGATGAGAGCATCTATTTTTTCTGTTCTGTAGCCATGTTGCAAAGCCGTTGTTCACATGTATTGTAGTTCTTTAATTGTATCCAAAACATCTGTGCAGTGTGTGTGTGCTCTCTGTATCCACGAGCGAAATACTGCCATCTTGATATGCCCAGGGTCTGCGGAGTTCTTAGGGATAACGATTGGGAATGATGTCGGTTTGCGATAGACATTCGTGTGGATTTCCCCTCCTACACATGTTATAGTGAGATCCAAGAAATTAACACTGTTATAACTTTGCTGATCCAACTCTAGAGTTAAACCATAGGGGTTTTGATTCATTAAATCTATAAACTTTTTGATGTTGCGGTTGTCCTTCCACACAATAAAGATGTCATCCACGTATCTCACGTATAATAAAATATCATGCTCTACTATCGGGAGAATACTGCTTTCTAGCTTGCGGAGTACCAATTCGCAGAGTATATAAGACATAGGGCTACCCATCGGTACTCCTCGCCCCTGTATATAAGTTTTGTCCTCGAAGCCAAAGAAAGATGTGTGACATATCAAGTTTGCGAATTCCAAGATCTGGGTGTGGTACTTTGCAGCATTCTTAATATTGGCGAATAAAAACTCTAGAGTTGGATCAGCAAAGTTATAACAGTGTTAATTTCTTGGATCTTACTATAACATGTGTAGGAGGGGAAATCCACACAAATGTCTATCGCAAACCGACATCATTCGCAATCGTTATCCTTAAGAACTCCGCAGACCCTGGGCATATCAAGATGGCAATATTTCGCTCGTGGATACAGAGAGCACACACACACTGCACAGATGTTTTGGATACAATTAAAGAACTACAATACATGTGAACAACGGCTTTGCAACATGGCTACAGAACAGAAAAAATAGATGCTCTCATCAAGAAGAACCATAACCGAACACGTGGGAGAAATAGAAACAAACCAAGAGAAAAAGTGATCCTCGATTACATTCCTTTTCTTAAGCCGTTAGTTAAAAGGATTTCTAGTAGGAATTTGCAAGTTATTTATCGACGCAATCCAACTATATACAAGCTTTTAAGGAATGATAAGATGAAGTATGAGCGTAACTCACTAACAGGAATTTATTCGATACCATTAAGGGATCATAGGTTCGATTCTAAATTAGTATATATAGGGACAACTTTGAGAAATTTAAAAAAGAGGATTAACGAACACAAACAATCAGTGGAAAAATCAGTTGACAGTACGGTCCTGGCCAATTATGCTAAGCAGCAGGGCATCACGGTCTTTTGGGACCAAGCCTCTATCATCAGGTCTACTAGATCGAGACACGCAATAAAGTTTTTCGAAAAATTGGAAATCCACAGAGCGCAGAGAAGTACGCAATGCATTAATTATAGGGACGCTGATGGGCTTTCCACGGCTTGGAAATCTTTGTGCGATGATTTGGACTAAACATAGAAGTACGATAATCCTAGAGCTGATATTGGTCTTGTTTTAAGTCTTTAATGACGGATGAGGATAATTGTAAAGAAATACTGCGATAATCAGTGATTGGTTTAAACCGCATGTTTGTTTTTTGTTTTGTTTTTATTTTTTGTTTCGTTTTTATTTTATTTTTATTTGTTTATGAAATATTGGCATAATTTTGTAAATTACGATAATCCTGTTTATTTTATTTTATTTTATTATTTATTTATTTATTTATTTATTGTAATCGTACCGTTAATTTACGTAATATTTGTTCGAATTTCATATTTGATTTAAAGAAGTAACTGAAGATGGACGCTTAATGCGTTTGAAAACGTTCTTAGGATTAAAGAATTTTTGCTGAAGTTGGAATGGTTGTTTATTTTATTGCCTTTATTATTATTATTATAGTTGGGTTTAGTGAGTTATACTTGTTTGACACCAGTTGCTGTGTACTATTCCAGACCAGAGTCAAGGCATAATAACCAAAACAAGACAAAAATTGAATAAGTGTGTCAGTGTGTGTGTCTGTATTCAGGAATTTCCTAACAATATGATATGTATTCAATACAGTGTCCTTCTGTAGTGTGATGTATGTGCTTCTATTCAGTTGTAGTGTTTCCAGGCTTTTGTGTAGCGTGTGTGATATGACATCTGTGGAGGAGAGAACAACAGATACAATATCCATCCTCCACAGATTTCCTGGGCAAGTTCTGTGTACTTGCTGATTTTTCCAGTGCCTATGTTGTTATTATAATTATAACTTATTTGAATATAGTAAAATATCGAAATCAATAATTATAATTTAAATACAATACAACTGCAATTAACTAAGGTTCTGCATTATCCAAGATAAACCTGCAAGTGAATACACTACTTTTCTTATACTGTAATTCATAAAAGAAAGTTTAAAATGCTAACATGTATTAATATTACAAAATTTTTTTTGTTACCTTTTATCAGTTAACTTCAATATCAGACAAACCAATTCATATTAAAATGTAACTATAGTAATATACATTTCTATTCTTAAACTTATTTTACATATTAGAAGTATAAAAAGTGTTCTTATAAATGATCAAATTCACTAAGATATACCACTTTTAAACCTCTTTTTATATTTTATAAATCTTATGTTTTTCATTTTTAATCCAAAAAGACCATGGCTGTATTTTTGGTTATCCTTCAGTTATTATCTCAGATAACCAGGATCTTATTGTATATATAAGTTATTCTAATGCCACATAACATTACAGATATATTCAAATATCTGTATCCATCCTCAATGATTTTGTATAAGATCTAATTAATTACTTAAACAAGTCTTTGTGTTGTTTTTTATTTTATGTTTTGAGCATAGAGCATAATCGTTTTAAGCTACCAAAAAAAAAACATAAAACATTATTTGAAGAAAAATCATTATTTCAAATATTTTTTTTCTGAAAGAACCAAAGATTCATTAGATTTCATGTGGGGAGATTTCCAAATTTCTGACATCTGATAGTTATTGCAGACTATTCAAAATCAATAAAATGCAATTTTCATTCTTAATGTAACATTTTACAAACATCATTTATGGCCAATGTACCTATAACTCGTTTTCATATCTTTTTAATATGCATACAAGTATGTATGCTCTGTAGGTTATTATTTATAAGTAGATAGTTTTAATTAGATTTCTGTTTGTTTTCTCAAGCTTCTGCAACAGGTTATGGTCCCAGGGCAATGTATGTTACAGAGATCAGATTGAGTTCATAGTTAGGCATCAAAGCAGATTGGTCAAGTCAGAAGTTTGTACTTAAAAGTTTAACATTTCAAAGATGTACATAAATAAAATGTAGTAATGTACTGTTGTTACAAAATTGAAGGATTTGCCAAATTGGGAAATTTGTAAGTTTGGGGTGAAAAAGTGAACATTTTTGCAGCTTTGAAGGGTTTCCTGGATACAACAGAAAATAGAGGCGAAATGCTGGAGTATAATGGTAAGGGTAAATTAATTTTTGATAAAGAATTAAGTAAATGGAAAACTAAAGATGATAATGCTAAAGAACTGCTAGTGTGTAGAATGGAAGAAGGGCCAATAAATCATATTTTAATTTGCAGTATGGCTTGTAAAATGTGGAAAAAGCTAAATTCAGTTTTTGAGCAAAAATCTGAGATTAGTTTACATTTCCTTCAACAAAGATTCTTTTCTTTTATTTATGAAAATGATGATGTAGTAAATCATATTTCTTGATACACGAGTGAGTTAGTGAACTAGACCAAGCTGGAGAGAGAAATTCTGAAAAATTGCATATGACTAAAATTTTAATGTTACTATCTGATAAATTTTTCATTTTATATCCACTTGAGAATCTGTTATGGTGTTATTACATTATGTGGGTTTTTTTTCTTTTTGTTAGTTATACACTCACATCCTTCTTCCCATACCGCTCTGTAGTAGTTCTCTTGTATGTAATTGGTTGTCATAACAATGGCAAAATGAGGATTGGTCAAGTCACGTGTAGGAGGGAAATAAAAAGGGAATACAAGGAGAGAACTGAATCTTTTTTCTTTCTTTCTTGATGTGGACAACTACTGTATGTATGTAGAACCTCAAGATTGAAGAATATGGAAAAAAAAATTGCTAGAAGACAACTGTGTAGAGAGGTGATTGTAAATAATGACCAAGAGGACATTTATAGTACAGTGAACTTTAATCCATGTCCATCAGACTTGTATATCAGGTATGACTGGTGATAATTAGTGCAAACACAAAAGATTACAAGGTGAACAGTAGTTTGGGAGAATTATTTTATAATGGTTTTTTTCCTTCCCTGTTTTTGTGATAATTGAAAGTATTGATATGTATAGATATATTGGTGCTTTGTTAATGTATAAAAATATATGTATATAGGATTATGTTCAATTGTTATCACTTAATCAAATATTTACTCATTCCTCCAATCTTAAATTTTTTCTTTGAGAAACTATACTAAAAGCCAAAATATTAATAACTTCATGTTTGATAGCAACAGAAGAAAGATTGGCTGTACAAAGTGTTATTGAACAAGACAATGACAATAACACTTTATCTGTTCAGATTTCTCAACATAGAAGCTTCATGAAAGATGGAAAATTTTCTTATTTTAAAAACAAGTGCCTTAAAATTGAAATGTCTAAAACTATAAGAAGCTCATTGCTACAAGTTTAAACAATACATGTGTCTGGGATGAAGCTGTAAACATGATTTATGAGCCAAATCTAACAGGAATAAGTTCTTTTTTAAGTTTAAATATTTACAGACAAATTCGCCCAAGTAGGGATCACCATCCATTAGTTTGTGTTCCAGACGATACATTCTCGGCGACCGACCTTTCTTTTTAGGCTACGAGCCGTCGAAAAAAGCTAAAAAGTCCTTATTAAAACACAAAAAAGTTTCCAATTAAAAATAAAATATTTTCTAAAATCGGTGCCGAGAATGTATTGTCTGGAACACAAACTAATGGATGGTGATCCCTACTTGGGCGAATTTGTCTGTAAATATTTAAACTTAAAAATAACCATCGGATGAAAAAATAACAAATTATAAATGTAAAATATCATCGCCAGGGGGACCTTTTTAATCTGCATTTTCCAGTGCTCTCCTCTCTGTGGATAAAAGGATGAAACACCCCGAAAAGGCAAGATGGAGAAACAAGGACAGTCGTACATCACCAGTTCCGATTTTAGAAAATATTTTATTTTTAATTGGAAACGTTTTTGTGTTTTAAAAAGGACTTTTTAGCTTTTTTCGACGGCTCGTAGCCTAAAAAGAAAGGTCGGTCGCCGAGAATGTATCGTCTGGAACACAAACTAATGGATGGTGATCCCTACTTGGGCGAATTTGTCTGTAAATATTTAAACTTAAAAATAACCATCGGATGAAAAAATAAGGAATAAGTTCTGTAAAAAAATTAAACATGCTACGAGTTGTGGTTTGGATGTGTTACTACAATCACCTTCAAATATTTGGATCAGCAATATTTGTTCATGTGAAGAGGAGAAAAGAGATCATAAAGGAAAACAAGGAATATTTGTTGGATGTGAAGAAAACAGTAAAGCTATCAGAAAGAAAGAAAAATGATAAGTTCAAGAGATGTGTTCACCTTAACAATTACACAAAGTTTAGAAATAAAAGATGATTACTTAATGGATTTATTTTCACTTGACATTGTTTGTACATCTCACAAAGGTAAAATTGTGATAGATTTAATTGATAAAAATGGAAATGAAGAAAATTCTGATGTGATTGAAAATGAGGAAGATGATCCTATTAGAACAGTTTACTAGAAGTTCATCTCAACGATTTAAGAAATTTAAATAAGATTAAAAAGAATAACTATCTAAAAGAAGACAATAAGATGATGATATAGATTTATCTGAAGTTTTACACCAATTGCAAAACTTATGACTCAAGAACTCATTGGACTGGCCATCTGGCAATTCTGGCAAATACCAGAGACTGATGCTCTCCAGGTCTAGTTAAAAAGGTACTGGAATTAAAAAGAACATGATTTTAGAAGTCCATTAGAAATGTCTTTTATATAAAAATTTTAAGCATAATATGATTATAAAATTATAATTCCTCATTATAATATTAAATTCAAATTAACCTAAGTAACAAACCTATCAAAATAACACTAAGCAGTTAAAATTAATTAGTTAGTTGTATTTTTTACTTTTAATTCAACAAGAAGTTTTTTTTTTTTTTGGAAGATCAGTTTTTAATACAATGCCAGGACTGAATTTTCTTTCCAGTCAGCCCTGCAGGAATTTTGCTTGCAGTTACTAATTATAAAGAGTACTTTTTTAAATGGAACATTAACAAAGAAATTTATATCTTGAAAACTGAAGGAATGACAAAGAATGACAATGTTCTAAAATTAAATAAACATCCTTATAGACTTTGCTTTTTCAAAGTTTGTTCATAGATTTGGATTGTGTCAAGTTTTGATAAGGATCATTAAACTCTAAAAGTCATTAAATAAATGACTGGTAAAATTACATCTTATTGTGAGAGTGTGGTGAAAATCAATAAAATATCATTTCAGTTCTTGCGGCAACATTGTACAAACTTACTGTTAATGGCCAACGTACCTGTAACTTGTATTTTGTGCTGTTTTTAACACGTTAACTGCCACCTGTAATATGATATTTTGCGTTTTATCAGGCTAACTGTAATATGATATTTTCCATTTTTTCAGGCCACAATGAGAAAATTTGATATTTAATATTTTATTATGATATAAATAAAAGGGTCATTATATAACAGTCGGTAGAGTGAAGATAAAAAAAATATATCAGGGTACAACAGATGACTGGCCATCGTATGGCCTGAAACCGGAGACTATAAGACCATGAAATATTTAATATTAATTACTTTATATGTAACAAAAGAGAATAATTAAACTAGTTTTCGATATTTTTTCCTTTTAACTATTCACTATTAGATATAAAATAGCTTTTTATTAAAAAAACTACGACAGCCGGCCGTCGGACCACTTCTGAGGCCATACGACGGCCGGCAGTCGGAAACAAACTTCATAGACATCCGCGAGAGGCCACCACTAGGATGTAAAACAACGTCTTACGAAGCCAGGATAATTTAACCTTGAGTGAAACTACATTGGTTATAGCGACGACGGGCGGTCGGATGGCTCTGTACGGCCCTAACTAGTACAACCGCCGGCGCATCGGATGGCTCTGTACGGCCCTAATTAGTACGACCGCTGGCGTGTCGTATGGCAGTTAAAGTGTTAATTTGCAGACAAGGTTGTCTGCTCTGTATATTATTATTTAGAATTAAATTGTATAGTTGTTAAATATGTTGTTTTAAATAAAAATCTGTAGCAAAATATAAAAATATGACTTTTGAGTTTAATTATTTTCATTTAATTTTATAATAATAATGACTCTACAGGCAGTAGATTAGCCTACGTTAACTAAGCTACTTAACTACTACTACTATTAGCTAACTAATCAACTTTTAATTAAATCTCTGGTTGTTTTCTCAAACTTCCACAACACAGATTTTCAATATCATAAAATTAAAATCACAAATAAAATTTTTCTACACTTTATACTCATTTTTCATTTCGAATCATCTGTTTTGGCACTTTTTTGGATCATCTTGTGTAATAAAAAGTACTGAAATTCTTCTTTATTTCTAGGTGGTTGCAAGCTATATTGTTTTTAACGGGAGGATTTATTGCTTTATTCACAGCACTTTTAGCTGTATTTGGAAGAGATTATTTAAATCCAGGTTTTATTGGATTAGCTTTAACCTATTCTACTTCAGTAAGTATATTTTATTAAGAAAACCAATTATATGGAATATTGATATCTTATCTTAAATGGTAAAATTACGTTAAGTAAATTTAAAATCTAGGGTAATATATTGATATTCTTAGATCATTTTTGACATTTAATAACTTATTATATTGGTTAGTGAGAAAAACAGAATTAAGTAATGTAATAATTTTAACTTTAATTTAATTTAAATTAATATTATATTTCATTAATAACATCAAATTTTCAGAAAGACTGATTCTATTTGATTAATTTTTAATAATTAAAAGTACAAAAATTATTTTATATTAAATATTTTAAAAATTTTAGTTTAATTACTGAAAATATCTTCTTCTGATAGATTTTTAGTTTTTACTACTCAATTTTTCATTTGATTTCAATAATATATCGTATTTACTCGCACATAAGACGACCTCGCATATAGGATGAGGTGTGACTTAAAGATCAAAATAAAGAAAATTAGATTTATTAATACAATTCTAATTTTATTTCATTTAATTACAAGTATAATATCAAATGAATGTAAATGCAGATTGTCTCGCCAAAATTACTGGCATTTTAAACTTTAAGGAAAAATCTTGTAAAATCGACAAAATAATTTGTTCGTGTAAAGCTGGACAATCGGGTACCATTTTTTGCCAATTCTTAAATCGAGTCCATTCTCCGTCAATTACACTTATGTGTTTCTCCGTATTCTGATTTCTGAATAATCATCTGTTTTCACGTGGGAATGGATTAAAACTTATATCGGAGCTCCTGAATTTCAATCTGGAATTCAATTCAAAAGCTTTGCTTTTCCTATTGCTATTCATCTTTACTCCTGGCAATATACAAGAATGATTCAAACAACCCAGATAAAATATGTTTTTAAATACAAGAGGGTGAGCATCCAGTAAAAAATGCAAATACACGGTTCACAAAAATTATTTGCAAAAACACAAAGAATCTTTTGCTCGCATGTATAGGACAACCTAGGAATTTAAAGCTGTGATAAATGAATAAAAACCTTGTCTTATATGCAAGTAAATACAGTATATAAAAATTTATTTTTTTAGATATCTGAAGATTTAGGATGGTTAGTGAGATTAATTTCTCAATTAGAAACAAGTATGGTATCTTTAGAAAGGATTTCTGAATACTGCAAGATTGAACAAGAAGTATGCTTATTTTTTCTTAAATTAAATCAAAAATATCATTTTAAAATATAATTTTGATATATAACTAGTAAATTACATACAAATCTATTTATATTCATTTATATTTTTTAAAAGTATACTCAGTCAGAATCTTAGATATGGCAATGAAGTAAATATTAAATTATTGATGTGTATACTAGCTTTTATTTTCATTCATTTCAAACATCCAATAAATATCAAAAGAATAACTGCTGTTATAATGATTAAATTTGGTGTACATTTTCTAGATTAAAATGTGCAAATAATATTTATATAAGTTATTAAAATTGTAAAAAGTACATTTGAACTATAAAATTAGTAATTTAATATAATTTTTTTTCTGTTTTGGTGTATTCATAATTTAAAAGTTGTCTTTGTTACAATGAATAAACAATTATTAACTTGCTAAATGTACTATAAAATTTTTATTTTATTAGGGAAGTTGGCAAGAATCAACAATTCCTGTATCAGAAGATTGGCCAGAAGAAGGAACTTTGAGCTTGTGTGATTTTAGTACCGCTTACAGATCTAGCTTGAATCCTGTACTTTGTAATATAAATTTGGATGTTGGAAATGGAGAAAAGGTGTGTGTTGAACTTTATCATTATGTGATTTGTTTTAATTTAAAAAATAATAATTGATAAGGCATGATATTGCAGATAATAATCTGATTATTTACAATAAATTACATTTAATGGAGCATAAATATTGAAAATACTAAACAAATAAAAGTACTTGCAAATACAATTTAGTTAGTTTTCTTGTAAAGGTAAAATTTTTAATCTTAAAAAATGCCAATAACTTAATGAACAAAGTTAACTTCTGAACTGAAATAAACATATTTATTTGAAAAGGATTGTCATAATAATCTGATGATTTCTCTCTATTTAAAGCCTTAGAAAATTCATTTCTTTCCGTTTGTTTTTAGTTTTCTTGAGGATATATTTTTAAAATTGTTAATACAAACTTGAAATTATTTATGTTTCATTAAAGTGGTATTCTTTTGCTAATTATTCTACATATAAGTAGTAATTTTTATTTTTATTTTGTTAAAACATGAACAGTTGGTTTTTATTTCATCCATTTCAAAAACTACTACAGTAGAAGTTCTATATTCATGGAAGTTTTCTGCAAAACTACTGTAAAATAAGAAAATGCAAATATAGAAAAAGAAATACATTAAAAAATAATGTCAGAGTATTGAAAAAAAATATTTAAAAAATGTATAATTAGAAAATAAAAATGAATTTTTGTATGAGAAGGAATTTTGCTAACATGTTTCTAATCTCCAGTTCTTTTTCTTAATATATCTTATTGTTGCTATATTGATGACTAAAGCACATGCAACCATAAATGCTGATTCTCCCCCTAAAAATGATCTAACACTTTAATTTTATCTTTGAAGAAGCATTTGTTTGCCTTTTTTGCTATTTTGCAGTAATCTTATTTGGTAGCCGACATTGTTGGTTTGTAAGGATGAAAGAAAAATTAACTAAAATCTACAAATAAAACAATACTTACATTCTTAATGCATATTAATAGAAACATGACATTTACTATCCATATAAGTGCACAGTTACTATTGAAATAATGAGAGAAACTACCAAGTAGTTTCTCTCATTATTTCTACTAGTATGGTTTAACAGGCAATTAAATAAATTGTAGTAAAGCATGTTTAAGATAAAGTAGTCATTTAATTGTCTTATCTGTTTTTTCTTATTTTTTGTTCATGAATAAGCATAGCAAATATGAAAAATAATTGCCAATATCGAATTGTGAATGTGAAATGCACAAGTAATGAATTTATGAATATTGAGCTCTATATAATGTTCACGGTAAAATTAATTTTAAAAAGTTTTTCAAAATAAAAAGATAATATTTTTAATTGTATTAATGTATCCAGAACAATTTTTATATTCATATTTATAAGTAAAATAATAATCCATTATTTGCGAATATTTTAAAAAATATGGCAGTTTTTAATTTTAGAAACTTTATAACTATTAAAATAATAACAAAAAAGTTATACTACCTGGATTGGAAACATGTCTGCACAGTAAGCAAGAGTTGTAGGATTGAGCCCAACTCTGGATCAATCTATTCTTCCAGAATATTTTAAATTTAATTAATTTGTTTCTAATTATTAAATTTAACACAAGATGGCAGCTTAACTGCCTATCTTTAATCCAAATTATGTAATAACATAATTAATTTGTCCTATTATAGCTTAATTATTCATATATCTGGCAGTATAATTTGTTTATAACTATACATTGGACTTGGTTTATATGTAATACGTTTTAATTTAATACTTAATTTATATTAGGTTAATTAAATTTCATAAATGAAATATAAAATGTATTAAATAAGGTTATATATATATAAAATATGATTGTTGTTTAAGTTTTTAAATTTTTTTTCAAGTATTAACTTAATTCATGTGCTTTCATTTTGTTTGATATTTCATGTTAGTGTTTATTCAGTGATCATAATATGAAAAACAAAAATCATTTTAAATTGTAAATAACTCAACTTTCATTCCATATAACTTCATTGTTACCATCAAATTTCCTTTCCCTAAAGTAATTTTTAGTTTTTATTTGTATTCAGAACTCATTTTTCTGTTTCTTATGTCAGGTAAATGTTTTTTAATTCTGATTTTAACGAATTTATTACTTAAACCGATTTAAAATTTTTATTTTACATTGACTTGATTACAAAATCACTAAATCTACTTCATTAAAATTGAAGAGTTTTTCTTTTTAACTCCAATTGAGTAGCTTTATTAATTGAGATTTCTGCTTTGTCCACGTGTGAAATACTGTTTGTACAACTTAAAGAACATTATTCATCCATTGCAAAAATAAGTCAACCTTGAAGAAATGGAAATTGGATAGGAATATTAAGTCATTAGATATAAAGTTGAGTGCTTCAGCATTTAGAAATGATTTATTATTAGATTTTTGAACAAATATTTAAATAGAACATTGGCATGAATTACAAGTTATTGATTTTATTTAATGTGTGAAGACATAAAGTTATATTTATATTTCAATAAATATTTGTTTTTTATATTTTACAGTCAAGTTTACCTTGTGATTATCTGCAACTTACTAATAACATATTCTAGCAATTTTCAAAACTAGAATGAGTTTCTTAAGCAAAATCCTTAATTATATGAATTGTTTTATAATCAATAGAGACTTTTTTTAAGAAACTCTTTATAGCATAGTAAATTCTAATACAAGAAATTCTGTGAGAAGCCCAGAAGACTATCATTAATAAATAAGTGCAAATACAAAATAGAAAGAAAATTGAAGAACATAGCATATTGTTAAATGTTTATTATTTTGTAATTACCTACAGGTTTTTTTTTTATTCATAAGATCTGTGCATAAGTATCAACTTTTAAAATGACTAAATAATTTGTTTTTTTTTTTTTTAATTTAAGATTGGAATTGTTGGACGAACAGGAGCTGGAAAATCATCTCTAATCTTGTCTATTTTTCGAATTATTGAACCAATCAATGGATGTATTTTAATTAACAACTTGGATATCAATCACATTGGCCTTCAAAAATTAAGATCAAAATTAACAGTTATACCTCAGGTTACTTTTTTTTTATTCATTAAAATTATTTGATGTATATAAATTTGTAAACATACAATAAGTTAATCCTTGTTTTTTAGGATCCAGTTATATTTGGTGGTACGTTAAGAATGAATCTTGATCCATGGAATGAGCACGACGATGATAGCTTATGGTCTGCTTTAGAGCATTCTCATTTACAAAGTTTTGTATCTTCTCTTCCTTGTGGTCTTGAATATGAATTAACTGAAGGAGGCTCAAATATCAGGTATACTTTTAATAAATTTTATATTTGTAAAGATTCAATAACATTTAAAATAATTACATATTATCATTGACACACACAAACCCTGTAAGCATCAAAAATTAAATTTTACAGTAGCAATAAAAGGCAATTAATATTGTATATAATAGCATAAGATTTTCCCATGTAAAGGTCATTAGACGTTGTAATCATGTAATTTCCTAGATTAACTACTGATTAAACTCAACAATAGAAAAAAAATTTTAGTAGTTTATGAGGTTCCTCAGCAATGAAAAACTGCCTAATTATATACAAACTTATTATAAGTGACAGTACAACCAATTTTATTGGTCAGATGTTTCCAAGATTTTGGCATACTCTGCGGGCCTGCACAACTACAGCATAAAACTTATTTGACCTCTAGTGGTGATTACAAGGTTTTCATGTGTCAACAACAATATATAGTTATATATTAATTCATTTTATGTTTAATTCTTAGTGCTGGACAAAGGCAATTACTATGTTTAGCAAGAGCTCTGTTGAGAAGAACTCGTATATTATTTTTAGATGAAGCAACGGCTTCTGTAGATTTAGAAACAGATCAATTAGTTCACAATACTATACGTGAAGTATTTTCTCACTGTACTATTATAACAATTGCTCATCGACTCCACACCGTTATAGAGTGTGACAGGTAAGAAGTCGACATTATAGGTTAAGAATTATCGCATAGTTAATATAATTAATAATGTATTATTTTACAAGGATAATTGTTCTTTCTAACGGCTGCATCGTCGAAGACGGACCGCCTCAAAGGCTTCTTCGAGATTCTTCGTCTTATTTTTATAGCATGGCAAGAGATGCGGGTCTAACTTGAACAAGAATTCTGAAGTTCTTCCAGAATACTTTCATTCAATTTATAGTTATTTGTATCTTGTTATCTTTAAAAGATAGCATGATACCATTCCTCAAAATTTATATTTTGGAAATTTTTATTTTATATAACCAAGTTTACATACGTAGTGAAACATTTTAATATTATATCAAATTTTATTTATATCATTATATTATAAAATGAATTTATATAATGTTAAAGTTATTATTTTTAGAATAAATAAAATTTATAGATATTAATCTGTAGTTTTTCTTTAAAAAATCACACATTAGAAAAGGACAATTTTTATTTTTTTTTTATTCTTGATATGTACATATCACAAACATCACAAAATTTGTGTCTTCACTGGACAGAAAATGACATCAAATTTAAAATTCCTCACAGAGGAATGCGATAATTATAAAAATACAAACATTGACAAAATCTAAACTACTTCGGTGCAGATATAATTTACATAAAAGTAAAGTTTTAAGTTATATTAATATAGCATCAAATGAAATGTATTCAAATTTGCTTTTAATTTGCCAAATATTATTTTAAAAATTATATAAAATTTCTTGAGGATAATGAAATATATAAATATATGCACGTTTCATATTTTAATTTATGAATATTGCTTAATATATATTTTGTAAAATGGAGGCACTTCAAGCATTTAAAAACATCTTAAATTTTTTTTTTTTAATCAATTTTATATCATTATGAACGATAGAATATGACATAAGCTGAAATATTTCATATATAATTAAGCATTCCATATTAGATTACAGAATATCAATGCACTTTTTAACAAAATTTTGCATTTTTCTTTAAAAAATTTTTTTTCTTTCCTTTAGAAAATATGAGAAATTTTTGTTATGAAATTTGAGCAATTTAATAGCATTTAGGTAATGTAAATAAATATTGCACATGATTATTTTGTACTTTAAATTAACTTTTAGAAAATATTTTCATGATATGTATAAATGGTTTCATCTTTGCATAAAGTTTAGGATTAAGTTGAACCTGTGTTTTTGAAAGGAAATCAAAGGGAAAAAAAATCATAAAATGTGCAAATTACTGACTAGAACTTTACATATATACAAAGAATTTGATTGTTTTTTAAAGAATTTAAGCAAGAAAATAAAATATTTTAATGCATTACTGACTAGAACATCTTTACTAACATACCTACAAAGTGTTTAAAGCTATATTTATAAAATATTTTCTCATAATGACTATAAATTAAAAATGAATTTTATATTTATCATTTCGGAATTCTAAACAGTTTAATAGCGAGTATTTCCATTAATTTCTTATTTAAACATAAATCACGCCTTAAGATTTGGTGGACTGAATATCTTGAGATTCACTCGGAGACGAAGGCATAAAATGCTGTAGAGGAAAACCAAGATCATCTACCTGTGGAGGTATGGGGATGAACGGAGGCCATTCCATTAACATTGGATCGGTACAAAAGAAAGATCCGGGCACATCGTGGCAACCGTAATCATAATAATCGTATTCGAAACCGTCTTCGGAACCCGTGATAGAGAATTCGGACAGTGAAGCTGTCAGAGGAGCGGCACTTTCTCTTTGTGTAGGTTTCGACGCCTTACCAAACGGTTTGTCCCTCCTCCTGATAGGAGACATAACTGTAATGTGTTTCTGGCTCGCGCCATTTTTGGCTTCGGGATGACGCAGGGCCGATTTCATTGGTTGAGGTTGAGGCGAGACGGCCGCCACGGGCAATGTCCTCTTACTTAAGAACGGACTCTGTACCACAGATTCCGGGGTGGGTGTCACGGAACCGGAAGAGGCACGTCGAAAAATGAAACAGTTATGAAGATAATCTTCCGGACTTTGTTGCAGTTCCAGATTTCGTCTCCGTTTGGGTGGCAAAGGAGAAGCGGATATTTCCGATATCGACGTGTTAGCCGCCAACAGATGAGTGTTGGGACACGGTTCCTCTTCGGGGTGTTTGTGATGATTTAACGAACAAGGCGAGCCACTTCTAAGACTCGCGCCGTCTTTGGATTGGCGGAAGCAACGGAAGTGATAATAAAGTAACAAACACGTTGTAGTAGTTCCTAATAATACGGCCAACACCACGAAAACCACGTGTACGGCACCCAATTTACTCTCCGGTATAATCGATGGGCTGACTATAGCCAAACTTTTACTCGGTTCTGTTTTAAAATTAAAATCCAAAATTAGGTTAATGTATTTTAAATTCCTATTTATATAATAAGAGTTTACACGTTTACACAAATGGACCCACATTATAATATTTAATAAAGTCGGACCTGTCTAAAGTTACTCTCTTTTAAATGACTCGAAACGGACTGTCCCAATTTTGACCCTATAAAACCGGCCATGTTAAATAACACCTGTATAAAGTGTGACCTATTAAAAGAATTGGTTTTGTTTTTAAGACTATAAATACTTTTCTAATGCTCCGTAACATCCAAATTTTGAAGCGAAAACCATTCATAAATATGCAAATTTAAAAGAAATTGACCGTTTGTATCTCAGGAATTAGATGGTCACTCGCTCGAAAGGTTCTTAAACGTAAAATTTAACAACAGTTAATAACTTTATAATCATCGAGAAGAGGGCCAAAAGGGGGTGAATGTTCAAAATCTCAATTCCTCACATGGCTCCAAAGTTCCTCGTGGCAAATAATAATGAATGAATATAAAAATTAATGGAAGTAACTCGAGTTTTTGCCATTTTTGGTTGTTGCTGTAAATATTTTGGTTAATGTTACCTGTGGTTCCAAAATGGCGGCTCGTCTCTGATTCCAGCAAATAGAAGAAAGGAAACTAACCTAACCTATTCTAATAAATTATTATAATTATTACCAACAAAATTATCAGAATAGGTTAGGTTAGAACGTGCGTCCCCACTGTTTCCCTTCTTATATTTGCTGGAATCAGAGACGAGCTGCCATTTTGGAACCATAGGTAACATTAACCAATATGTTTATCGACACCCAAAAATTACAGCAATTTTATCTTTTATTTAAAATCGATAATGTAATTGAAAATAATGGCATTTGCTGTCTAAACCAACCGTTAATAATAAGTCTTTTGCAGTAAACTAAATTAAATTAAGTTTTATATAATTTAATATTTGTTTAATAATAACGATTAAGGTAATATTAAACTATATTTGAATTTTTTTTTCTTTAAATTTCAGTACCTTCTTCAAAGTCACTTTTTCTAACTTACACCTCAAAAATTGCAAAGTTGTAACGGGTCTGACTGCATAATAAATATTATAAAATATAAAACAATACTTATGAATAGGAATTAGTGTCATTATTATTATTATTATCTTTTTTTCATTTATAAATTAATATTTTATTAAACAAAATGGTTGTTATATCCTAATTAAGGAGAAAATGGAAAGATGACATAAATTGATTTTCTCACACTTATTAATTAAATTATTAACCAATTTATTTCATAAATAAATTATTAATTATATGAAATATTTAGGTCACGTATTAAGTATTTGTTTTTATGAATAAAAATTAAAAATTAAAAAAAAAAATAGAGATACATTCGTGAGAAAAATGAAATAAGGTTAGGTTGTTAAGCATTATAAAAAAGAAAGAAATCATTTTGACATTAAATTGAAAGTGCGAGTCATAAAATATTTTAGAAAATATAAAATAAATAAAGCAAATATTTTTTCGAGAAAATACAAAAAATACTTTCTGAAGGAATAAAGTTGTGAACGAATGAGTCAAATAAATACATTTATGATGTATAATAAATGTAGCATGCAGGCTACAATTGGTTTAGAGCAAGATGGAGGACTTGTTTATTGAGCAGGAAAACAACAAAAAAAGGAAGTTAATAAATTGTGTAGAGGCGATTTTATTTTATTTTATATTTTTCGAGTGTTTTCGTGGGAATTGTATACTACAGATAATTCTATACACTAAATTACACTGCCTTGTGTGTGAGAAACAACAATAGAAACACGGCACGGTTTCAAGTTATCTATACACTAAATTTAATTCGGCTATTTTATCCTTTTTTTCATTTTTATAACAGTAAATAAACGATTTTTCTGAGTGAAACTTAAATGAAGGGACGAGTATACATTTCAACTAGTGTTACCCGTTAATGACATTTGTAAAATTTAAAATAAATACTAAAAGTAAATCAAATTATACGCTTCCAAAACTTATCAAAATTAAATTTTATTTTAGAGCGTAATTTCTCGGGTGTATTGAGTCATTTATATATAATTTTATTTTTTCTGCAATCGTAGACTGCGAGTTTACTTTATTGTCTTTATTAAAGATTTATAACAATAGATTTCGTGAGGAGGGTACCAGATAGAACCACGCCATTTTAGTGTCGTCAGTCTTTTCCGTTCTCTTTAAAGTGGTTTTTTTTTCCCTCCTCTTAAATCTATTATAAAATACTGATATGTAGTAATAATAAATATATTTTTATTTTTCTTGAAGTTTAAAACCGAGACGTTACGTGTAATGCTTTAAATGTGTGTAGTGTTATATTGGCATCGTTATATATTAATGGATAGATTAATAAATTAGTACATTCTACAAAGTTTGGCGTTAACTGTAAATTATAAATACTGTATATATGTGTGCAATGTTTGAATAACACTCAAATTTTCGATTGCAACGTTTAATATTTATTCTAAAGATTAAGCGCTTGCTTCTTTTTTTTTTTATGCAGAAACTCGCTCCTATACTTCAAAACAAATTCGTGTATTATTAAGTTACAATCAAAATGTAATATTCTTTTAATTTCCCTTTTATTTTATTCCTCGTGCAGTCAAAACTAACCAGAGTTTATTAAATATTGTATAAGCGCTGGGTAGAAATACCTCTCCTAAGAGATATTTAATATTTTCTAAAATCATTTTACTTTGAAGATCCATTCTAAGCATTATTTACGTTATGAACTTAAGCGGTTTTACGGCATTTTTTTCTACAAATAAATTTATATTTTAAATATTAATTTAAAAAAAATAACACTCACCCGCATTCCTAAAAACAATTTTAAACCAAACGTCGTTTTTTTCTGCGGAGATATTGCTGGAGGCGTGTAATTCTATCCTTACGGAATCCCTCAAAGACTGTAGAGGAGGAGGAAGAGGGTGATCGTCTTTGACGACTGATAATATGGGGCCGACATCCAACATCCCATCTCTAATCACTAACCACCTCTTCCAAAGGGCTAAATTGAGATGTCGGAATTCTAAAGTGATCGTTTCCGAAGGATTGACGCGGAGATGCCACACCACCGGATATTCGCAGGGCGTTACGTAACCGGATAAGATGCCTTCTGAAGTGACGTTGATGCTGCAACCGCACCAACATCGCGTAGAAACCAGTGGACTTTCTTCTACAACGTATGTTGTTATTTCTACAAAGAAAAATAATATTTAATTCATCAGAAGAAGAAGAACAGAAGTGGCGAAGGATCGTGCGAGTTTCTCTTCCCAAACAAAATTAGTTTTCTTTCTTTATTTTGCTGCCTTAAAGGGAATTTTTAACGTATCAATATCCTTCAAAGCGATCTTTTTCTCGCTACATTGCGATTTGTGCCCCGTGTAATGTTCCATAAATATAGATATCAACGAAAGAGCGCACATCGCAGATGTTATAAATCTCACGCTCTACGATAAACAGGTATTAAAGGAAGTATCGTCCCACATAAGTTCTGTGTCACAGCAAATATATCAATTTTGTAAATAATTTTTGCTTCGAGGCGAACAAATACTATTTATAAATCTAAATGCCAACTACAAACACTACTTAAAATAAAAAGGTGATTATTAATCTGCATGTGAAGTGCATCAAACCAATAATTGTACCTGTACAATCGCTGTTGCTACACGCTTCTGTTTGGACGGGACGACCTTGACAATTTCCATCGTCGTCGGCTACATTGCATAAACGATATCTACTACGTACACCTGATGCACACGTGGATGAACACGGACTCCATTCGCTCCATTGGCTCCATTCCGTAGACGACCCTCCTGACAGAAAAACCAAAGAAAACCCAACTGGCTTGGTTGAAAAATAAAAGAAAAGTAACTAAATAAACATAACTTAAGCATATTTTATATCATTTTGGGAATTTTGAAGATGTCCCCCCCCCTCCGATTTGTTTTAAGTGCTAAATAAAAACATAAAAATGATCCAAAAACGGATTTTCTAATAGCTATAAATTTGTGTTTCTAGACGGAATTTAAGATTGAGTTTCGCACGGTTCACTTTTAAATCGAATGAATAATTTATGATTTTTTCCCTTAGGAATGCATTAATCAAACGGGATTGTCACCTGATGGTATAAAAAGACGTACAACTTCCAGTTTCGTGTTTCCCCTTGGAAAAATTTTACACGTAAATCAAATATGTCAGACACTTAGACGTCGGGAATCCGTATTTATAATTAAGATTACACTCTGAATAATTGAAGAAAGTTTATATATAATCGAATTATAATTCACACGATATACATATGCAAAAATGCAACAGGATTCGATTTTCTTTTAAGAGAGGATTAAATAGAATTTAATCCAATTAAACAATCTAAGCACGAATTAAATCAGTGTCGCAAATCTTCCACTCGGCCGTGTAATGCGTGCCATATTATAAATCAGTCAACAAACAGGCAATCCAGTTAGGTACCATAGTAACATAGTTTGTATAATGGAATATCATTCTCGACCGTCTTGCACGTAAGACCATCGAATGCCACGAATTTCTCGTCTTTAAAACTTTGTTTTCGATGATCTAATTTACTACTAAAATCAAATTTTCAAACGATGCTGTGACCAAGAACAGCCATCTGGGCAGACACTTTAACCATTAAGAATTAAACGTATATCTTGCACGCTTACCTGGATCAATGTTTCTAGAAACACACTGCCTGACTAGTTCGAATACTGCACCATTATTCGCTTTGCTGACGTAAACAAAACAGAACGAAGTATATTCTTCTCCGAGTAATTCGCAAGTTATGGTAATGGAATGTTTTCCTTTCTTAATTTTTCTTTCGAATAAATAGTCCATATCCTGATGTCGAGCCGTTTTCTTACCGTACACTCTAATTCTATCCTGATCTAACGTGCATCGTGGGTATTTGTAGACCACGGTTATCCCGTGATTACACGGCTCCAGCGTGGATTGAGGAACGTTAATGGAATAACGATGACTCCAAAGAACTTCGATGATTTCACTTTCGGCTATTTGTACGTTGTCTTCGGTTCTTATACGGATCTAAAATAAAGAATAAGCTCGTTAATCATTAATACAACACACTACAATTAAATTTGTAACGTTTCTTTACCTTATGATATCCGGCTCGATCGAATACTTCGCAATCCAAACTAACTTCCACGTTTTTGTGAGTAAAAACCGGAGGAAGTGTCTTGTTCAGTAGGATGTACGAATGATACCACGAAGTGTGTTGAGATACCGACGGAAGACTGGGACCGAGATACATCAGTTCTAGATGCATTTTGTAATCTTCCTCTTCTCGCGGGTGACATTTAATCGTAGCCAATAACTCGACGATGAAATCGGAACTGTAAGTCTCCACTAATAAAGGAACGTGAACGGCTATTTCGGGCCAAGTAACTTCCATTATTTCCGATTTTGCCAAAACTTTCTCCTGCTAAACGAAAATTATCGCTAATTATATCATCTATTATCTATTTTTTTTTTTAAGTTTCAAAAGCTTTACTGACTCCTTCAGTTGTTATGAGTCGGAATTCGAACTTTCCAGCTCTATCCACGATTCCGCAGGGAAAGACTATTTTCCCAAATGATATGGCTTTCGGCACCTCCTTCTTAACCAGATGTCTTTCTTTCGAGTCACTAACGTCAGTTAACTGAACTCTGAGGGAGGAAGCATCCGCCGGAACCTTAAAATTGGTCTCTATATCACCAGATAACGCCACGTACTTCTTAGGAGCTGAAACCGTGTAATATTTCCCACCTAAACAATAAAATTAATGTAGAAATTAATCGAAGGAAACGTATATCGTACTGGCTTTTCCCCAAACGTCCCATTTAGGCCTCCCGTCTAGTTTTATAGTTGTCATCCCCTTTCCCATGTGCACAAGTGGGCGACCAAACTGGTGAGAAATCGAAGTTGTTCCGCCCGTCATCAGTCCATTTATAAAGTTATAATCACAAGTTATAAGACAGATAAGCTAACGGAGCATTAATTTAATTGAATAGAAGTATACACGACGTACAGCCATCGACTTTATACAAACACGTCAATCAAACAACGGGAAGAAGAATAGAATGAAGAAGAAAGTATTCGATGCCAACGTGTGATAAGCTACTCCGGGGTTTAACTTAACTATTTATATTTGAAGTCGCATGCCAATGGGATGTGACACATATTTGAAAGTCGTTTAATTCGTCTTTCGAGGTGTTGATAAAGCATTTAATAACAGTCGTTGCGCGCTCCTCTCGGCTATTATCCGATGCTCGACTTATTAAATATAATAAGACGTGCAGCACGTCTCGACTGATACTGAAACGAGCCGAAACTTAACCTTCACTATCAATTATCTTCGCTGCCAGCTCGACTAATTTTTACTTAAATTGTATTATATTTAATTTAACTGATAACATTTTATGACCCGAGTACTAGAGAAAATGTTTTACACAGTACCATTGTTAAAAAACAGATAAGCATAATGCTGATCGATGCGATAATGTCTTCTCTAACTCTAATATATAATTCTCTTTCCTACTTCCTAACGAGACGGCTTCAATTAAATCATCGTTATGCATGATGAATGAGATTTTTATTCATAAATTATCAAGCATATAATTGATAATGTTGTTTTTATTATTATTATTCGAGAACATAATAGATTTTTTTAGATAATTTGAAGGTTTTTTTAAAATCATTAATCACCAAATCTTAATTCTAGAATGGGCGTGGATCTAAAAGGGAATGAATCTCACTCCCTCATCCTCACAATAGCCAGGTTGACAGTTCCGATTGTTGGATGTGATGAAAGAACTCTCGCAGATTATCTCAAAATAGAGAATAGGTGCAGAATCAGAACGGAAATTCAGCTCTGAATCACATATCTAGTCACGATAACTTTCATTTTTTATGACATTTAACCATCTGAATCGTCTCTATGTATTATTTTCTCTCGAGTATATTATAAAACCGCAATTGATTAACACTAGAAGGAAGATAAAATGTGCAATAGATTAATAATACTTGCATTTCTAATAAGTATTTTTCTGAAAAATCAACTACTTCGTATTCATTAAACTCTATAGAAGCAATTAAAAGTCACTAAAAGTTTCCCATATAAAGTCTTGTGTCTGCACTTTGAGCCCCTAGCTATTGTCGTTTAATTAATTCTAAGGAGAAAAACGGGCATAGATAATTCGGGTGACTGACCCAAAAATTATGTATAATGGTAGACAGTTGAGTAAACAGAGAGACATATTTAAAATTGGTATTCTTAATGCTGATTTAACATGCAACTGTTTGATTGTCTGTCATTTTAATTTTCTTGTGTTTTAATTAATTAACTGTATTTTCTTTCATAAGACTTGCAGTGTTTAAACAACGAGCACACAATAATTCAATTAAACTGCCGAATAAACTCGATTAAAAAACGGTTTAATTATCGAAAGAATTTATCTTTTAATAAACATAATAAATATTTTGAAAGCTTAAAGATTTAATAATTAATTTTGATAAAAATAATGATACTTACAGGCAACGTAGAGGAGGTAGAAATGAAGAAAAATCCAGACCAGAGCCAGATCCGCAGCAAATGACCACATGTCTGCCAGAAGAGTGAAGTCTTTTAGCCTGTTCTAGGACCCTGCGGAGAGAAGGGGAAAGTTGTATTGTCATCGGGGACAAGAAAGGCAAAAACAAGTCGGCGTTAGAAAACGGGCCAAATGTGCCGAAAGTGGAGTTTCCCCCATTTTTTCGAGTCGCCCTCGCATACCGAAATTCACGTGACACCTTACGTCACCTTCAATGCGAGAGAATGGGTGAGGTGATTTTTCCATCGGCTGAACATCAATGATGCGATCATTTTCGGTACCAGACCTATAGAAACGACAATCGATCGGTCGTGCCCGTCATTAAGACTACGGTTTTGGCTTGTTAATCCTTAACTTAAAAAGTTTCTATCGTTTTTATAATTGGGTGCTTTTAACGTTGAATCTACCGAGCATAAAATTCCAGATAAATTTTCGTAAACCTAAATTGGGCCCACTCGTCTCATGTCTTTTTTTTTAATCGAAAGAAGACGACACTTTGAGTTAGTATCGCTGTCAATTCTTTCTGCTTCATTCGATTCTTCATAAGGCAGAATTTTTTTTTTTACATTAGTGGAACCAATGTGTGGACGGGATATTAATGAAGAAGATAGACATCTTTCTATACATTTAACGAATAGAAACGGGGATAAGTCATTATCGATAGCCTTAACACATACGTAACAGCTAAATAAACAGGTTAATAGTCATTGTCTATCCTCTTTTGTGTTAGGAAACGACTGCGTGGCGGTCGAGTTGGGAATAGAAAAGAAACCGACAATTGATTTGGGACACTTAGTTAGATCAACAATTGAATATTGAAAAAAAGCCAATACGACGCTCTCCGTAAGAAACCCTGCTGTGAACAGTATAAAAAAAAACGGCTTACCCTGTTAGCCAAAACATGATTACTCCAGAGTGTCTGACTCAATGCTAACCACCCATTCTAGATAGCCCTCGACCATCATGTGGGCACATTGTCCGTCCTGGCGGAAGAAACACGAACTAGCATCACGTGATAGGTAATCGAGATAAGTGTGATTAACAACGCAGATAAGACACTTTATGTCTCGATAGTCTATGCATCTCCGTCTATATATTACTATTGATAGCTTTATACGCTAAGAATGGAGATAGTCGACGAGCACCCCGCATTAACCCGAATATTTCGTGCCTTCGTAAGCTAAATTTTCAATAACACTTCACAACACAAGAATTACAATCAATGAAACTGTCTGCTCGGCAATAATTTCTTTAAAAAAATTATTTATAAACGATTTGGTCCCCCCAAAAGATGCGGTGCAGTCAGATGCGATATATCAGAAACGACAGGTAAGGCCTATTCATCCAGAGAAGCGGTCGTGCTACTATAGTAATAAACACCTGCCGTTAAGTCAAGCGAAACGTTCGCTACTTATAAGAATGAAGAGAGAGGGAAAGAAGGTCCAACCCGGCAATTCCAATTAATGATATTGTAGATGGCTACGAGATCCAACTCTAAATAACTGCTGCGGGCCACTTCGGTGCACTGACCCACACTTTAAGGGAGGGGATAACCGACAAGTATTAATAAGAAAAGTATGCGTACGACAGGGTGGCACTTCGTCGTGGATTCTGCCGGCAGATACGTACTTTTTTTTTCCTAGATATTCTCAACGACAAGTCGTGTCTTTCCTCTACTGTTATTACGGTGGGTTGTTTGAGTTTGCTGACAGTGTAATTGTCTTGGGTGCAGTTTGATGTCGTTAATAGTCCGCTCTGTTTCACGTTTTTTTCATTCTGACTTGTCAGAACTTTTGATATTAATGGCTTATGGATACTCTCTCACCTGTTATTACCCGTTTCTGCGCGCTTCTTAACAAATTCGTGACGTAAATAGCAAAGGTTAAATGAGTTTTATCGAAGAGAAATCTTTCTTATTTGGCTTCTTTCAATCTACACTTTCGAGCGACAAAAAAAAGGAAGCTTGTAATTTATGAAAAACTTAATAAACTCGAAATTTAATAAAGAGATTTCTTAATAAACGGGTTATTAAATTAAGGAAGAGTACACAAAATTTACAGTTTTTATCTGTATTTTTTGCTTCATTCATCTCTGTATCTGAAATAAATCGTGCCGTATTATTATTCTTTTTTTTTCTTCTTCTCGTAACCATCAAGAATATCGCGTGCTACACCGAAATTAAAACCGTAATAGCAAAAAATCTTTACGTTATAAAGAAATTATTAATGCTGATAGCTGCTGTCGTGCTTTAACTCGAGACTAGGCGTGCCTGTATTGCACTTGTCCGGACGTAATTCGAAATTGTGGTTTTTAATCTTTTTCGCCCATTTTTTTTCTTTCTTTCTTTCTGTAATTTCTGCATTTTGTAACGATTTTTATACGACAAAATATACGTTTTAAAAAAGTTTTTCGTGGGTCAATAAACCGTGCTGAAAGCTGCGTGTCATTTCATAATTCTTACTTTCGACTACTGGATATTACACCGAAATGAATAAATAAACAGAAAATTGCAGCAATTCGTCACCGAAATTCGAGTTGTGATGTCATAATTGAGTAAAACACTATTTACTTCTTCTTTTTTACTGTATCTAGATTAAAGCAATTTTTTAATGATGCATTGCGTGAGGTAATTAACCAATTGCATACAATTAGGTCGCCCACTTTCCACCAATAACCGATCGAGACGACAGATGTGACACGAAATTCTAACCTTTTTTTTTTAATGGCTCCTCCCTTCTCTTTACAAACTAACAAACACGGTAAATCAATGACGGTTTCCCATTTGTAAACGTAAATTTAGCCCAATATCGAGAGGTTAACATCGAATTTAGTCTCGGATGATCACAATGGAGAAGATTATAAAATGAATTTTTACAAAATTTGGAACCAATGATCTTTGACAGGCGACTCATCGATCAAATAATCTCCCACCTTTCCATCAATTAATAGACGGGTACAACAATCGAGGCGCGACTTTTCGTTGAATATTGTCACGATAGTATGACTCACTAATATATATAACTCGGATTTAATTAATTGAGGCATGCCGAATTAAAGAAAGAGGAAAAAATATGCACCCGATATATAATCACCGTATGCAAAATACATTACAAATACTCCAGTATAAAACTACAAAAATCTTGTACAAGATGCTCTGTTATAAATAAATTATATAGTTAATATAGCTTAAATATAGCTCTTGGTCGACTCAATTAAGCCCTCGTTAATTTAACAAACAAAACATTTGTTTAGCCCACTTAACTTCAGTTAATTATATGCACAAAATGGTAACGAATAAGAATTATTACGGAGTTTAATGTTATAGAAACAAATTGTACGTCGATTTAACGATCCACAAAAATATACGACGTACATAAAGATCGTAAGGAAGATGTTTTAGTACGTCCATTTACAAATTAATTATCAGATTTAAAAAAAATTAAACTCCTTTTCCTTTTTTTGTAAGAGTTTGTTCAGTCACTGGCAGAAGACAGGAACTTGTAGAGATTTGCAGGATTAGTCCAAGATAAGGACTATCGTTGTTTAGAGCCGTGGGAGGTCGTACTACAATTTCATAAAGCATACCCGCGATGACATACTCTATGTTTCGTGCTGAGAAGCTTCTTTCATTCACGTGTAGAATTACAACAGCACTTGTTTGGTGCAGTCGGCTCTTATCAATTACTTTGGTGTTTCTAGCAGAAATGTACGGTTAGTTGCAGTTTAATCAGTTTTAAATTCGATCGGACGTCCGGAGGCATTTGCACACACACTCGCTTAATTAAAGTAAGAAGAACAGAAGTGGGTGTTTGTCGTCCATCCTATTTCGCACCAGCATTCACGATCCTTCTGGGAATAGCTTTACTTTTCGGATGAACGAGATCGTCTCTGGGGGGCAAAGGCCATTTCACCGCGGGCCAAACTCGTAAAAAAAGTTTGACGATAATAAGAAAAGGCGAAGCAGTTAAATCTACTACCGTAAAACTGGAGAATTCGTCTTAAACAAACGAATTTCCTGCCCGATTATCGGTCGGAAAAAAAAATCAAAAAATTCGCTAAAGTAGCTGGCAGAATTAAGTCCGAAATATATGGGTGTACTCTTTTATCCTAAATCTTCTCGGGTCCAAAACGTCTCCATTTACAGGAGGGAGGTTGTCCGCCTTAACTGATATACCGTACACCCTTAGCGGTGTAATTTATAGCCCTAAGGCACAGGCTTTTTCAGAGTAAAGACTATCGTTACCGTGGCAACGGAGTGTTAGAATTGGGAGATGGGTGAGGTACTAAAAGGTGGAAGACAACCCCTCCACCTCCGAAAGGATGGTCCACTCTTCGATTACCGGTGATATATAACCTCGGATAGAGAGTGGGGAGACTTTTTGTGTACACTGAACTTAATAACATCTTTTCTCTATTGTTTGTACGAAAAGAAGTATTTAATTCCGGTGTCGTCGGGCCGTACAGAACTTTTTAAAATAATAAACCGAATTCGATTTAAAACCTCGGGCACAAATTTTATCCTCCTCCGATTCCCTACACCAGTCGGGTTTAATTTTAACTCTGGATAATCACCTGTATCATCTGGGCAACGCCCAACAGAATTACATTATCATACAGTACACTATTATCATGTAAGCTTCTCCCGATTACAAATGGTTCGTTGCGTATAGGGACGTATTTTAATCTTTTCTTCCTCCAGGTATATATGTTAATCCGAGCAGATTCCTTTCGATTTACTCTCTCCTTAAGCAAATAACCGGGATATTAATAACTCGGTTTGCTAAAGGATGCAGCATAATGCAAACTGCCGTATTTTACATTTAAAGTAGCTAAAGTAAACACAGAGGACGAACATTTTAATTAGGGAAGAGAACGGAGAACGTGTTATCATAATACATAATTTCTAAACCCCCGTACTTAAAGATAAACTTGACTTTTTTAGAAATTTTGAAATATATTAAATCAAATTCTTTTAATTTTGCATAATTTACCGTTTAACAAGAACTCAAAATTTCATAATTCGTATGGCCATCTGGTACAAAGAGATCGGATAATTGCAATTGTAGCAGACATTTCCATATTGCCAGATGTTCTCGGGTTTCTTTCACAGTCGAACGTTGCCGCTCGATTATTTTTTAAGTAGATCTCGAGAGGAGACTAGATTTTGGAGTTTCCAATCGATTCTTTTTAGCGCAATACTCTAAAATATATTAAATATTTGGTAAAAAAATATTCCGAAATAAGAAAGATATACGTAACAGAAGTCGAACTCTGCTTTAATCTAGCCGGGATTCTTCTAAATACAGCTAAAACGCATGCGTGTTTTATTCCCGTGGGACTAAATCGAGGGAGGAAGATGGAAAAAAGTCTTAAATAAATGGAAGAAGACGGGGAAACGATATCCGCTGATGAGAAAGCTGATCAAGGATAATCATCAAAGGAAGCTTCCAACTCGCTTCAATAATTGCTCTCCCTACTTCGACATTAACAAACAGGATAATATTACTTAGCCTACAGAATAACACGGGTCGTTTTTCCACCGTTTCTACCTGTTATCGATTGTTCACCTGCACTGATATAAAATTACGTCCGTGTATTATAGGATATAAGAGCAGTAGGTCTATAATGGTCACCATAGTAACGTGTAACACGTAAGATGTACAACAATGACCTAAATAAAAGAATTTATGACGGGAAAAGAATCCTTATTAGTAATGAATGATGTAAATTCTAGACATTCTTTATGAAAACGATTGGGTGTACAAGGAAATCAATTGGTTTTACAGTCCCAGATGGTTATGACTTTTGTAAAGAGTGTGACAAAAGTAACGTGAGTCATCGAAAATGTTCTAAAATCGACTGAAGCTGTAGTATATTCGACTTATAATTGGATCAAAAAACCTTTTAATCTAATTCACTTGCTTTAATCCTTATTGCGGTTGCCATTCCAGCGATATTCCTTTTCCTATCGCACGGAGAATAAACGAAATTTCACTCGTTAGAATCTAATAAATTCCAAATCTTCTCGTTTTAAAATTTACTCCAATCAATAGATCATTCCAGACAAACAGAACAATGATTTATTGATTTAGGAAGGTTAGGGTTAAATACGTGTCATCCCTTCTGACGTCAGCGGTAGACGGTCACATGGCATAAGTCACACGACCAAAAAGGGTAAAATTTTGATGTACGAAGAGCTATTTTCGCGACTAGCGGATGATTAAAGTGGGTATCAATGGAAGAAAAAAAAATGGTGGATATTACGACTCGGATACTGTCGGCTGCCTTTCGTTCTCTTAAATGATCGTTTCCCGTACTTAAATATGCAAGTAATGGAAACTGTGCGAAGGACTCACGCATTTCTCCATGACGACGAACGACTAACATAAATCAAATACGTGGGACGAGCAGGTGGGTCCCAAGAAAGAGAGCCCGTGGGGACAGGCAATCGATCGCATTTACCTGAGTATCAGTTGAACTAAGATTAGACTGTGAATGGGTTCTCCTCTATAAAAAGGAAGCGCGATATGTCAACTTTTACATTAATGCTTACGTGTATGAAATGTCATCCCACGGAATAATGAAAGATGTAGAGCGAAACCTGTTGTTCAAATACTATAGTCGCCGTGTCTTTTTAAATCTACGTATTATCTTTTCGGTAATACGTCAAACATTTGCAACAGGAATCGCTAAATAAATTTGCTTTCAAGTTAACGAGACTGTGAGTTTTCGTACATATATAGGCCTATATATATTACTCTTACGTTTCTTAATCTTTAAATAAATTTCGAGAATGATATTGTTAATTATAAGAAAAATTAAGTTTTTATTAAGAAACTGAAAATCGATTGAAAGGACTACAATCGATGTAGGGTGTGGCATTCGCGTGTGCCTAATGTTTTTCTGAATACAAACCCACTCGGGCGAATTAAGTAAGACCGGAAAATCTGTAAAAATAAAAATAAAAAAATTGATATAACTCCCACCATTACAAGAATTATTGTAGCTCATATTTCATATTTATTTTATAATTACCAGGATTTAACAGCCGGAACTTTTAAATAAGTTTCCAATTGGAAAGATAAAGCTGCATGTTCCTCCCTGTTCATCAGTGCAGAGTGAGTCCATTAATAACCATAACGTATAAATGCCGCAACTCATTAATTTCTGATAGCAATTAAGTAATAGAGTCTAAAGAACAGGGGTTTTTATTAGTATTAAAAAGATAATTATTTCCTTTAGAAGTAGTCCCTTGTTTTAAACATTAACGTCGAGAGCTTTCTTTACGTCTTTCTATCTAATTTAAAAACGGTAAAAGATACATTTTTACCAATCCAGCGATGAGGAATAAGCTTTATGTATCTATGGAGACATTAAATCTTTAAATAGTGTAAACCAATTTCTCATATCAGGATTTAGAATACGGCACGGGGTAGATCAGGAAAATGGACTACCTACACGTTTCGTGCCAGGGAAGAACAACACACTGGGGATAGGTAAAAAGCTGCTACTGCATTCAACCTATCCTATCCCGGTAAAACAACTATCTGGGGACAACAGGCTTCGTTTAGCAGTCGCGCCTATTTCTCTTCACCATCTGGTAGGCAGAGTAATCGAAAATCGCAAGGTTCTAATGACATAGACAACCGCACCATGGTCAGGTTATTTAATAGACTATTGAAAGTTATCCATCAATCAACAAAAAATAACTTTTTAAAATCCGAATTAACATCCTTTTCTACGTTTGATGCCGTTCTGGACCAATGAGAAATACGAATCCTCGTTAAGCGTATTCTTTGTTTTGTATTGGTGAATTAATTAGTATTTAAGCGGTATAATTGGATATTTTTCTGTGTTATACATCAAATAAAGAAATATAACACAAAAATGACAAGATTTTAAAGATTTTAAAACTTAAGATAATCTCATCGATTGTTAAAATTTATAATTTATAATAGAAAAATATTAGAATCGATCTCCATCCTCTTCGAGCTGTTTAGATATTTTAAAAAGAAATCGTAGCAAATATATTTTTTAAACTTAATTTTATTTTATAAAATATTATTAATATAATTTAAATTTATAGAATTAAAATAAAAATATAATAAAATTAGTTTTAAAGGTTGGATTTCGTTCTAAATAAACGTAAGTTAATCTAAAACAATCGGAAGTTGGGCTTACCGGCATCACTCCTAAACCGTGCAGAGAAATGACATTTTCGGTTATTATCCAGAAACAAACAAATGTAACTTTATAGAGGAAAAAAAACTTTTGATCAAATGATTACAATTTTCTTTAAATAACAATGCAAGACGTGTAATTAGGGCGATAACCGAAGAAAATTACAGATATTATTGTAGGAAAGTCGACACGGTTTACAGTACAGACAACAATAAAAGCGTCGGAGACTTGCACCTGGCTACACGTGACCCAACTGCGAGCCACCAAACCGTTGTTGGGTTCCCCCAATCGATTCGGGCGATGCCAAGCGGTTGGTCGGAGAACTAGAAAAGGGACCATGCCATTGGAGAAAAGATGATGCTCGAGGAGTCGCCTTTCGCTCGTAAACGTCTTGCAAGAAAAGGAATTGGTCGGAAGGGAGGAGCTAAAAATGATTTGCGATTTGAGTGCAAAGCGATGTACGCGCTCCAGATCAATTCTGATCAGTTTTAACCTTTCCTCTTCTTAATAAATCCGTTGTTGATTTTGTAGCAAAGGGTAATTTCTCGACGAAATATTTCATCGTTACGACAAAAAATCTTCATTAACTTCTCCCGCCACTTAAAATAAAGAATTGTAAAAGTAAAATAACTTCTTACGACCGTTCACTTTCTAAATTTCGGCTTATTGCAACTCATTTTTATATTTTTAAATGAGAGAATTTTAGATTTGGTGCTTTAATAACGTTCTAACAAATCGATTGTCAATAAAATATCGGGCTAAAGAGATTGTGGCGTGTGGCACTATCACGTGACTGATCAACACCACACTCGTAACACGTAAAAAAGAAAAAAAAATGAAGGAAAAAACCTCTGGAATCATCCAGAATCGTTCAGAAATCTTACCGTTCGAGTCAATACAATTTTATAGAATATTTTTATACCGATATGTAGCAATTTACCTGTTAATTTATGCATTCAAGGTGAAAATTGTTATATTTGTTTTGTAGCCATGGTAACAAAAATCTATCTATAATATATATAAAAACATAGACATGATTATTTTCAGAAATATGCAAAGTTTACGAAGAATAATCATTAAAAGTTTTATTTAAAAAAGAGAAATAGTGTGGCATTGACTTTTGTAAAATATAAAATAAGTTCTACACGCTATGGAATTTTGATTAAAACGAAAATGATGACACGTGTAGCGATATTATTTTGCTATTGTACAAGTTTCAGACTTATCGAGAATATTTTTCGAACGAAGGGCAAAGTTATTGAGTCGCCATTGCACTTTTATGACAATGGGGACAGAGTTAAAATAGGTGTAGCGGTTGTAAGGGGACCGCAAACGATCAAAATGGGTGGACGAAATGAAGATTTAATGGCCGAAGGGAACGTGTGGCCTAATTGTCACGTCGGACAGCCATCGCATTCCGTTGTCTTTCTTACTTTTGGTCAAGTTTCGTGTTTCTAGAAGAAAACAAAGATATTCCCATGTAATTTTTTCGATCTAAAATGGAGAAAAATTTTATATTTTAAAATACTTTCTGGCTTATAAAATCAATACATTTTTTAATGAAAGAGTTTAGATTTACTTTAAAATAATAAAATCATAGAAACGAAATTGTATTTTAAATTATTTTCAAAGATTTTTGTTTAAATCGGCTTCTATCTAACCAATTTATGCTATTTTTTTTTTTTATTTTTTCCTTCGGTTTCTTTTGCATTTTTATTGTAAAAGAACGAATGCAATTGCATAATTTACATTTCTCCAGAGAAGTAGAAGAAATTCTAACTCACGTAAAGACGTTTTAAGCAAATGACATTTATTACTATTTATGAAATCGTAGGATACGTTTATCCATAATTGAAAGATGCAAAAGAAAGCATTTTACAAAATATGGAAAATTCTACATAATATCACTAAAATGAAAGCAGAAAATCTGCATTTAATCATAATAGAATGAAATATGTAATCAAATTAAAATAAAAGAAAAAAGATCAATTTGCATTAAAAATATCTCTCAAACCTCAAGATTAAGTTGAGGAATATTACTATTTTTTGATGATTTTATTTCTTCTTCTAAAGGTAGTCTTATACTTCAATTCTATATTGAAGGAAGACATTCATCTCTTCTTATAATTATAAGAATATTTATAAATATAATATAATATTGAGGTTTTAAATTATTACAATTAACAAATAATTATAATCCTGACAGAATTTTTCTGTTGATAAATTATAAAATGCTAATTGTAAATAATTTGTATTGGAGACACTCCAGTAGTGGACAGAAGTAGCATTGCCAGGTCTTAAATTAATAAACTCATTAAATTGTGTTTTAGAATATCCTAAATAATTAAATAAATTAATTATTGTAAAATCTAAATTAAAATATACATAAAAAATAAATATGAATTTATTGCTTAACTTCATATTTTTCAGTCTTTTTAATGCATTAAATTATAAAATATTCATATATAAATATTTAATCTGTAATATTCATCAACTGTGATAAATATTATAAGCTAATTAACACAATTTACCGAATTGATTTTATAAGTTCATTAAATTTAAGTATGGATAAATAGAAAGTTATATTATTTTCCATTTATTATTTTATTATTGTAGTAATTTTATACATTATTTTTGAACGAAATTAATTATATATCAAGTACTAGAAGTATATACTAATAAAATTTGTCAGATTGATGAAATCCTCAGCTTTCACTTATTCTAGAATTGCATGCTCCTGAACATGTAAAATTTTTTTTTCTATGGCGAGAAACATGCGGCAAACTAAACATGCAATTTTCCCACTGGAATTTATAATCGACAGTTTTTTATTTATATGTTGAAACGTATTCTTTCGACTCTTCTAAATTTTTACTTCAATAATTTATCGTGAAAACTGGTTTAAACATGGATAGTAGATATTACGGGTGCAGGAAACTTTCTTAAAGAATGTGTGCGGTTTAGCCTAGATACATATCTACAGAGATGATAAACAATTATGAGTCAGATTGTTCTCAGCCTCCAGTAATGAGAAAATATACAAAGAACCATCTAATGTTTGCAGCATTAAAGATCTACCATGAAAAAGAATTGTGGAATTGGCAATTTTTAATTAAGTTAGCTTATATTAAAATTCTTTGATACAAGCAATGGCATGTATGTTTCATTTAAGAAGACAATTAGCTAAAGAAGAAGACATTATCCCAAACGATAATGTCCATTCTACAATGGACAATTTTCATTTTAAAATGTGAAGGGTGTCTATGTAAGACAGTAGCTTGAACAGGTTTACAAGAATTGTTTAAACATTAATTTGTAGATTTGTGTTTACATTTAATTAAACATTAATAGTGTGTTTATTTAAAAGATGCTATCTGGTGAAGATGAGAGAAATTTTAATTTGCTTACAATTCATTTTTAATTGATATAATACTAATCATTTTGTAATTTTTGAAAATTTTTACATTATTAACAAAGTAAATAGCAAGATGAAAACAACATTTTGAAAATAATTTCCTTTAAAAATATCACTTGAAATTATTGTTACTTTATTGTTTGAAACTCGTATTTTTAAATTATTTTTCCTACTATCAAGCATCATCTTATTAGATCAATGTTATATGTGATCTAACATTTGAATAATAATAAGATATGAAAATTTTAAAGCCAAAATCAATTGTTTTTAACCCTTGTAACAAGAATGTACTCTTATTATAATAAAGATGGAATAGAAAATATTTCAAAAATTGTCCATTCAATCACTTTTTAAAATAAAATGAATTATATGAAATATGTCAGCCTGTGTTGTTACACTTTCGTTTATTAGTTTCCTCTTGCTATCGAGTTGTTCACATCTTTATGTATTTTAACATATATAAAGCAAACAGCCTAAATAATATATTTGATAATTTATTTCTTTGTTACTTTGTTTACTGTCTTCCTCGTTCATAGGATAAAAAAAAACCTTATACTAAATTAAATAATATTGTTTGTTAAATTCAAGAAAACTTCAGCTGACTCTTCTAACAAATTTATATCCTAATTATAAGAGTTTGAAATAAATTTAATTTCCTCTTAACTATTAAATGATAGTAAAATGCTTTAAAATACTATTAGACTCACAAGAACTACAAAATTAACAAACAGGATTTTATTTTTAATGTGTGGACTCAAACATAGATAAATCTCAGAATTGACTTAAAAGTTACTATCATCCTGGAAGTTACAACTGAAAATTGTGATTGATTTGAACATAAAGTATTAAATTTACAAAAAGTAAGTTATGTATGAATTCTACTGTCTACAAGAATTTCAAATTCTATTATTGATAAGAATTTCCATACAAAATTAATTAATTGGGCTTTTAAGAAGTAAAGTTATTTGAATATTAAAAAAAAACCTATCATTAAAAAGAAGATAATGATGATAACCATTTTCTGATTATTTTGAGAAACTAAAGCAGACAACATTAATGTCTGAAAATATCTTTATATAAATTTTATATAAAAATGTATGTTAACTCAAGTTATATGTTTCTAAAAATCTGCATCATTTTTGCTGTGTTATTGAAATCCTACTACTAATATGTGTGTTTTAATCTCAGAAAAAGGTTTTGTTTTTCTGCCTTATTTTAAACTTTAATATGCATATTTTTATGTAAATTTACTTAGTGTAGTATAATATAGAATCTAATGTTTTGTATGAAGTAAATGAAAATAGTCATTTCATTAATAACTTGATAATTAAAAAAAAGCAAGCACAAACAAAAATTCACTTATTTTAATTTCATTCTTAGGTCAATTCAAATACAATTTGTTAAAACATTAATATACAATAATTACACATTTTTTTGATTTAGTTTACTGGATTCTAATTATAAAATGTTACAAATAATTTTCTTTTAAATTTTAACTGTTCAATATCACAATTGTAAGAAACAATACTTTTGTGCATAAATAACATTTTTAAATAATGCTTTTCATAAAATATACAATAAAATAGTACAGAAAATACACAAATTATATATATTATATAAATAATACATATGTTACAGATCAGAATCTGGTCCCAAATGAACAAAAAAACTGAATACAAGTCTGTTTAAAGAGATGTCGAAACTTAAATTTAATTTTAATATTGAAGTTTTAATTAAGGCACAACTATTTTGAATTTTTTCATTATGGAAGCACTTGGACTAAATTTTACAATTATAAAATATCTTCCTTTTACACATCTGGCAGTGAGAAAAAGAAAGATCTTAAAACATATACTAGTTGATACAGAACACATGGTTTATGATAAAAATCTCAAGTTGCATGGCAACATTACACGCTAATTTATATATCAATAATTTTATCTATCCAGAAGGATTAAGTTTATATACAGTATATTGTAATTTTTCTATTACAGATAGATTTTTAAATATATACATTTATACATAAAATGTGTGTGTGTATATATATATACAGTAGAGACTTGTTAATCGGAATCGCCGGTAATCGGAACGATTTTCAGTCGGACTGTGTCGTGCTGAATCGAACGTTTTTGATACTAAATTTACTTCTAAAGTATAATTTTCATGTTTTTATATTCTTCAATATATTTATTTTGTTTGTACAAAATGCAGAAATAATTTTTAACGATATGATAGCCTCGATTATTATTATAAAAATTTTCGTTAGGCTTAAAATTGACGAAAATTCAACACGAAGTGACACGCAACGGAGAAAAATTCAACACGAAGCGACACACAATGGAGAAAAATTTGAACATCGGACAGGTTAATATATTTTTTCGTACATAATCGGTAATCGGAACAAATCACTAATCTGAACAACCCCAGTTCCCAATTGATTCTGATTTTCGGTTCTCTACTGTATATATATATATATAAAATTTTAAATAAGTAAAATCTGCATTCCTTATTTAAATAAAAACTCTTCATAAGAGTTCTTATAAATAAAACCATAAATTTACTAAATTTTGTATTAACTTTTTTAAAAATTTAAAATGAACCTGTTATTTTTTTAAAAATAATTTATGGAATTTGTGCTAACAACGTTTGTGTGATACTAGCCAAACATTTCCATTAATCTGACTCACAGTTATGTTTTAAGATGACACAGTTGATAATTCCATCAACGCTAGCATATGTTCCAGTAAGAAATCCAGCAACACCAAATAGTATAATAAAGACATCCTTGAAAACCATTATGGTATATTTCCTTTTAGCTGAAAATTTTAAATGATGATGATTATTTTTTTTTTTATATAGAATATCACAAAAGTTATTATTATATATCAATAATAATAATGTTAACTCATTGTATTGTCTAATTGTATTGAATAGCTTTCTTTTAATCATTTTGTTATAAACATGTAATAATTATTACAACAAAATTATTAAAAGAAAGCTATTCAATACAATTAAACATTCATATTTTATAAATTAGATTAAACATTTACAAGAACTAGTGCTTTTAATAATTGTGAAAACTGGAATAAAAATTAAACATTCTAAACAGAGATCTAAGACATTTCACCCAACATATATTTTCATTATGCTACTTAATCTGAATATAGAGGTTTGTTTTAAAAATATTTTTAAAAAACAGTTATTCAATAATTGAAGTATGATTAAAAATGTGAACACAAATGTTATGGCTAAAGCCCATAATATATATACTTTAACTGGCTAATGTTAACTTTATCCAAGTCTTTTGGTTAAGACAAGTAACAATCTAATTTTGAACTTTATCCAAATCACGAATAGATAAAGCTGACATTATCCAAAAATGGATAGGTGAAACAAGAACAAAACTTAAAATTTGGGCTTTATCTCAAAAAACTATTAATAAACCTTTCAGAGCTTTAATTTTAGAATTAAAAATGAAATTTCAACTTTCATAATTTTTCTTTCTTAATATTGTTTTGAAATTAATTGAATTTAGTTATATTCTTTTATTTATAGGAAATTCCTTTTAAACAATGCTAATAAATTTTGGATTGAAAAAATTACAAATAAGTTTGTAACCCAATTTTTTTTACTTGAAGAGAGATATTTTTCAGGTTAGGATTTTTAGTCCTGACACTAAAAATGGATAATTAATGAATGCATGCAAATGCTACTACAATGGTGTTAATGTCAAATTGGCTAGGGAATCTAGCCAATAAGATTTATTACAATAATAATTAAAATTATCTTAAAATTAATATAAGTTTTAATAAAAATAACAACAATATTGAGTTTTTATTTATTTATTTTTTTGAAAAAAAATACTGGTTCTGCACCACTTTCTAAAAAAGAAAAAACACCAAAAATTGAACCAACTTTAAAAATTGTTAATTTCAACGTTTTTAAACAAAAAATTTAACTTATTTAACTCAAGCTGTAGTTATAGTAAAATAAGCTATAGCTCCAATTTTTCTCATTTCCCTTTTTTTAAAAAGTGACGCAGAACTGATATTTCTCCATTACTCTCAGTCTAGAACTAAATTATCTCAATACAGATTATAATAAACTCTAAGATGGTCTAAATATAAATACGCACATGCATAAACAGATAAGACAAAACAAAAAAAAATTACTTTCTTCTGCCTAATCTATAGAACAACCTTTCTTCATCATTGATAACATGGAATAAATAGTTACAGATAAAATTTTGCATCAGATACCTCTAAAAGTCTACATGAAAGGCTTATCACAACTATTCCAATGATCATATCAATGATCAACAATTTGGTGTACCAATTCAAATTATCAAAGATATAATCATAAAGAATACATTTTAATGAACAATTAAGATGGCTGAAGTAGTTGAGGTGACAATCTATTGCTCTAGGAGTCTTGGATTTGAATTTTGATGTGGTGTGTAACCTCAAGAATTTTTCAGAGACAATAAATCCCTGATATATCAGGCCCTGTTCCTTACCATCCATTTACCTCCATTAAGGCCTGACTAAACCTACAATGGGGGAAAAAAAGGCCCACAGGTGCAAAAAATAAAGTTTTAGTTTATAAATAGTGTCTTACTAACAGTAATACAACTATCAGTTTTAAATGAGTAATTTTTAATCTAAGCACAATTTCTAATTTAGTTCCCTAAATTTCATAAAACAGCTTATATCTCTATTACTCTGATATTCCCATTCCTATCATCATTTATTCTCTTAGTAAAAACCAAAACATTGTGTCTTAGCTGGATATCACAGTAGCATACAGATGTGAGAGACCGGACTTGACAAAATTTTTGAGAGAAAATTTTTCGTCTTTCGAATGTTAAATTAGTTCAAAACCCAGCAAAAACAAAAATTTTTCCAATTTAATTACTGGAAGATGATTGCATCTCTTTCCTCAGTGTCACTTCCTTTCCCAGGGGATTCATCAAATGTGTCACCAGAAACTAACAACAAATATCCACCATCAGCCAGAATTAGTAACATGGCTAAAAAGAGGGCATTGAAACCAAAGGGGGAGGACCCCTAATATAAAAGGATTGAATTGAGGACAAGAAAGTCGTTGAGAGTCTGCTGATCCACATCCTTTTTATGTAAGTACTCCATCGCCGATCCTTTCGTCCGCCCTTCCACCAATCCCTCGACCACCATTCCTGTCTGTTTCTGCCGTTCTCCGAACCTGACAAGCTGACACCACAAAACTCAAATTCTCTCCACAATCCAGGACGATCCCATCATCTACAATCTTCGATCTACGACCTTGACAATCAATGCTCCAATCAAGGTATTTCGCATCGCACATATTATTATAAGCTCTCTCTCGGCTAGGAACTCATTAACTTAAATATGCAATCGTGTTATGCTATATAGCTTTGTCCAATTTAAGCTGCTCTTTGAAGCTAAAGAAAACTCTGTTATCCTATGTATACGTGTGAATAATTTATATAAATAAACGGGTATTTTTCTTTTATAAATAAGTTGAAGTGTGCACTTCTTTCAGCCACGTTGTCTCTCGGTCTGTCTCCATCCTGGACTCCTAGTGTCTACGTATGCGACCGTTCATACAAAACCAAAACCACAGCCAACAAGGTTTCTGCGTCTGTTTTAAAGGATACAGTGGTGTCAGTCCTGATGTAAGTATCACCAGTCTGGTGCCAACCCTCTGGTCACACAAATCTTATATATTAGATACAGAAAATATTGAATATTTTTCATTCTAAGATTATTTCTTACTTCCATATTTAAATTTTTTTTCTGTAAATCCATCTTTTGAAATTACAGCTTCCTCCTCTTATACAAGATTACTGGGGTAACTTCTCTATTATCCCATCTAAGCATTTAAACACTATATTTCATTCTTTTACATCATTGAATATAGCCAACATGAAGACGAAAAGAAAAAAATACATTGAATAATCAGAAGAATGTCTTAAAAAATCTGCACACAGAAAATATCAATCCACATATAGATTGTGCAGTATAGTTAAGTAATGAAAAGAAACTGAAATGTTGGTTGAGAATGTAAACAGAAAAAAGGAAGAAATAAGGCAGAGCTCAGGCATGGAACACTACTCACCATATTTTAGCAAACAAACTGTATAGAAATATATTTCATTACTTTTATTTCAAAATATATCTTTTCTCATTAAAATATTAACTATTATACATATTATCTATGAATATACTGTATTATGAAATATTTCACTACCATAATAGATGCCACTTAAATGTTTTAAACATTTTCAGTGATAAAATTTTTGAGTCACTATGTTTCATTCTAAAATTTATTCTAAGATTTCCTAAAATACAAATTTTACAATCATTTTTACTTTTTTAAAACTTACTTATATCTGTACTCCAATAAGTTATTAGTTCCAAACTTGCCGGAAAAATTAAAGCTAATGAACTACTTGCTACTGCTCCAACAAGTGAAATAAAATACTTCAAATCATTAACAGCTGCAGCCAATGAAACTGAAATGAAATTATATATCTTTAACAGCTTGTACATATGATTATAGACTGAGTATTCATTATCTTAAATAAATTTAAAACAATTATAACTTACATGTACAAATAACAAGAAATGCCCTAAAACAGTATTCAATAATATTAACAGTTTTTGGAGAATATCTTCTTTCTAAACTTGCTTTTTCTTTCAGCCATGGCCATATTATTTGGAGTGGTACATACATTTGTAATGCATATGACAAAAAAATTGCTATAGCAAACAATAATCTTACAACCTCATTAAATCTGTAATAAAACAAAAATTATTAAATGATTAAATTTTTTATAAATGTCAATATATATGTTATCAAATGAATTTTGAGCTTTAATAATTATTGATTATTGAATAAATTATCTGATAACACACAAGAAAAAAATTTTTGTATATCATAGTGTAATTTATTTTTTTCAGTTCACTCAATAACAAAAATCCAGTGCACACACTACAAATTTAATTTAAAAAAATTAATGTTTTCAGGACCATCAATTACAAAGAAATCAATGTGTCATTATCCACACACAAATTGTCATTTAAAGTGATTAAATTTTATTATAATTATTTAAATAATAAAAAAAAAATTTTTTTTATATTATTTACAATATACATGGCAATGACCAAGTGGAAAACATGTTCCATTTAATTTGAATTTTGTGGCCTAAGGTCCTAAATAGGCCAAACAGTGCCAGGTCTTGCCAGTTATTAAAAGACCAAAAGGACATTGAGACACATGTCAATCATTCTATTGTATGTCCTAGAGTTCTGTATATAAGTTTATTTCCTTCAGATATGCCATTGTAGATTGAATTTATCTGTTATGTAGTATATTCCATAGAGTAATTTGAATTTATGAAGTTTATTCCATGCACTGTTCTATATTATTTATTAATGTAAACCTGAAGATGATTGCTGAAACAATTAAAAACATTTTTTTTTTTTTTATTAAATTTGAAGAGCATGTGGATTGCAATGAACTGATAAACACAACCAGTTATTATGGATAATTTAATTTTGCAAATAAAATTTCTAGTACCAAAGTCCTGTCAGATACATTACTCAAAAACATGCTGATCAATCACATTAGAACAAAAAAAAAAAAATCAATTGCATTTAATAGTTTAAACTGTCAAATGCAACTACCGATATAAATCAGTATCAATGTAAATATAAATGCATTTTAATAAGTATTATTAGTATACTGTAATCTTATAAAATATGTAATTGTTATTAAAATTTTAAAAATGTTCTTACGGAGTATGCTCAAGACTGTTTGCAATATTTCCATCAACTTGTGGGCCAAATTTTAAATAGCCATAAAATCCAATTGCAGTATAAAGACAAGCAACAAGAACCATACCAGTATTCAAAACACCTGTCCAGCCTCCAAAATCTTCGGGAGTTTTCATATCATTTTCTAATGGAAGAACCTAAAATTTATATTAAAATTATTTTCTGAAAAATTTCGTTCAAACATTTTACAGAAGCAAAATTATTATACACGAGCTGCTTAATGGAATTTACTCAAAATATAATTATTCTTTCATTAAAATGTAAGGTAAAGTTTATTTTTAACTTTCGTTTCACTAAAACTTACAACTCACGAACCAATTACCCGGTGTGAGTAATGTTTAAGTGACGAACGTTTTTGTTACCCCTTCTGGGCACTTCTTCAGCTCAATTCTTATTTCAACTAGGCTGGCCATTGACATTCAAAAATAAATCAAATGATACAGATTTTGAATATAGTATGCACGAGTTCTCCATAAGATGATTAAAGAAGGTTGAACATTGAGTTGAGTTGGAATGCAGAAAACTACTGTGCAAGCATTTGGTTCAAAATACTATTGAAAATTACCATATTTACTCACATATAAGATGAGGTTTTTATCCATTTTTCACTACTTCAAAAACCTAGGTTGTCCTATACGTGCGAGCGAAAGAGTCTTTTCATTTTTGTATAATTTTTGTAAACTGTGTATTTGCATTTTTACCAGATTTTCACCTAGTGTTTAAAAACAAAAGTATTTTATCTGGGTCATTTGAATCGTTCTTGTGTATTGTCAGGAGTAAAGATGAATAGCAATACGAAAAGCAAAGTTTTTGAATTGAATTCCAAAGTTACACAGGAGCCTGATATAAGTTTTAATTTATTCCCATGTGAAAATAGATGATTATTTAGAAATCAGAATTCGAAGAAACTCATATGTGTAATCGATGAAGAGTGAATTTGACTGTTAAGAATTGGCAAAAAAGGTTCCCCAATTGTCCAGCTTTATAAGAACAAATTATGTTGTTGATTTTACAAGATTTTTGCGGGACAATGTGTGCATTTACGTGTATTTGATATTTTATTTGTTATTAAATGAAATAAAATTAGAATTGTATTAATAAATCTAATTTTTTTTATTTTGATCTTTAAAGTCACACCTTGTCCTATATGTGAGGTTGTCTTATATTCAAGTAAATACGATAAATGTCTGTCAAGTATAGCCTGCCATGCCATCAACAGACATCTCCTTAAAATTAATGCACGTGGTTCTATACTTGACAAAGACATTTAATTTTCAATCGTATTTTGAACCGAACGCATGCGCAGTAGTTTTTTGCATTCCAACTCAACTTAATGTTCGACCTTTTCTAATCATCTTACGAAAACATGTGCATACTGTATTCAAAATCCATACCATTTGATTTATTTTCAAATGTCAATGGCCAGCCTAGTTGAAATAAGAATTGACATGAAGTGCCCAGAAGCGGTAATAAAAACATTTGTCACTTAAATGTTATTTACACCTGGTAATTGGTTCGTGAGTCATTAGTTTTATTTACATTCCAGTGTTGTACACTTAAACATTCTATAGCAATGCTGGCTAAAATTTTATTTCACTTTATCTGATATTAATATTACTGAATTAAAAATTACATATTTGAAATAATGTTGTATTTATGCTATTATCTTATTCTTGCTTGCTTTAAAAATTTTAATTTTATTGGTATTTAATTTTATTCATAGCATTTGATGGATCAAGAAATTAACACAATTGTGTAACACAAATAAATATAAATGATTTGTTAAAATAATCAATTTGATTGGGTAGTTGTCACATATGCTTTCACTTGCTTACAATAAACTTAGTTCTGCAATGTAAGTACCATTATTTCATATTGATAATGATAAAAATTGCTGAATTATTTAAGTTTAATATTCATATATGAGATATCTATTATTAAAGTTTTACATGATAAAAATCTTATGCAATATTTGGAGTATTCAGATTTTTGAAAGGATAACAGTTAAACAGAGAAATAATAAATTAAATTTTAAAAATTAATGTGATTGAATGAAAATATATAAACAATAATTGAAGTTCAAATTAATTACTCAAATCTAAACTTCTGGATTTTTGGCTATGTTTATATATAACATCAAAAATGAGTCTAAATGTAGCTGAGAACCAGAGAAAGCTATGAGTATAGATGGTGTCACAGTATGACAACTTTTATGATTATATACTTCAAATTAATATTTATCTAGAAGGAAAACTGGACGAAGATCCAAGTAACATTAGTGGCATCTATAGGGTAAGCAAAACATTGCTATTTAAAATCCCATTATGTAAATTTTTTTTATTCCAGAATTTTCTAATTTATTTAACTGAATTAAAAAATAATTTCTAATAATTAATATTAACAAGACAAGCTAACATCTATCTAACTTTAGTCCAAATTCAATATTTTTAATTAGAAACTTAGTATAAATGTAGTAATAATTACATACAGTTCCTGCATTACTGGAGCACAAACTGGAGTCGAGAAGGCTTAAAAGAACTATGAAACATTTTCAGTGTTTAGTTCATTCTCAGTATTAATAGTAGTGTTGACTGTTACATATGGTCTGTGAGAGACAGTATGTAGCTTTATTCTTCATAACATTTACAGTTTCTGCTTTATTGTGCTACAATAAAGCAGAAACTGTATATGTTATTTATTGAGAATTTGAAATTAATACAATGTTACAGTTAGAATAAATGTAGTCTAAAAGTTTGGCAAATTGGAATTATGAAATTAGCCATCTAATTGCAAAAATTGTTCTTTTGGATTAACAAACAGTAGAAACTTTCACAGATTGCAAAACTTTCAATACACATTATGTTAAAGTATCAGATGTGTCTGAGAAATAACATGAAGCTAAATGCATTCATTGTTTCCACCATACAAAAAATTTCAAAATTACTAACTACTACTATTAAGTCAAGTTAACTCAGCTAGCAGATCTTGAGACAGTTTCCCAAAATTTGATATTTTGTATCTGTCACTTGCAATTACTTTGAGTCAATTTTAGGTTTATGATAATTTACTTCTAACCATAAAACTTACTTTTAGATCTGTAGATACTAAGAGGGCTTATTTCTAGGCCCATTGTAGATCAGACCCTATCCTTCACCATTCAGTCACATCGAAGGTGACTGAATGGTACAATCTAAAAAAAAATTTCTGGAGTTCTCCACTTGGATTTGATACTGGAATCACTAGAGAAGCAGGATAATGCCTTTACTGCTTTACCATCAAACTGTCATATGGGTTTATTTTTGGAAGAAACTTATTTATGGAAATAGTCAACAAAGAAAAACAATAATAAATGATAAATGAAATTTACTTATAAAAAATTTAAACTTGGTTAATATGAAAATATTGCAATTAGATGTAACATCAGAGATACAACCAAATTATAATATAGAGACTGCATACTTTCATAATAAGAGTAATTAATACTTACAACACCAATTCCTTCAAATGAATATATAGCAGTCCCAAAGAATAGAGGCAATTTTGAAAGAGGTGCAAAAGCAGGTCTTGAAGACGTAGGTGGAAGCTTCTGAACAATATTGTAGAATATACTGCAGAGACCAAATAATTGCAATACATTTGCAATTGTTGAACTCCAAGCCAAATGTTTTAAACTCTTGATAAAATTATATAAAATCATCACAGGTAATAAAATGAACAAGTAGCCATAAGAACCAAGTACATCATGACCAGCTAAATTTACAGTAACCTGAAAAGAACATTAAATATAAATTACTATTTTAAAAAAAGCATATATGTATATTTATATACACATATCCTATTTGGTTTTTATATAAACTTATTTTCTAATACTAAACTTTTTGAAATTAAAACACTTTTGATTGATACATGTGTTAGGAGGCAATAGTTCAAAATGTGAAGAAAAAGCACAGATATGACAGTTCAACACAATAACCCATTTGGAAAACTGATTTCATTTGAAAATCCAAGAATTATGAGTATGTGGATTTGTGTGTATAGAAAACATTCTAACCTTTAATGTTAAATAATCTGCCAAATTATCATGGTATTTTTGGGCTATGTTAACGATTAGTTATTAATTAATTTGACTAGAGTTAAATAGATATAAGTTTCTAAATTTAAAAATTACTTATTAATTACTAAAATTAATATAAGATGACAGCAATCTGCCTACCTTTAGTTAAATTAATTAGTAACTAACCATTAACATAGCCTAAAAATAGCCCAATAATTTAGCAGATCATTTGGCATTAATTAAATCGGATTATGAGTATTGTTTTATACTGATCTTCGTAGCAATGGTATAATTCTACTCCATGACATTGACTGCACATATGCTGAATTCAGAACTTTTCATTGGAAAATGAACACAATTTTCTTTTGCTCTCACAATTGCCCTTGCACAGTTCAGATTTGGCAGCCAATGATTTTTGTTTTCAACCTTTAAGAATGCTTATCAGGACTTTATTTTATGCAGTTAAATATGTCTTAAAGATAACAACTAATATCTCAAATACTATAGTAGAGATAAGAGACTTATCACACTGCTACTGGTAACATCAAAATGCCACTTCTATCATCAGAATCCAACTTTATTACTTTATTCTGATGATAGTGCTATTTTAACATTACCAGTAGAGTTTGATAAGTCTCTTATCTCCACTATAGTATTTGAGATATTAGTTTCAACAATTTTCAAGACAAAAAGCTCTTTTATAATAAATATAACAAATTATGTGGTAAAAGTTGATCAGAAAGTAAAATTTATAATTTAAACTTACTTTCTGACCAATTCTCTAGTTCGGAAAAAAAAATACAAAGCATGATCAAAAAGACCCCAAACAAAACTTATGGGTCTAAATGTAAGAAGTAAAAAAAAAAAAAAAAAAGGAAAGTTTTTGACTTTTCCTAGAACAACTTTTGATCAGAACCACTAGAACTATAAAATACCAAAGATTAAGCCAAATTCACTGGAACCAATTTCCCATGAGGTTTGTATGGGGTCCTTTTATACAGTATTTAAAAATAATAATGTTCATGAAAAAATAAAATTAATCATTAAAATAATCTAAGTCATCCACATTTAATGCTTCCTAAAATAAGCAGAAA